>NC_133930.1:37086237-37391237 GCF_964199755.1 Larus michahellis
ACTGGTTTTTTTTTTAGCTTATACACATGACTTTTTGAAGTTTTCAAATACATACCTACTACTAGTCTTATCAAACATTTAACCAAGGATATTTTGGGACAGTAAAAGATGCATTGCCTGGTTATTTTTTATTTTCAAGTAAAGTTGTGATGGAGTACATGTGGGAAGGTACAGGTCACAAAATACAAGGTTTTAATATGTTATCTTTATCCTAAATCTTGCCACGTATCACAAGGATGAAAACTCATTTGAAGGTGGCAAGTACTCTGTACATACTGCAGAGAATCAAGCAAATGGACCGATTGCTTATTTGGGTGTGGAGTGGGAGATAAAGCTTGCCCTTTAGCATCTGTGCATTAAAAATATGCAGTGATGTATGGTTTGACTTCCATATTTCTTCTCATGGTCACTTCCTAATAGCTTTATGCTTGGGAAAGATTTGAGTGTAAAGTTTTAGCTTATTTAACTGCTGGGATGGTGATCTAAACTAGTGATCTGGCTGAAAAATCAGATGCTGTGTGAATGTTGCTGTATGGCCATGTAAGCTATATTCTGCTTTCTAGAAGTACAGTCAAATGTAGTTATTATTTCTTCCTTTTCTGTGAAATGGAGTATTATTTTGTCTTCCCCTCTCCCCCTTCTTTAAGGAATGTTATTCAAACTATGAATGTAAATCATTACTGGGTTTGGGCCTTTTTTTCTGTAAAAATTTATCTAGGAAACAGACTTCTGTTTCCTCTTGATCTTTTCCAACAACATTATTTAAAAAAAAAAAAAAAAGCAAGCTTGAAATGACTTTCCAGACATTTCAGTGATGGAAATAATTTCTAAGAAATTGTCAGGTATCATGTGTGCAAACAATTTAGTTTCCTTTATGTTTATTTTTCATTGATAGTGCAGCATTCCTAGTAATTCTATAAGTAAATCCTTTTCAGTCTGGCTTGACTTTGTTTTTCCATAACTATGATTTGTTCCCACAGAGACCTCTTACAATATTTAAATATTTCAGAACGGTTTCTTTGCCTCAAATTGTGCATGACAAAAGACAGTATATAAAATGCAGACTAGAACATTGCAATGATGACATAGGGTGCTAATGGATGGACAATTTCAGTGAATTTTTCCGAGTAACTTCATATATATTTGATTGCACATAATATTTTGTTTTCTTCCTGTCTGCAGAGTTCTATATGAAGGGAAGGAACGCATCATTTCAGGCTGCGAGGTGATTCAAGCTACTCCTTATGGTCGTTGTGCTAATGTTAACAACAGTTCAGCTTCTTCTCAACGTATCTTTATCACATATCGAAGGGCTCCTCCAATACGACCTCAGAATTCATTGGCAGTAACGGATATCTGTGTTATTGTTACCAGCAAAGGAGAAACCCCTCCTCATACATTCTGCAAAGTTGATAAGAATTTAAATTGTGGGATGGTGAGTATTTAAAAGCTTGAGTCTTTTTGTTTTTTAAATACAAAAAGCAAACCCTCCTTAGCACTCTCACAGTTGTGTTCTGTCACTCTGTCATAATTCTTTCATTCTATATACTGTGTGTGACACTTACAGTTTTGTAGGTTTTGTTGCTCTGATTTCCTTCAGTGTTAGGAATTACTTCTTCATACTGATTACTCACTACTTCAGCTTGTATGTTCTTGTCTAGGTGCTATTTTTTTTTATATATTTTCTTAATCATTATACCCACCACCCCCCTTTGGTGATGCTGACACTGGGGATGAATCACAAGAACTTTTTCTTAGTTATTAATAATGCCTATGTTACTAAGACATGTAAGAATGTTAATTATGGCTTACAGTTTCTTGATGTACTCTTTCTTCATTCTGGTTTGCTTTTATTTAGTCTGTTTTGCATTTAGTTAACTGAGGCCGGAATAAGTGATATTTTTTTCAAATGTTAGGGTGTATTTAGACAAACTGCAAAAACACTATGTAAATAACCACTTTATGGAAGTAAAATAAAAACTTCAAGGGGTGATTTTTAGAATTTTGCTTCCACTGATAAAGTTCCTATTAAGAGTCTCCTTTTAAATAACCAGGAAAATTTGAAGCTGCAAATGATCTGCTTCACTTTTCCCTGTTCTTCTGTTGGAGTAAGTCAGAGTGTGGTGGTGTAATTAATTTATGTAAATCCTGTAAGGTCTGAAAACCCTGGGAAGGGTGAATTCTTAATTTCATCATTCACGTGCACTCAGCAGCCAACTGGTCATTTTATTTTTGTAATGCCTTTTATTTAAATGTCTGCTTTGTTTGTAAGTGGGAGTATATTCAAATGCTTGTACTTGATTCTTCTGCTACCTGTTGTCGTCTTTGCTGGTTCTAAGATGAAACTTGTGTTTTTCAGTGGGGTTCCAGTGTGTACCTTTGTTACAAGAAGTCTGTGCCAGCTTCTAACTCTTTAGCCTATAAAGCTGGTAAGTAATTTTAGAAGCAGACTGTCTAAACTTGCTAACAGAAGGATTTGCGTGCCTTGTTGAAATCAAATAATAATTTTAAAAGCTTAAGTGCTGTCTGTCAGAATTCTGTTCCTAGAGGGCGTCAGCTGAAATGAACTCCTATAATGCCTTCTTTGCTCGCATCACTTTTTCCCAGGAGAAAAAAAAAAAAAGCCTTAATAGGAATAGCATTGTTCGGTATTAATTATTTCTAATTATGACAGGTTTGATAGCTTAGGAGCTTTAGTGGAAAGCTTAGCAAGCATTTCAGATGTAACAAAAGACTTCATATTTCTTATGTCGGTGATGATGGAGAGGGAGTAATTAAAAATTCCATTCAACCTCCCTCATATTTAGTTTTATGTCTCACAGCTAATGCAACATCTTCCATTTAATTTGAAACTTAGATGTGTTTCTTCCCTTCAGTTCCACAACCATTCATTTGTTTCTTATTTGAGAAGAGTGAAAAATATTCTGAACAATAAACGACAAAAAGTCCTTTATTTTAAGTCTGGCTTTTATAAGTTTTTTAATGCATTGCTACAGATCATTTTTTTTTCCTGAAGAAGTCCAAAAAAACTTTCAAAAGAGTTTCTACTTAGCACTAAGTGCACCAAATTCCTTTGAAAGGATTAAACTACCAAGAAGTGGAAAGCATAGATTATGAAGTCATTGTACCATAAAATAAACTAGATGAACAGCAATAGTCAAGCAATGTTTGTGTACCTATTTTCTACCAGTAAGAGTTAGATATATTTCTGAAAACTGAATAAATGATTTGTTTCCATTGAACATATTGGCTGATCAGCAGAAAATGTGGACAGTCAACGAGTTCATCCTATTTTCAGTGGAGGTATTGCTGCTGTTTTTACAGTAGATAAATTATCACTTTCTTCATAGGAATTTCTTTGTAATAAAATCCATTCCAATGGTACATTTAAATAGCACAGATAATTCCCAACTGGTTTCAAGTAAAAATCCTCACTAATTAGTTTTTCCTATGTCCTGGTTTTTGAGCAGTTACCAGGAGGAAGTGCTTCAGTATTCATACATAATTTTTAAGTGATTGTTACTTGGATGACTTAGTCTTACTGTCAAATGAGAGACTTTCTTCTTGTGCAGATGTAGTCTTCAGTTATAAAGTCCAGATAACCAACAAACTTTGCTGTATATTTTGAAAAATATATTGCTTACATTATGTAGGGCTTGCAGAGCAAATGTGCTTACTTTTCCTTCTCCCGTTCTGAAGGCTTAATTTTCAGATATCCTCAAGAGAATTATGAGTCATTCCCCCTGTCGGAATCTGTACCTCTCTTCTGCCTTCCTATGGGAGCTACTATTGAGTGCTGGGACCCTCAAACCAAATATCCACTACCGGTGTTCTCAACATTTGTACTGACCTGCTCTTCTGCAGAAAAGGTATGGCTCTACACTGTGACTAGTTTTTGCTTTTAGTTCGAATGGCTGCTGTGGAGATAAATAGGCATTGTTTCTTCTGTATTTGAGAAATAATACAAAATAAATTCTTAAGTACTTCCCTTTTAAAATTGCATTTCTTAAGCCTTCATGTAAGACAGAGTTAAACCAAAACAGGAAATAGCTGGAAGAATATGTGCTGTTTAGTCCCATGTAAGCTGAACTATATATTTAACAAAACCAAAATTTGCAGCACGGGGATTTCTCTGCTCTTTCAAGTAAGAAGTGCCTGGGAATGGAAATGTAGCCTATGTGTTAAAGAGATGTTCACTTACCACATGTGTTAGCAGTGTTTAAGTTGTTATGGTTTTCCTATGGTTACCTTAAAAGCTGTTTCTGTGTAAATTTGTGTAATTGGGCTCTGTGGCTATCTATGTGCATGAATATGAAAATAGTTACCAGAAAACACCAGGGCGTGGAGAGGAAAAGTATGTGCTGAGAGGCACACAGAGTGCAAAGGGCTCTGAAGAACTGATGAGCTCCTGAGACCAGCGATCTTGTTGAATTTGCATGCAGTGATAGATTAAGGACACCAGCCATCTGCTGAATCTGTATAAGCCCACCAGCACACGCAGGCACCAAAAGTGTGTTGTGTCACTCGGCCCACATGTGAGAAGGCAGTGCCTGCTATACACAGGCAGAGACCACAGGATTACAGGAACACCTGATGAAGCAAGGGAGCCCTTGTTTGGGGTTGATTGCCCAGCTATTGCTTCAGCTTGCCAACTCTGTGTGTGTGAACTGCATGAGGGAGTTAGTGACTGTAATGTGATTAGCTCTCTGTGACTAATAAACATCAGTTTGGCTCTATTAGTGATAACAGCTCAACTTCCACACTGCCTCATTCCCCTATCAGGGGAATTTATGTACTTCTCCATTTCCAAACAACAACAAAAAAATCATCCTGGAATATATTAATACTTGTTTTTCAAGGGGGAATGCAGTATCTGCCATATTTTTCTCAGAGAGGTGTATACTATGCTATCCATCTTCCCCTGTTCTCCCTTTGCTAAGCTTGCCAGAATAATTCTGTTAATGAAACTGACAAATAGGGAAGGAATGTTAGAAAAGGTAGGTAACTGTTTAGCTTGATAAAATGAGTGAAGTCAAAGCTAAAATAACTTTATTATTTAGCATGGTAACGATGGGGGAATTTACTGAACACAAGCATTTCATGAGGATTTCGGGGTTTTTTGACCATAACGGTTAGTGGGTAGGGTTTTGTCACAGCATGCAGTTTGGTTCCTTCCCTTTCAGTTTACTGAGTGTGAATAGTTATTTGGGGAAAGTGAAATGAAAAAGAGGAAGAGAGGCACAAGAATCCAAAGAATTTTGTTTATAAGGATACTTTATAAAGGCAAATTAATTTCACAAGCTACTAGCAAAAGTGCTATTGTGTGTGTGCAACCACCAAAGACTTAAGGATGCTTCAAAAATTTTAACACAATCTCCTGTTAAATACTGGATGTGCTCATCTGTTTTTCTTCGTCTTTTAGGTTTACGGTGCTGCTATTCAGTTTTATGAGCCTTATCCCCGGGAGTTGCTAACAGAAAAACAACAATTGCAGCTGGGTCTCCTGACAGCTGTAGAGAGAAAAGTGGTTACTTCCAAGTCCATCAATTCCAACAAATGCATCTGCCTTCTCTCACACTGGCCTTTCTTTGAAGCATTTCGAAAATTTCTCATGTTCATTTACAAACTCTCTGTCTCTGGGCCTCATCCTCTTCCCATTGAGAAGTACGTAAAACATTTTTCAAGTTAACGTAGGAGGGTAGTTATATCAGCTCAAGAAGTCATGTGATTTATATGTATCTCGCACTTAATTAGTTGGTATATTTGCTCCATCCTCTTGCTCGCACTGTGTAGCTTATATTGTACTGATAGAAGTTATTGCTGCTTCTGTTTAATAGTAATGACTCCTGCAGTGTCAGGAAAGTGAACTGAATTTTACTGTGGCTTCTCTGTTAGAATATGTCAAGCCTGTTTGCCTTTCTCTTAACTATATCAAACACAGAAAATGGTTGAGCTAGAAGATACGTGCTAACATTTGCATGGATTTTAGGTAAATAAATGTGAGTTTAGGGACTCTGTGCATTAGCAATTAATATCTGTGCCTGTTTCCAAGCACTGCAACTAATGCAGATTCATGTGTGTGTATAAACTCTGTAGAGGATGGTTTTCATGGTCCTGAAAGTTTTCTGAAATACGATGTTACCTTCAAAACTGTATTAGACACCTGGCAGTGAAGCATATAGTTTCTCTTAGCTAAGCCTCATTAGAAACTCTGTAGAATGGGGTTAGGCTGCCTGGGATTTTAAATGGCTTGCCTAAATGCCAGTGTGTTCTTATTTTTTCATACATATCTGAAACTGCCAGTATTAATTTTCACGCATGAAATGTGAGTGAGTGGAGCTTCTTTGTTTCAGTTTGCATAAATAGGCTTTTAAACTTACCAAAACAATAAATAAATCTTAACAGCCTTCCTAAAACATGGTCCCGTAGTAATTCCAAACTGTGATTACCATTGTTTTCAGTCCCTGACTAGTCCCCAGGGGTGGTTTTCTAACATCTTGTCTTCTTTTCAGACACATATCCCATTTTATGCACAATATACCTTTTCCTTCACCACAAAGGCCAAGAATTCTTGTGCAGGTAATCAAAACGTTTGCTTCCATTTTTAGTTACAATAATGGCAAACCCTCTTTCTTGCTTTTGAAAGCCTGGTTTCTTCCTCCAGGCTTTTTACTCAGCTTTGAATATCAATCTGCTCGAAGGGAGAGGAGAGGAGATGGGTTGGCCTTCTCGTTCACTGATCTAAATCTGGGGTAACTTAGCAAACCTAGAATTTCAGACTCCAGGTGGTGCAGATGGCCGCAGCTTCCTACTTGCACTTTTGAAATTTCTGCCATGTATTACCCTTTCATTTTACAAGCACCGTTTGCATTTCTTGGTGTTTTTTTTTTGTTTGTTTTCTGTCTTTCTCTCACTTGTCCACCCGCTACTGTGGGTCAAAGGTTAGTCCCCCATGTCACTGTCTCTTGTGCTTCTCTGTTTAATCACGTAGCAGCAATTACATGTTCAACACTGAGTCACAGACAATTTCCTGTAACTTCTGAGAATCGTTTTGATGACTAATACGAGCTCTGTTGACCTAGTGAACAGGAGTCCTAAAGATTGCCTCTGATTTGCACCTCTGTCATGGCATTGTGACTCTGCCAGGCAGTTTACGGGACTATGGATATACGTTTATATTGGAATATTATACTGTATTAACTTTGGAGTTGTCCATATCAATCACATACTACTTTGTGTTTCAGCTTTCTGCCCATGATGCATTAATATTGTCTCAGCCAGTTTCTACGCCATTGCCATTAAGGTATCATTATTAATGTTTTAAATGTATGCTACTTGAAAAATTCAGAGGCACATAGGAATGAGTCATAGAAAGAAGCCAAACATTACAGGAATATTATTAGGTCTTATAAACAGGAAGCTCAATACACATTTATAATATTATACAGTGTTGTCTTCTTGATATAGACCTGTCCTTTGTGGAAGAATAATATCACTAATTATCTTGAAATAAAGATGAATTGCCAGATTACTGTAGGAACTCTGAAGGAAGAAGCAGCAGGCTGTGTGGGGGAAAAAAAAAAGTATTTAAATATCTTGTATTTTCAGAACCTGTGTAATAAGGAGAATTTTTTTTTCATAACATAGGTGGACTGTTTGTTGTCTTGCTTTTTTCCTTTTCGGATTGAAGAGAGACACTTATGTCAAGCAGCTGCGTGAAATCAATTAATGCACAAGTGCACATTGTGCACATCTTGGAAATTCAAAATTATACCTAAAAATTGGTATTTGTGCTTGAAGATTGATGCAGCCTCTGTGGATACTGCCTTCATCTTCTGGGCTAAAGCTGCCTATGATTGCAACGTGGGGTTTTGTTTGGATAGTTTTGTTGATTTTTGGTTTGTTTTTAAGTTGAAAACCAAAGTATTCTCCCTTTTTTGTTTCCCCCCACCCTGTTAAACATTATCATATAATATTCTGTATGCAGAAGAATCCTATGTTTAATCACATCTGTTAAACGTTGTTTAAGTAAAGAATTGCAGCAAGCCACCAAACTGAAAAGTAACATGTAAGCACTTTTCTAAGGACAGATTTTTACACACCTGTGTTCTTACAGATGTCACTACAATTTCTAAATGTGTACAGTCCAGACAAATGAAATGGAGTCTGAACTGTAGAAACTTAATACACGTTACTATCAGAATGATGGACTGATTTTACTTGAGCAGTATTAGAATTTGATACTGTGATTCTAAGATCGAGTGGATACTCTAGTTTGTGATTTTTGCCTGAGGTAACCCATCATATGAAAGTACTGGTGTTATTTGTGCTTGGATTAGTTGTTAACCAGATAGATCTGGTTTTACTGTCACGAACACAAGATGCCTGTGCATATATGACAGAGCACGCCATAAACAACACAAACTCAGCAATAGCATGGTATAGTGTATGTTTCTTTAGCAACAGAATTGGAATTTAGGGTTCTTTGTGTCAGTACAGTTCTCATATTGAGGTCCTAGCTATTAGATAGATAGGTAGATAACAGGATGTGTGGTAGTATTAGCACCATTCAACCAGTTGGTCCCAAACAATTTTCATAACTTTGATAGTAGTGACTTTTTTTTTTTCTTTTTAAATCGTGTACCATTCTTCTTCTCTTCCCCCTTCCCACTCACCCCTTAGTGGAGCAAACTTTAGCACTCTGCTCATGAATCTTGGACCGGAAAACTGTGCCACTCTGTTACTCTTTGTATTACTAGAAGGCAAGATCCTGCTCCATTCTCTTAGACCAGCTGTGTTGACAGGAGTTGCTGAAGCTGTAGTAGCTGTAAGTACAAAGTGTTCTATACAGCAGTGAGAGAAATCAGTTCAAAATCCACTGTTGTTACAAGGCTTTTTTAAATTAAAATGATTGATGCTCTAAATGATCATTTTTCCCAGCAACTGCATTTAGTTAAAGTGCCATAGCATGTCTTATTATTATAACTATTAGAATGATCAACATTTTTGCATAGATAACTAAGAGATGTGCTGTAAATAAGTGGTCAAGTTGAAGATTCTTTTCTGCCAGTATTATAAGGCTTTTAGCAATTTCACTTCAACTTGCTGCATGTAATTTCTTCGGTTTTATTGTACAGTATCTGTTGTCTTGTTTTAACGTGTTGATTTCATCTAATTTTTCCTTCAGATGATATTTCCATTTCAGTGGCAATGTCCATATATCCCCCTCTGTCCTTTGTCTCTGGCCACCGTACTCAGTGCACCTCTTCCATTTATTGTTGGAGTTGATTCACGATACTTTGATCTGTACGATCCACCACAAGATATTGTGTGCATTGATTTAGACACAAACATGGTGTACATGTAAGTTCTATGGAGTTTTTACATTTATCTGTAGATGGAGAGATTGCTGAAATGCTCAGGATCTACGAGTCAGTTGAATGCTTTATTGATTTTCATTGTGTCAAAAGGACGCTTCTTCTACTGAAGCAAATGTTTCCTTTACATTACTGAAATGCTTTGTTTTATTAGTAGCATCAAAGGAAGCAGTAAACAATGTGGCAGATTGTGAGGTTTTTTATTTTATTTCTCCTTCCCCTAGATCCCCATTAAAAGCACTGCAAAAAGGCTTTTCATCACCGTATGTCAAAGTGTTCTGCCACCAAAACAATAATTATAATAGGTGCTGTGAAAGAAAGATGCATTGCAGAAACTCAAGGAAGATAACTTTTTTATATAAAGATATTTGCAGTGAAAAATACCTGAATGTTTTTGTTCATAGGTAGAATGGAAGTTAAAGACTGGTTTGCAGAAAAATGAAAGAGATGGAAAACAGGGGATTTAGCAGAGAGAATGACGAGATTCTGTTGGGATGACTGGATTGGTTACTGAACTACAAATCTACCAGTGTCTGACCTCTTATGAGGCACTCAACTGGAAAGATTTTTGCACCTTTTCTTTTACTGTCTTATAAGTCCATTTCTCTTTCAATAATCAACTGATTTTTTTTTTCTTTTTTTGCTGCCCATTTTTTATGTATCTCATCTGTACCACTTACTTGCCTTCCAGAGGAATTTGACATCTGTAACATTACTTAGATACACGTGAGATGTTGGTACCTGTATTGCAAAAACTTTTTAACCTGGAAATGAGAATATTTTTCAGTTTTGGACATGTGTAGGTAAAACCAAATGTCCATAAAGCACTTAGTGTTGAAGATCATACAGAATTCTAAAATACTGCGTTATTAGTGATTAAAGATTAATGGTCCATTTTATTTTATCCACATCCTTCTGCCCTTCTTTATTGATGTGGCAATGCTGCCTTTTTTTTTTTTGTCTTTTTTTTTTAAGGTAAAAGTATTTAATAGCACTGTTGTTATCTTCGAAAGAATGCATAATAGAAGAATAACATTTGGAAAATTCAATATTTTCTAGTACATTAGTACTGTCTAGTGTAATGCCTTCTTCGAGCAAGTTTGCTGCTATCTTCCTTATGATAGACTGAAGCTTTATTTACTGCCAAAAATTACTGAAGGCCTTTTATTCATTCAGCATCTTCCTTAATGCCTTTTTTTGGATGTTTTCAACTATCTCTGTGAAAGTAACATTGAAAGCTGGTTAAGGACAGTAGCCTTTTTAGGGCAAAGATTTGAGAGTTTGTTTTATTTTTATAGCAGAATTTTTTTCCTTGCATTTTTGGAGCAGTAACACTTACACTGTTTATAGGCATGCCATTATGGTGGGGAAAAAATGGGCAAAGGCATCCGTAAGCATGCATTTTTTTCTTTAACTCCTGAAGCTTTGGCTTCCCTCCTAAGATTGTTCTCTGTCAATGCCAATTGAGCAAATAATAATTGAACAAACATTTCACTGATGGAAAGCGCAAAACAAGCACTGACAGCATCAGCTCAGATAGTAATAACTGATTAGGTCTTGTGGCCACAAGGTTTGTTGTGCTCTCTGTTACAGCAATTCTCCCCCACCTTCTGCCTTCCAGAAAGAGGTGTAGGAGTTCTCAGGACTTACCCCCCACTTGCTTCTTATATCCAACTGCTTAAACAAGGTCCAGCATTGTACCCGTTGTCCTTCTAACAAAGATGAGCATCCCTTTAGGCCAATTTACCCCATTGCTTAATCAACCACATAATTTTTGAACGGTGAACTGAATTCCCAGTCTTCCTAGTCTGCTAGCCTGTGGTTGAAGCTGGAACTGGATTGCCGTAGACATGTTACAGTGTACCATATGACCATAAAGCTACCAGACTGGTCTTCCAGCATTTTGCAGTAAGAAGTTCATGTTGTATTCCAAACTGCCTTTATTTGTATCAGTAGCAGTACAGCAGGTTTATGGTAGTATGGACTTTGCATAGTAATCACATAGAGATTAGTGGCCCTAAATTTTATTAGCAAAACTGATAAAAATTCTGAAAGGGAAATCAGCAAAGTGACACTTCAACTAAAAAGTCTAAATCGAATCTTAATGCAGATCCTCCTTACAGACTGGAGAAAACTCTACTCATAACTCAATTTATACTGTTCTATATCTGAGGAAATGAAATTCTGAGTTATGTCACTCCCAGTTTTTTAGTTTTGACAAATTAGAGACAGTGACAAGATTTCTTCTCAAAATGGTTTCCTTTTCTTCTTTTTTTTTAGTTATTACATTCCGAAAATGAAGTAACTTAGGGCTGTGAAAGCTATTCTTTTTTATATGGTCTGTATTTTATATATCCCTTTTTCCCTCCCCTGTGTTCTAGATCAGATGATAAGAAGAGCACCAACTGGAAGCAGTTTCCTAAGAAGCCGTGTAAAAGTCTGCTCAGCACCTTAAAGAAGCTACACCCACAGCTGGCAGCAGGTGAAATATATAAAATAAAATGGGAAGGGGTAAGAACAGAAACTGCCTAAAGCAGGGAAATTAAATATTCAAAGAAAACTACTAAATTTTCTGATACACAACTACAAGTATCAGATTACAGTTAATATATAAATATAAGGACTGTCTTCTATCATATGTAGTGTGAATTATGTTTTCAGACTTTTATTTTCTTTGTTGTGACTTGTTAAAATTTGAGCTTTTTTTAGCCTTTACTCATGATTAAATTGCACTTAAACAAAGATTCAGCTAAAACACGTTAAGTGTAGAACTATATTTTTCAGCAGTATCTGATACTGTTTTTTTATGAGTGCAAGAGTAAGCTCTGAATGTCATCTACTTGTTTCTACCCTTTGGTGCACTAAAACGTTATAATTTTGATTAGAAAAGTGTTTAGGACTTTTCTTTCTAGATGTGCAATTTTCAGACAGGGAGAACATGGTCCTTTATGTTTCAGTTGGCGTATTAGTGAAAGACTACGTTCAGTTGGGTATGTGGTAACATTTGACTCAACTGAGATTCTCCTCGTTGTTTCAAGTCCCTGAGAGTTGAATGAGTTAGAAAAACACCTAATCAACTCTTGAGGTAATCTGCCTTTTAAATGGGCTGGATCAATTAGACAATACTCACAAGATTTCTAGTGCTTGTCACTTCTGAATATGGGCACGTAGAAAAAAGGAAAGAACAGTCTTCAGCATGTTGCAAAAGTTATCTGTTTGAATGCACCGAATTTTAATACAGGATTGTATGTGTTGCTCATTGCTAGTTCATAGGAAAACTCAAGAAGGCTCTGCAGTTGAGATGACTCCTATTGAGGCAGACTTCTCCTGGCAGAAGAAGATGACAGAACTTGAGATGGAGATCCAGGAAGCTTTTCTCCGTTTCATGGCATCTATTTTAAAGGGTTACAGAACATTCCTCAAGCCAATCACGCAGGCGCCTTCAAATAAAGCAACTGCTGCTGATTCCTTGTTTGATCATCAAGGTGAGGGTGAGGCAAACCAGCTACTGATAGCGTTGGCAGCATTACAACTTTAGGGTTGAGGAGCTGTTTAACTTTAAAAGGTCAAAGTTCCCTTTGGTGTACAGTTCTTGGCAATATTTTAAATTGCAATTGTATAAAGTTAGACTACTCAAAGTTGATTAGAACACAGATATGTGCACATAGAACTGCAGTTTTGCAATAGCTCTGGTGTTAGAAAAGCTGTCTTTCAGT
Source organism: Larus michahellis (assembly GCF_964199755.1). Classification (NCBI taxonomy): domain Eukaryota; kingdom Metazoa; phylum Chordata; class Aves; order Charadriiformes; family Laridae; genus Larus; species Larus michahellis. The sequence continues at coordinate 37,099,331 of NC_133930.1, forward strand.
AGCATCATGCTGTCTCTGTGTGCTATATTCTGTAAGGGCAGCTCTTGGGAATGAAAGAATATTTCTCAGTTTGTACAGTGTGAAAATGCCAGAAGCCCAGTTATGAAGAAGAAAGTGATGTTCTTGGTATAAATGGGAATCGAATAGAGAACAGGGTAGAGATCAGAAACATACAAAAACCCGATAATCAGCAAAGCTCATCTTATTTTCCTCATCACCTTAACTTTTCAGGTCTGTTCTTGAGTTGAATACTGATAAAAGGTCACAGGTGTTTTGTTTTGTATGTGGTGGTTCTGTTCTGGGGTTGGGGTTTTTTGTTTGAGGCTGTTGAATTTTTTTTTTTTTTTAATTACTGGAAGAGACATTTGAGACGAGATTTTTAGTCAAAGGTTTGTAAAGTCTTAAATATTTTCAGGCCCATCACCTCTTAGGATAACATAATCTTTATTTTACTATTGTTTTAATTGTTAGGTACCTCTTTTGTATGAGGTCATCATCTGCTTTTTCTTGCACAAAACATCAACAAACACAGTAAGCAGATTACATAGGGGTGGTTGCTTGCCAATTATTATTAACTATGCTAAAATAATTATTAAAAAAAAAAGCTGTTCCTTTAAACTTCCGAATGCAAGTGATGATAAGTAGTTGTTTTCATTGATAAAGTCAATACTTTATGTATTAGCACTTTAAATATTTTATGTTGACACTTTATATGTTAATTTCTTATGGAACTCGTACTACCTGGTATTTAGTTGTGTGTTCCTTTTTCTAACCAGGATTTTTAAAAAGCAGAGACCGTGCCTATACGAAATTCTACACGCATCTCACCAAAACGCAGATATTCAGCCGCTTTATTGAAGAGTGCAGTTTTGTGAGTGACAAGGATACTGGCTTGGCATTTTTCGATGACTGCATAGAAAAGGTGAAAAACATCTAGCAGTACTATTCAATTATATGCTTCTGTCCATTTTGTTTTATTGTCCTGTTTTTTAGTTGTAAAGGTAGATACCCACTGCAGCAAGTGTCTTGAGGGATTGGAATTCTTGGTGGTTATTGATGAGTCATTTTCTTCCTTCATCTTATTGCATGGTCATAATTTTCTGTGTTGATGCAGGAAACTTTCATTAAAGGCCTGTAGGATGTCAAGCTGTAAGATAATGTGAGAAATACCAGTAGCTGACATTTTAACACAATGCTGTCTGTATCTTCCCTTTAAATGTTAATCACTCTCTCTCTAATGTGGCGTTATGTACCAGTGGTCATCTGTGTTGTTACTCTTTTTCACACAAATTTAAAATTAAACCACAAAAATATGCCTGGTGCTCCACTTGTGGCCAAAATTAATTAATGTAAATAAGATCTCTTTCATTGCTTGTATTTTATATGAGAAAGATTCCTGTGACGCTTTCTTGTTTTTTGAAACAAAGTCTCTTCAGCATGGTTCTGATCTAGATGGGTTATTGAGTTTATAGCTTCATCTGTAAAATGCCAGGTTCACGGTATGAAAATTAGGAGCTAGAGAATTACGTGTCTTTTTTTTTTTTTTTTAGGATGTATATATATGATTCTTTCTGGGCAGAATCTTCATTTTCATATGAAGTTCTTGGAGAATGAGTCTTTGATTCTGATCAAATTATCACTTGTAAACAGACACAGACCACAAATAAGTGTTTAAAAGTTTCTTTGCCTATATTTTTCTTTCTGCTGAGTATGGGATATGCATCTAGAGTATACTTTGTTTAATATTGTTAATAATTTGATATTATTGCAGGTTGTTAATGTGTTGCATACTTAAATTGTCATATTGAATATATCTGCAAAACAGCGTTTGCTTTCAGTTAAACTAAATGAAAGCACTTTCCTTTGATTTAGGATTTTGTATTTAGTAGATAATGTCAATAGATTGAAAATATGCTGTTTACTGCATTTTTTTCACTTTCAGCAAAGGAGGCATTTGAAAAAGAGATTAATGGCTTCTACAGTAATATGAAAATTCAGTGTTTCTTATTTAATATTTCACCAAATGACACAGCTTTAATGGAATTATTTAGGATTATTTTTTTTATTTGAGAAGACACTCTATTTTTTTTTCTCTTTTCCCAGCTCTTTCCGGATAAAGGAACAGAAAAAGGAGAGAAGGTACTTTTTCCTTCAAAATGTTTAGGGGAATCTGATCGTGAAATAAAAATGGAAAGTCAAGGCAGTGCACTTGATAGTTAAGTGCTTAGAACAAATATAATTTACATGTTATATACTGTATTTGATTATATATATATAAAATACATTTTTACACATACTAACATAATTAATACTAAAAACGACATTTTATCCCAAAGCCAAACTCTGTACTTAGAGTACAAACTCTTGCTTTCAGGTTGATGTAGATTCCGTTGAAGATGCACGGCTGATTGAGCTTGATGAGTCACAAAAAAGCGAACATACAGTGTTCATAATGCCACCAGAACCTCCTGCTGATGACGGACAGGACCGAGTGCCAAAATACAGGTACAAGTTAAACGGCCGCATGTAGTGAAACTAGAATACTTATGACATTAAGCATGGCAGATGTTCCATCTTGGTGCAAAACTTGCCTTACTATAACGTTCAGAAGAATCTTTAAAAAGGTACAAGCTGCCTGGATTCTGGTAAGTTTCTGAACCTCTAGAAATCAGTGGTTTTTATGTGTTTGTATGTTTGAGGGCCTGTGGATTTTGGTTTTAATATTTTTAGCTTCTTGTGAACTTTATAGTAATACTTTTCTACATGTATTCAGTGTCTGACTTCCTGTTTGAGCCGTTTATTGTGTATTTTGTAGCAACTCCAGTGCACTTTGTTTCACAGTGGGAATGACAGGGGGTGGGTAATGGATCTGCCCAATACTATTGATCTGCAACTGATGAACCAAAAAAGCAAAACACTCACTCCACTTTTCAGACTTCCTTCATTCAGTGTTTTTCACCTTGTGCAGGAAGTGTGGATTTTCAGATACTCTGGGTATGATTTTTTTCTCCCTCTCTCTCAGAGGCCACGGAGGTTCTGTTTCCAACTGTTGTCCTTGTTAATCATCATCTGTTCTTCCCTCACCTTCATGATATGGATGGCATATCAGATGGATGGTTCTTGTTTCCATGTCTATGGAGATTTAGTGTCCAAGGCATCTTCTTGTGGTATCTTGGTGAATAAGAGTAAAAGGATCTCGCTATCTTCTTGCCTTTTTTTTTTTTTAACTTCTTTATTTTCCCCCTTGATTCTTTATTCTCCTGTTTGTCAGTTCTTTGCACGCGCGTTGTCTTTGTATGGCTTTCCTGTTATCAGCAGGTATGTGAAAAGCTTTTCTTTTCTTTTCTGTTTTTTTTTTTTTTTTTAATCATCTGTATAGCTATAAAAACTTCCCACGACTAGATTTCAAGCTCTTTGACAGACCACAGGAGCTCAAGCTCTCCTTCAGCAGACACCCAGCTGGAAGCAGCATTTCAAATAGTCCGGCGCTCATGGCAAAGAGGACAAAACAGGTCAGATGAGTCACTGTAATTACTGTGTGAACACTGAAAGATATGAAGTTTTTTTGGTAAAATTGCCACTGCCTATTTCTACTACGTTAATGTTATTAGAGGTTAGGTCTTTGTAACTATTGAGAATCAACACTTGCAAAAGAAAGAAAAATAAGGCAACAAACAAACGAATTAGCATCTGAGATTACAGTTTGTTGTCAAATCCATTTTTAAGCTTTAGACTGTAATATAAAACAGAAAAAAAAATAAAATGAATGATTGAATGGGGAGGGGGGAGAAAAAAGGACGATTAGTTCTGATGCTAGTTTTTGCTTGCAGAGAGCAAGAGAGTGTAAGAAGAGAGTGTAATAAGTGTAACAAGAGAGTGTAAGAACGGAGCTTCAGTTGAATGTTTGCCTGTTGTTATTAAATGCTCAATTTTAAGAAGCCAGTTGTCTGAGTTAGTAAGGGCTTCTAAATTCAGGATGTTACATCTTTTGTCTGCTTTTTTGTTTTGTTTCACCCTTACAGGAGATAAAAACAGCCCATAAATTAGCCAAGAAGTGTTACGTAAGCCCCCCCCAGTGGGCTAAGTGTCTCTTCAGTCATAGTTACAGCCTATGGTTTATTTGTCTGCCAGCCTACATCAGAGTTGCACATCCCAAAGTCAAAGCACTGCAGCAGGCATATGATGTTCTCATTAAAATGAGGAAAACTGATGTGGAACCACTGGATGAGGCAAGTGTGAATAAAACAAAACCACAAACATTACCATAAACATGTAATGGAAGGCAAGGTGCAACTATAGTGTATTTCACCGCTAGCACCAGGTTAAGCATACTTAACAGTTTAACCTGTTTGAAAGCCACCTTGAGATGATCTCAGAGAAGCCTGCTTAAGTAGGGCAACTAGAAACTAATTTCCTTTTTTCATCACCAATGTAGCATCAGCTGGGTCAAGTACTCCAACTTAGTGTTGCTAGTCTTCTCCCAGACTACTTCGAGAAAAGTTCTTAAATGCACTCTGGTGCATTTAAGTTTTTAAATGCACTTTGAATTAATGTTTTACAGCCTTACTGAACTGAAGGTGCAGTGTGTTTGTATGCAGCATACCATTCTCTCAATAGTATCTGCAGGCATACAGCAGCAAGTTATCCTGCTTTTTGCGTGGGTGTTTCCTTCCCTCCTTTATTTCGCAAACAGAAGAGCCGAGTGGAAAAAAATTCAGCATTCTCAACAGTGTGACTCTGATGTTATTTCAGCTCATGTGGTTTCCTGTTTAATTTTTGCTCCATCTTCTGGTTGTTGAGTGTTATGGACTGAGTAGCTCCTCTCACATGGCTTTCCCCTTTACGTTTGTAAATGTTGGAAATCAGAGAAGAGCTTAATCTGTTCCAAAATCCTTGTCATCAGCCCGTTTATGCATTTCCTTGTCTTGTCAGGTCTGCTACAGAGTTGTAATGCAGCTCTGTGGACTGTGGGGTCAGCCTGTTCAGGCCGTGAGAGTCCTCTTTGAGATGAAAAATGCTGGAATACAGCCAAATGCCATCACCTATGGTTATTACAATAAGGTAAGAGAAGTCTTGACCACCGTCTCTCTTGTTGTTGTCATTCTACTTGGCCTGTAGCGTGTTTTGTAAATTGTTTCTTAAGCTCTTCACTTGGATTTGCTGATTCTGTTGGGCAAGCAATCATTTTGGCATGCTTACATTTCACTGGATCTACACTGTGTGGTTTTAAGCTGTTAAGTTCACATTCCTGTGCTGTTTGGGTAACCAAAAATTCTGTTGAAATATATATTTTATAGTGTTTCCATTTCCAAATTTTGGAACTTGTCTAGTACTTCCATGTCAAAACCATCTGTTCCTAGGTGTATCCTTTAAGGCAGCAGGATCCAAGATGGATGAAGGCCGGAATTAGGGTAGTTGAAGTAGCCTTCTCCTCTTTCCCTTGCTTCCAAATTCCTGTAATATTCTGATGAAACTTCCTAGTAAACTATGTAAAGTAATATAAAAAGAGGTGCTACTGTGGTCTTCTGTTGCTACCGAAGTATATAGATAAGAACAAACCCCACCTTGTTCACTTACAGAAATCTTGATCCATTGTTTGCTGTTACTCAGCTGTTGTCTCCAGAGCTGTGGGATGAAAAGGAACAGCTCATAAAAACTCAAATATTTGTCCTCCTTCACATGATCGACAGGAAACGCCTTTTTTTGAGCATGGAAAGAAAAGCTTCTTACTGTAGTGTGTTTCTTAGCGTAACTTTCTTACTGTTTTTGTTATTGTTTGCTATTTATTGTCTCTTTCTGTAGGCGGTTTTAGAGTCTCCTTGGCCTAGCAGTAACCGTAGTGGCATATTCCTGTGGACAAAGGTACGAAATGTAGTTCGTGGCACAGCACAATTTAGGCAGTGCTTAAAGAAATCAACGCAGAGCCCACGAGTACCTGTGATATCAGGTAATAAGTTAGTTGAAATGGATTTATTTCTGCTGAACAAGAGCATGACATGCTTTCTGAGGGATTGCAGCTAACATTGTGGCTTTTACAAGTTGAAAATTTTTCCTTAAGTGTATAAAAGGTGATAATTGCCAACTTGATGCTTGAAACAGTCTTATAATGTCTTCCACACACTGAAGAATTAATTACCTGAATTCTGTTGCTAGAATTTCATATTCTTATTTTATGTGTTCAAGCAAAAGTATTTGCTGTTGTCTGAAGAGGTTAGATTTGTTTAAAAACCTGAAAAGTTAAATCCTCTCTTACTAACCAGCTCTCGTTCATGTCTTTAGCTCTGCGGAGTACCACGGGTGGAAGTGATGGGGACATGGTGAGCCATGGTAGCGTGGATAGTTCTAATGATGCTAACAGTGGGGAGCACACTCTCTTCGTCAGTGACTTAGTCAGGCTTGATTCCATTGATAATCACTCTAGCACAGGTACTAGATTCTGCTGGGTTTCACTACTAACAGTCCCTCAAAAGGCTAAATTTTCTAGTCTCCTGTTGATTTGCCCTCCTCAACCACCACCTTACGCCCTTGAGGCTGTAGAGGCGAAGCATGGAGTTAAACTATGTAAAGAAAAAGAAATATGCGCTTTTGTCCAATATTACTCTACCATAGATCATGCTGCTTTAGTTTAGAGTGATCCGTAGCAGAAGTACTGTCATGTTAAAATAAATGTCTTGCTGGTCTTACGAACTTGCTTTTTGTGCTAGTCTTCAGAAAAGATATGAAGCCTCAAACGTATGAGTCTATTCAATTTTTGCATATTGTCGTTTTTTCATAGTTGAGTTGCTGAGGTGATTAGAAGCCAACACTAAAATGTTGCTCCTTGATGGTAACCTAGAAAGGCCTAGTTAGCATTCCTGGAATTAGTATGTTATGTTTGGTTATAGTAAACTATGCTTTTAAAGGCCATATTCAAGCTTTTTAATAATAGTTGCTAAACTTGGAAATAAATACAGAAATTATCAGAACCTTATCATATAGTCTTTATGAGATAACCTGCAAATGGGAAAACAGGTGATAAGCTCGAGAAAAATTCTGCCTTAAACATGGTGTGCACTCTTCTAGACAAACTGGAGTGAAATGAGTGCACAGGAAGTTAATCACTTGAGATGGCAAGACAAAATTCATGGTTCTTCGTATCTGCTTTAGTACTGATTACATTCTACCTGTGCATAGTCTCAACTAAACTTCCATTCTGTATGTACTTCAAAACTTAATGTACAGATGGTTCTTGCGCACTCTTCATGTTTTTAATATCTTGAGCCCTTCTGTAAAGAGAACTTTGAGTCTGATTCCTTTGCTTCATCTGATATGCTTGCCTGGATTACTGAACTTCCCTTCTCTCTGCTCTTTGTTGCTCTGCCTTTTGCTCTTTGCTGTCTCTTGGGTGCCGCATTTGTCCTTGGCTCTCACGGTGTGGGGTGCAGACTTATATGGTGTGAAGCCTTAGATGCACGTGTGCATTATTTCTACCCTTGAATGTTACTTCTGCAGGTAATTCACCCATTTATTGATAGGGTGTTTTCACTTCTGTGCAAAGCAAGGATACTAACATTATTGAAATGATGATAGAAAATAAGGACCAAGGAATATCAGAACTTGCTTTTCTGTAGAAAAGGTTTTTAATATAGTAGCCAAATGTAATAATTGATGGCTGCTCAGACTTTTAAATTAAATTCTTTTTTACATGTTTGCTCTTTGTTGGTAAAATAAACAGCAGTAATATGTATTGTAGATAAATTATATCTGTCACTTGAGTTTTATGGAGCTTCCTAATACCTTTCACACTCAGTAACTTACATTTTGATCGTTTAAATACTGTCATGTATTCCAATAGGTACTCTAAGGCATATAATAATGCTGTTTAACATGTTGCTGTGCCATATGTCCCATGTAGTATTTTTGCATATGCAGCAGCACTTCAGATAAAAATATCAAAGAAAATAGTGTCTTTCTGGATTGTTTCCTATGGCAGATTTTTTGGACCACTGTAAACTGTTCTATTTTTTAAAAAAAACAGTGAGTTACAGCTGTCAAGTTTAACTGGTATCCTAGAGGAACAGACTTTTTAAAAATGTTTAGATTTTTACTTTATTCTATTACATTTTTATACTTTGCACTATAGCACAAAGATGTAGCACAATTTATGGTACAGTTATTTTCAGGGATGTATTCATTGTTAGAAGCTTGCTCAATTACGGTTGCGCTTGTCCAACTTTATTTTGTAGATGCATTTGAGAATTTAGCTTGCCCAGCAATGAAACATTTCGTGCTAATGAGAAGCGAAAGGAATGAAAGGAGATGAAGTGCATTAAAAGTAGTTAGTCACTATAGTGTTCCTGGGGGAATAACTTGTATTTAATATAATCATTAGAAAAGTAAATTTGGATTGTATAGCCTAATCATCTCTGCTGTCACCATCACCAAGTAGATCTGTGGACAGATTGGGCATTTTGGTGATCTTACTATGAACTTTTCTGGCAAAACAAAACGCGAAACAAATTAATTTCAGTTCTTTTATTTTCTTATCGAAAAACAAATATGGGAAAGAAAAATAAATCTGAGGCATGTGTTTGTATTCCTTCAAACAGGTGGTCAGTCAGACCAGGGCTACGGATCCAAGGATGAACTTTTAAGAGATGATGGGGATAGCCTTCATGTGACTGACACACAAGTAGAGAAAGATATTTCTTCTACAGCTGAAGACCTAATAGGAGGTTAAGTATGCGTGTTTACATCGTTGAAGGCTTTTCATAATAAATCTGCTTCATGCATTAGACTACCACAAATACTTAAAGTATTGAATTCATAGTGTTGCCAAGGTCAAACTATAATTGTATGAAATCTGGTGGACTACTTTTGTGCCCTAGATAATAGCGGTGGAATACATATAGGTAGAAATAGCCTCTTATTAGACTAATTTAATGTAGATGGAAAAAAGGGGCAAATGCTGGGGCACACAGTATTTTGTATTCCGTTCCTCTCATTTGTATGTTTGAAAACGTGACCATTTTTTTAGCTGTACCAGTTGACCTAATAAAGGGCACTACTTTTTCCTACAGACTTTTCCCAGCTGTAAAAAATATGGTCATCACCAGTCTTCTATCCAGATTTTGGCTTTAGTTTGTCTATATTTTGTCTTTCTCATTAATGAATCTGTTTCATATCTGTGTAACTAGATCCTTAATGTGAGTTAGGGCTTCTAAAGCTGTCATTAGATAAATAGGCCTGCATGAAAATCTGAGAACTGCGCAGAGTTCCTGTTCTAGTTTGGTTAGTTGAAAAAATACCAAAGGAAGAAATTGGCATATGCCCTCTCTGCATAATACTGTCTACTGTCATCTGTCTGGGTATTATTTCCAGGAAATGCTCAGTACCTAGTAGGACTGGTCTTTTAGGTTGTAATTGTATGAGGAAACAGTGTTTGAGTTGTTATTTTCCATAACAGTGCAAATGAAATTATTTAGTTAGATTAACTGAAGTTCACATTCTCTTTCTTGTAGAGGTTTGTACTGAGAAATCTGATGAAAAGCAACAGCTGAATATAGAAACCCATAGTCCAACAGAACCACCTGCTTGGGGTAACAGTATTGTGAAAGTTCCATCTGGCATTTTTGATAGCAGTGGAAGGAAGAGCTGTGGTGGTGAGTCACTGGGTGAAACAGAGGTTGCTAAAATCCTGATCTTGTGCTGTAGAGTTTTGCAATCTTTTTCATGCTGTTAAAAGAAACCAACTTTCTATTTGAGGTGCAGATATGTCGCACAACGTCTGCTTTCCACCATTATCCTTTGCAGGTGAAGGAACCTGTGGATTCTAAGGTTGAAAATCACTGTTGAGTAGTTTGAAATAAAAATTTTCCCTGTCCCATACTGAGAGTGTTTCATGTACTAGAAAACCAAGAGAATTAGGGTGTCTACTCTTGATTTTGTCACTAAACCTCCCTGACTGTGGACAATTCTCATTATTCCTGTGGCTTGCACTGCCAGTGTATAACCTGGGAACAATGCATGTTGTCTTTGGATATCTGTAGCTTTATGATGAGGAAGACTTAACGATATATAAAATCTCAGGGCTCATTTTTTTTCTCCCTTTGTGCCTGTCCTTGACTAAGGCAATGTAGTCTAGCTTCAGTGTAGCTTGATAACAAAGAATTGAGTCTCAGACAAGAAGTTGCCTGGAAGCTTTCTGGCAACTGAGAGAGCTGATGACTAGCCAAGAAGCAGTTGACGTGAGACTCAAACATCCTCCAGCAGTGGATATGGTACATTGGGCCCTCTGTTGGGATCCTACTATACTAGGATTCCTGGTGTTATGGAGATTTTTGCCTAGCTAACACAACTTCCTAAGCAATAAATATTCCCTGTCCCCCTCAGGACATGGGAATATTTATAAGATTAGTTTATATCTTCCATATGCTAAATTTAATAAGCTTTTTCTAAATATGGTTGTGTCATAAACAAAGTAATGCTTCTGTGTTGTGCAGACACACATGATAGTTGGGATTTTTTGAGAACCAGAATGAACTATGCAGTTTGGTGTATAGATCTGTGGACATAGCTCTAGGAGGAAAAAAATATAGCAATCTTTACTTTTAATTGTACTTTCCTTTAGTTCATGGGTGTATTACCTACTCTCTGCTGGGTATTGGCACAGGGAAAGGAGGCAGAAGCCATAAAAGGCTTTGACATCAAGGACTCAAAAGATAGGTGACTTTTGATCTGCTGGATGCCTTTGCAGCCAGTTAAATATCTCATTAATACTAGTGGATTAATGGACTAATGGATAACTCGAGATTGTGGGGCTCCCAGTCTTCTCACCAGTTAGCAGATAAGGAGATTTCACATGCTTTCAGGAAATAAACATTTTTGGTGGCTATGGGTACCATATTAATGCCTTTTCTCTTTTAGAAACTGGTTCTAGCCCACTGTTCATAACTCAGGATTCAGTTGAAGATGTAGTCTTTGGTGATGTTTCTCCTAAGAAAACAAGTGAAAAAGGACAGAAGAGGCAGAAACTGTTTTCAGAGAGAAGCTGCAGTTTCAGCAGTGAAAGCAGAGCGGGAATGCTGCTGAAAAAAGGCAGCTTGGACTTGCATTCTAAAGAAATAGCGATAATGATGGGAGCAGATGCCAAGATCCTAACAGCAGCTTTTTCTGGGGCCAAAACTTCACCCTGTCATATGAATAAATCCCACAGCTTTGAACGTATCATTGACCAGCAGGTTTCTGGCATAAGTGGCACTTGGAGTTGTGTGACTGAGAGTGATTGGGAATTGGAACATAGGTCTTCACCAGTGCTGGAAGAACCTGGGGAAGGGCAGGAGCATCTTGAGAATGGAAGAGATGAAAACATGACCACAGTGGAAGATGTGAACCTTGAACAGTCAGCCGAGTCCAAAAACCAGAAAACAGAATCCAAAGATGCAACTACTAAAAGGAATAGCTTTTATGGGGTAGTTAAGCCTATTGAAAGGGAAGATGTTGAAGTAGGCTTGGACCCATTATCTTTGCTGGCTACTGACAGCACACAACCGAGGCATCCAGAACCTGAGGAAAAGTTGGTATCACCAGTTGCAGCACGTAACTTGGCAGATGAAATAGAGAGCTACATGAATCTGAAGAACCCCTTGGGTAGTAACTTTCCCAGCATGGAACTGCACAAGCCAGAGAGGGAAGCAGAAGCCTCTGGTACACTTGGTCACTCCCAAGAAAGGAGGTCAAGCCTACCTTTGGATCCCATCCTGCCATCTCCCAAGTCTTGTGAAAATGGTAGAAGTCCTTCTGTCTCCAGATCCAAAACATTCACTGGACGACCAAAGCAACAAACCCATCCACGAGTTCAAAAGGAGCGGTCTTCATCTTTGACAGGACTGGGTCGTTCTTCTCCACATGGCTCGTTAGGATCTGTCGTAACAACTTTATCCAATCTGAAGTTAGACAATATACTGTCTGGACCAAAAATGGATGTTCTGAAATCAGGCATGAAGCAGGCTGCCAATGTGGCCAGTAAGATGTGGGGAGTTGTAACTTCAGCGTATAGTTACTCAGATGATGAGGCAAGTGTTTTTCAGTATGAAAAATTTGGGGAGACAAAGTTAAGAGGGGTAGCTTCTGTGTCTGGAAGATTGCTTCACAGGATGGTGTTTTTTATTGACTTTTATTAGCTAATAAAAATTGTATTTTATGTGTGGTGGAGTTTTCCTCTGTCATTAAAAAACCACTTTTCAGACAAAAGCAAATTAAATGGTCTTGATGCAGTAAACTTAAACTTTGACTTTTTGTTCTCAACATTCCTCTCCCATTTAATTGTTTAGCTACTTATCTTTTCATTTATATCTAAGGAAACTGCACCAAGAAGCCCTAGTTATAATAAAATTCTGTCATCTTAAATGATATCATATTGCCTGTCTTATTTTTAAAAAATTAAGAGAAGGTTGTGAAACCAGATCACAAACCTAAGAAGTCTGGTTGGTGAGGATTAAAGTTGAAAATAGCAAAGGACAGGCTGAGATCTAGTAAATTCACTTGTCAGGAATTTGGAAACTAAATGTTATGGTTCTTGTGTGAGCACGCTAGATTAACTGAGTCTTTTTCATACTAAAACATTTCAGAGTATAATGACATGAATGAAAAAGGAGATGGAGGGATGAATATTATAACTTCCTCCTTTCCATATACGTCTTGTTATTGTGCCTCCAAACACAGTTTTCTCTCTTAGAAAGGCCTCTGCTTGATCCAGTTAACCCCCTTGATCTGGTGTTTGGCTGTAAGGGTCTTCTGTCTCCTCTCTTGAGGCTGTTAAGATAGCTTCTTGTTTCCTTTTTTGAATTCTCCCTCTGTTTCCCCCAACCTCCATAAAAGGTGGGAAAGGGGAAGATAGCTGTCTGACTTTATTTCTGCGTGAAACAAATTTAACTTACGTTACTAATAGGGTTCTTTCCATTAAATAAATTAAAAAGAAAACCCACAAACATTTTTCTTAATTCTTTGTTAGCTAGATTTTGCCTGTGACAATGAAAACTCACTGGTTTCCTGAGTCTTTTTTCCTGTGATCTAGGTTTTCCTGTGTGCCTTTCTATTATACTGACCCATTCCCTACGATTTTGTTTAATGGCACATCATAATTCCCTGAATGTGATTTATTTTTATTTCTTTCAAGGATCTTTTCATTCTCATTTCTTTATTTCTGCAACTTCCCTTTTTTAATATCCTAATTATTATACTTTGTCACATCCTGTGTCTTAGTGTCTGTGTTATTGCTGCAGCCTGTCAGCTGGTATGTATTCCTGTCTTCATTTCTGAAAATACAACTTTAACTTGGATCTTTTTTCTGATAATCCCTTAATTTTGTGTAATGTCTGCCAAATCACAATTTCTGCGTAATTTTTCCTGTTTCTCCTGTAAAGAAGTTGTTTATATCCCTGTCTCTTTGTCACTCAGTTTGATTCTCAGCTAAGTATTTTCACTGCTGAAGGATTTCATTTTTTCAATATCCTTGTGGTTTGTCCACTATCTGCTCTTTTTGGGGTTGAATATATTTATCTTAAATCTAATAATTTTTACATCAGGATTTTGTCTTAATCTGCTGCTTTAATTATTGATTTAGTAGGATAAAGATGGAAGTCAAATAATGGATCTGGAAGTACTCCAAAATACTAATTTTCTTCTTCTTTTATTAAAGGAAGAAAACAATCGACCAGACTTCAACTTCCCTGCTGGTTTTGAAGATAGTATTTTAGGAGATAATCTGTCATCAAGAACTGGAGTCCCAGGGCTAATGACGAACGAGCTTGCACAGAGCACTACTAGTCTTGGCAGTAGCAGTAGCAGTGGAGATGCAGGAAGACAACATTACAGTGCAGGTGAGATTTTTTTGGTTTTGTTTCCCCCTTGTAACTTGTTTATAATAGAACAAACAGGGAAAACTGTTACACATGAAATCATTCGTAACAGTGGAAGCTACAGTAATCTAAAATTATTTCAAGCTCTTAAAATAAGTACTAGCAAATTTTTACTTCCATTCAATACACTTCTTCTGCACTGCCAAATAGCTAATGCTTCTCTCTTGGTTGAACGTATAAAAACTTGATAAAAATGTGAAAATACTTCCTCTGTGTATGTAATAGGAAGATTCTTAACTAGTTATAGCCAGGAACACCTGCTTATTCATGTAAAGTCGTAATACCCTGAAGGTTCTTGAAATATTAATACAGAAAAGCAGAGCAATGTTCAAGAACTGCAAATAGCTGCATAACTAACAGAGGCGGATCTTTTGAGGGGAAAAAACCCCAACAAACCAAACCCAACCAACCAAACAGAATCAACCCCACACCCCTAAGCCCACAAAAAAAACCAAAGCAACACACACAAAAAATGCATCAGCTTTACTGTGGAGTAAGAGGTATTGGATGCATGCATGATTTGAAGTTGTGAAGGTAAATACTTGATGAATATATGCCTATTCCTAAATTGTCCTTTTGTCTGTCCCCTCTCCCCTTCCCGGTTCTAAAACTGGGTGAAGTAAATGTAATCATTTTCAGTTCAGGTTTGATTCAATTGGATTTTATTCTTATTTTGAGAAAAAAATATGTTGCTTAACCAGCTGGGGGTTAGGTTTAGCTGTCTTTGCAGTACTTTAATGATGCAAATATTGTAAAGCCATCTGCATCAAGAGATGAAGAACTATCTTGCGGACTGGACATAAGCTGGCCCTGTCTAGCAAAATCTTTACGAGATATCTTGTAGTTCCAGTTAGTTATGAGGGTTATAATAACTAACTCTAAAGGGTGGCAGCCATCATCAACAGGATCTGTAAAATTTGTTCACAAACATCAACTTCAGCTGAAGAAGCAGAGGAGCCTTCTGTATGACAAGGGGACTCTGGTAGTGATTTTTTGAACAAGAAAGATTGACTTGGCTTGTCAGAGGAAGTAATGCTGATGGTTTTCCTTCCTAAAACTGATTCCAGCCATTTCCTTCTGGTAAATATTTTCCAACTCTGTTTCCCCTTCTCCTGGGGAGGGCTCATAACCCTAAACCCCAGCCTTACCAAAGAAATATTTTTTGTTTTACAGCAATGTTAGCCAGGGAGAACTTAAGCACAGTAATGGCGTATTTCGTATCATGTGTCTTTCCTGGTACTATCCTTCTGTTTGCCATTTACATAGGGATGTTTCATTCAACAAATCTTAAACCACTTTTTAGAATATGTATATTGAACAATCTTACTGCTCTTTACCACTCTTTATTCTTTTTTTTGTATTTTAAGATTTTAGTCACTGATGCTTTTTTTTTCTTTTACCTGTCTGTGATAGATAAAAATAACTTCGAAACGTTAATCTCAAAATTGATATTTACCTATATATCAGTGTAGTTACAGAGCTACACATATGTTTGGAGAACTTCTGGTAAAATTTTCTATCTTGGTCAAACAGAAAGGATTTTCTTTGGGAATGGATGAGTTAGTCTTTCCTTGAATACAAGACCTAAACGACTCTTTCTGTACAGGTGAAGTTTCATTCCCAAGAAGTATGAAAGTTCTAGATTCTGAGAAGTCGGAGCACAGCTCTTCACATAATACTAGCTTATCCAGCATTTTCCAGAACTATGCAATGGAGGTAAGATTAATAAACTCATAGATGACACATATAAATATTCAATATTACAGTATGGATTAATTACCTGTTTAGTTGGGTTGTGGTTGGATTTTCCAAAAAAATTTTTTTCCATGTTTCTACTGTAAAGATGCTGGATAGTTTTAGCTCGGGGTAGCTTTAAAAAAAAGCGTGTTAAGTGCTTTTATGTATTACTCATATATAGAGAGAAGATACAATTGAGGGAAGGGTCAAAACTTGAAATAAGACAGAAATCAGAGAGGAAATGAGGCTTATTTTTTTTTTTTCTTTCAAACTTTTTTTTTCCTCCCTTTCATGAAAATTATGTGTTGTTACTAGACAATTGTGGTGGGTTGACCACATCTAGCATCTAAGACCTCACCCAGGCACTTGCTTACTCCTCCGTCATCAGGATGGGTCAGAGAATTGGAAGGGCGGAAGCAAGAAAAAAAGCTTGAAGGTCAGGATAAAGACACTTTAATAAGTAAATTGAGGAGAAAAAAACCAACGCAAAACAAAAAACGGGGGTGGGTGGGTGGGGCGCGGAGAGAACAAAAAAACCCCAAGTGACGCAAAGGCAATCAGTCAGCACCGTGACACCCCAACAGCTACCTTGAAAAACTGCCCTCTGCGCCCCCCCCCAACGCCCAGTTTTACTACTGAGCATGACGGTATATAGTATCTCTTTGGTCAGCTGAGGTCAGCTGCCCTGGCTGTGTCCCCTCCCAACTTCTTGTCCACCCCCAGCCTCCTGGCTGGGCTCTGGACAGAATGAAAAATCAAAGGCCGTGGTGGTGTGTAAGGCTCTGTTCAGCAATAGCTAAAATGGTGGTGTGTTATCAACACAGAGTTTGTCACCAGTCTAAAACGCAGCACCGTAAAGACTGCTATGAAGAAAATTAACTCTATCACAGCCAAACCTAGTGCTCTGATGATTTAGTACACTTCTCTTTCAGTTATCACTTTCAGATGCTTTCAGACTTCAGAATCATAGGCAATGGTCACTGTGTTTGCCTTGGTTGCTCTTGTTTCAGCTGTAATGTTATTTTGCTAGGTGCCATATAATTTTCTTTTGTGTTTGACCTTCTGGAGGACTGAGCTTGTCAAACTCTTGCACTACATTATATAAGGGGCATAGTATAGAAAAAGAATAATGTTGCTGTTGGGCAAATATTGAAAATATTCGATCTAATAGAGATCTAAAATATAATATATGGTCTGTCGATCTAAAATATATTGTATGTTGTGTTCGGTGGTGTTTTTTTGGTTTTGTTTCCTGTGAACAATGATTTAAGAGGAAGCCTAAAACCTAAGGTTTATAGACCATTCTTCAGCTCGTACAGGATTATGTTTTACCACCTTTTCTCCAGCTCTCAATCTAATTTAGCGATGAGATTTTTATTAGGTAAAATCCAACTTTCTGTATTTTCCACTTGTATTGGGAGCGGGGAGGCTACAGGGATGGCTTCTGTGAGAAGATGATAGAAGCTTCCTCCATGTCTGATAGAGTAATACTTCTTCCAGGTCTCAAAATACCTAACAAAAATAAATTATTAGTATTTGGATTTCATAGATAAAAGTTACGTGGACAAGATAACTCTGAGTATGGTGAGCAGTGATGAACTCATGCCTCCCAAGTGTCATTCTGATTCCTGGTAAACTTCTGCTGCCACTAAGCCTATAAAGCCAATTATAAAAGAACCTTGAAACAAGACTGATAGTATTCATTCTTTGCTGTTCTAGGTGTTGATGTCAAGCTGCTCTCAATGTAGGGCTTGTGGTGCTTTGGTTTATGATGAAGAGATTATGGCTGGATGGACAGCAGATGATTCAAACTTGAACACTACCTGTCCTTTCTGTAAAAGTACCTTCCTACCTTTACTTAATGTTGAATTCAAAGATCTGCGTGGCTCTGCAAGGTTAGTGGCTTTTATAGATACTCTCTTTCTGCCTTTGCACTTCTATATGGTTGTATTTTTTCACAAAAGGATGTTAGTTAGATCTCCTGGTATTTTTGTCTAAATGTTCGCAAGAATGTTACTGCCTGTTTGAGGATCATGATTGTACTGAAGGAAATTATAAGTCATGTAATCTATTCAGTTTCATTGTAAAACAGCCAAAAAGAAAGAACTGGTTGCCTTTTTACCACTTCTCCTTTTCATGTTTTCTTTATAAGCCTAACTGTACAGAAGGTATAAGTCTGTTTTCATTTTGTTTTTAGCTTTTAAAAGCAAGTGGATCATGAACTTTTTAAAACTGTATGAAGCAGTTTTTAAATCTGTCAGCAAAGAATTTCTTGCAAATTAAATTTACTAACAGCTTTTAGTTACAGATGCTCCAGCTTATTGTTTCTCCAGTAGTTCTCTAGTTTTAGCTTCTCCGCTTACTATTTTTACCTCTTTTAATTGCACTGTGAAGGCTGGAACTTATTTTAAGGTAATTTAAAATGTATTCTCACTGTGGTGGTTATTGCTATGAAGCAGAGCTTCCGTTAGTGTTCTCAGATGCTGAAACTGAACATCTGTAGAGTGTGTACTTAAAACACCTTAGCAAAGCAAGACACATTCCTGGTATTTTGTGCCTATAATGGTGTATGGTCTTCTAGTCTGTAACTTCATTACAGTAGCAGCCACTTTCAGTGATGTGTCAGCCATTGATATGTTGCTGCTGATTGGGAACCATGACAAGTTAAGGTCACTTGTAATGACTTAGGTCCAGCATAGGATTTATTATTTTGCAGATCAAATCTCTGTATGTGTCTGTTTGCTCTGCCTGTATGAGTTACAGCGGAGAGAGCAGGATGAAGTTTTTGTCCTGTTGTCAAGCTTTTCAATGTTGTGTTTTCTTAGTTTTGCTACTTTTTGAAAGCAAATGTAGAAAATAATAACTTTTTTAATGACTGTATGCTCACGTCTTAACCTTGGTATTTCTCTCCCCTCCCATTCATTTGCAACTTAGCTTTTTCCTGAAGCAAAGTACTTCAGGAGATAGTTTACAGAGTGGTACCCTTCCATTAACCACGGATCCACTGGAGCAGAAACTGTTATCCAGTCCAGCTGTTGCTGACTTGATCAGTTTTTCCGATCACCCACAGTCCAGCCACACCATAGCTGAAGAAACTTGCTCTGCAGCTGAGCAGAGGTGGGTAAAACAGGGTTGTTAGTTCTGTCAGAAATGTCTCAGCACTTCCAGTATTTCTCCTCCACTTCTGAAGTGAAGGTTGGTTTATGTACGAATTATGTGCTTATATTAATCTCTTAACTTTGATGTCATATATTTTTAACTAAAGGCAAATTTAGGACTAGCGGTCACCTGTAAACTAATCTCTTCCCTCTATTTGCAGATTATTTGGAAGCAGACACTTTCTGTTTCACTTGATGTTTTTTCTTCTGTACAGTAGTTGAATTGTTTTTATCCATTGTTTCAGTTAAAGGACACAAAATGAATATTCCCAGATCTGCAAGCAGCTTGATTGTATGGGTTAAATTTGACAGGCCTGTACCAGGAGTTTGCTTAAGTTATCTTGTTGGATGAGTTTGACGCTTACAATTTTATTTTTTCAGTTATTTTAACATGCAACTTAAAAATTGTTTTCTGTATTTTTTGCCCTGGTTATGACATTTAGAGAAAGTAAGCATAAAGGCAAGAGGAAGTAAAAGATGAGCATAGGCAGAACAATATAATCTTTGTGTGTTGACAAAACTGTATATTGCTGTTCTTCTAAGCAAGGTAAATCTGTACCAGAGCAGTGGTACCTATACAGACTGCAAGGCTTTCAGGTTCATGTCTTAGGTTATACCTAGCTGCTTTTCTGCAGGGATGGTTATACAGTTCTGAGAGGCATTTTGTTTTGTTTTCCTTAAACTGTGGAGCTAACTGGACAAATAGGATTCCTTATTGATAGAGAACTTGGTTTGGGATACTTACGTGGCAGCCTTTCTCTGCTTCCTTCTTGTTGCCGTAGGAATGCTGAGTAGTTTCATATTAGCATATTCTTTTCTGAAATCCAAACAGTGATGCAGCAGAAGAACAGAGTAAAGATCCCACGACCGTGAAGACATCTGCCAATAATCCACCAAAAAGGGGAGTATCCTTGACTCGGAGCCACAGTGTTGGAGGTCCACTGCAAAACATTGACCTTTCACAGAGACCATCTCATGGCATTTCAACAGTTAGTCTTCCAAATAGTTTGCAAGAAGTTGTGGTAAGTCTGCCATTCAGTTGATAGCAAAATATTGAATATGATGAACTTAAAATGAATAATGTTCTACTACTAGGATTCTTGTCCATTTGGGGAAAAGCAATGGCCAAGCATATTTTCATGTTCTTATGACAAAAATAAATCTTCGTTCAGTTAATCTAAAATTGTTTTTTCGGTACATTGTACAAGCAGTGCTGCTTGATGTGAAACGTTCTCTCTAGCAGAATGAAGCTACTCTTTGTCTTTCTAAAACTTGAAGTTTGTTTTAAAAATAACCGAACTTCTACAGCAGACTAAACACAATTGTGCAAATGTCGCAGATGGAGTGATGCACTTCACTCATAGAGAGAAGCAGCAATACATTTATTGATATAAAACAGGGATTTAACAAAGTTTGACAGTAAATGCAACTGTTCTAACAAGATTCAAGATGTCAAGGCGCACTTGGTTGTTTACTGCATAGAGGACAAGGTCCTCTATGAGGACAGAACTGTCAGGGAGACCTTCCTGTCATGAGGTTCAGAAAGAGCCCTCTTGCTTTCTAAACTGCTTCTCTGAGAAGAGTCTGGGTGCAGCTGGATCCAATCCTCGTCACAGACGTGATCAACGGAGTATGTACATCTGTCTAAGGATTCTGTACGCGCAATCAATCCTTTATATCACTTAGCTAAGATTTCTAAGTTTAGCATGCTATTAGTCACTTACCAAGGATCTGTTGTGGCAAGGAATCTCTCTAGCTCGAGAAGTAACCTTGAGAGGCATCCCTACTGAAGGGCACATCCTGGTGTACAGCCGGCTGCTGTGCAGAAGAGCTCGAAGGGCTCTTGGGCTGTTCACTATTTATGGGGGTAAGGTGATGGACTTATATTTGCACATTGACCACAGTGCCAGCATTGTCGCTAGGTGGGCGCATTGCTCAAGTTAGCCCTTGGCTGTTGTGCCATTATCTGTCTCCCTGAAGCCACGTAGCGCCGGATGCAGCCATTGCGACTAGATGCACCAATTATGACCCTCACGGGTAGTTGCTGCTTGGGCAGGGTTACGGGAGATAAAGGTCAGGTGGGCGGTGGAGCACACCCTCACAGCAAACAACACACTGTTGCAAGAGTGAAAGTTTGTTCCTTTCCCATGCATTAACTTAGACTCTTATATTCTGTTAGGCTTACCTGTTGAGCGGATGGGAGAAGGTAAGAGGCAGTGTTGAGACCGTTACGTTATTCTTGCACGTGAAACAAAGTTTTTCTCCTCTCTCCTGGTGCTTTTTATCAGCAAGAAGCTGCCTTAATATGTGAACTCATGATTCAGTTCCACATTTTCTGCAATCTCCATTGCCACTGCCTTATTACCGGTTTAGGTAGATTGAAACCGCACAATCAGGAACAAGTTCTAACAAATGAGTATTTTCTCTTTTTCACGTAATAGAGAGAGCTTAGGTAATTGTTCTTTAAGTTGAGAATCACCTCAACAGCAAACCTGTTGATACTATTAAAGTTATTGTGTGTTCAGTACTTCGAGAGGCCTCTTCCAAATATCAAAAGAAACTGTGCAATGGGGGATTTTCAGGGCAAGTAATTCTGAAGAGTATTTCTGGAAGAAAAATCTTTGATTTTGTAAAAAGCCCAATTTTTCTTTTGTGTGTGTTGTTTTGTTTTTAGGATCCTTTAATAAAAAGACCTAATCCTCTCCCTGTATCCGTACCCTACTTGAGCTCTTTGGTACTGCGTAAGGAGCTTGAATCACTGTTGGAAAATGAGGGAGAGCAAGTAATTCATACATCCAAATTCATCAATCAACACCCCATAATTTTCTGGAACCTAGTTTGGTATTTCCAACGGTTGGATCTGCCTAGCAACTTACCTGGACTCATTCTAACATCTGAACACTGCAATGATGGAGTGCAGGTAAGTGGCTTCCTGATATTAGAACTGTAGATATTGGGGTATGCTAAATCTTAAAGTTTGGTTCAAAAAAAGTGGGTAAGTAATTGCTGAGTAGCTTGGATCTAGGTTCCTGGTTTTTGTAATACAAGTAGATAGGTTTGTTTTCTGCAAGAAGTCTTGAAAGAAGATGGGTGAAAACAGCATTCAAGTTCTAGTCAAGCTGTTCTCTTTTAAAAAGCCAGAGAGTAAGATTCATTAAAGAGAAAGCTGATATGTAGAAGGAAACAAGATGTGTCTGTGGAGAACTCACAAACTGCAATACATTGTAAATCACATAGCATGGGTTACATACTAGAGTATATAGACCTTTTAAGTTAGTGGTCAATATTTTTTGTTCTTTTCCACTAACAGTTTTTGCCATTCAAACCCCACTGAGTTTCATTCCTACATGAATAGAACAAAAGAACATAGAATGGATGCTTTCTTTTGAGTATTTTGCTTTTCCCATTTTAATGAACAGATTTTTTTCTGAAACCCATATGATTTGTGTATGTAAGTACCAAATTCAATAGGTATTTGTGTATGATGCATGCAAAAAAGTAGTATTTTCCTATCTGGTTGTATGCACTTTAATTTTAAGATTCTCTCCCTCAATTTTCAAAAAACCCCCACCTAGACTCAAGAACAATTTTCCAAGAAATATAGTTGAAGACCATAGTAATGAAATCTAAAGCATACTGGAAAAATACAGTGCATTAGCACGGAAAACCACAAGATGGGATATAATATCTTATAATTAGTACTTTAAATTGACACACTACTGGTAAATTTTTCTTGCCTGGTAATTCTTATTGTACTAGTGATTCCAGAGGCACTTAATTTTATAAAATAATTACGGAACTGTTTCCATTTTTAGTGGAAATAAATGGTTCATATTTGTATGCAAACGCAGATTCTTTCTGCTTGTTGGGAAGACCAACACATAGACATGCATACCAAATCTTAATCAGGTCAGAAAATACTAAGGTATGTCATGATAAGTAGTACGAATCGAGTAATATGTTTGATGCACAAAAAATATTTTCAGATACATACTCATAAATTTTCTTCAGATATCTGTAGAAAACTGAATGGTCTTCATATGTTGGGCTAAGTTAGAAAAGGCAACTAAATGTTGCAGTACTTGGGACTTTGCTCTGGTTGACTGCGGTTTCCTCTAGAAGACAGGAAGTTTCCTGTTTGTTATTGGATTCAAGATAAATAAAATAAACCTTTTTTGTTGCAAAATGAGTAAAGGACAGTTTTTTAAATAATAAGACTGTACTGATGTTTTTAAAACTTTTTCCCTTTCCTCATGTTTTTTAGCTTCCTTTGACATCCCTTGCTCAAGATAGCAAGCTAGTATACATCCATCTTCTGTGGGACAATATCAACCTCCACCAAGAGCCAGGGGAGCCCCTGTATATATCTTGGAGAAATCTCAGTAAGTAAAACAAATGTTACAGAAAGCAGAGGGAGCAGATGCAATGGAAAGGAACAGTTGGTTTGTAGTGTCTGAAGAGTACACAGCCCATTGACTTGGAAAGCTTTTTTAGTGTGTGAAGCATCTGCAGTCCTTTAGGTGCTAACATAGTGTCAGCGTCAAATTATTTGCGAAAATATCTTAGTGATCTGTGTGAAAAGGTATGTTATCTGTTCTTTATATGTCATACACTCATAAACAGGCTGGGAGTATTTGCTCTAGCTGTGGTAGTAAATAAACTTCACCTGATCTGAATGTTTCACTGCATTATCTGGTTATATCTATGCAGACAGGGAAAAGAAGACTGTATTACAAAAAAGTATCTTATGTTTCTATAAATGAAGGGAACATCACAGGTCCCATTAATATGTACATTTGGCAGCCAACTTGACTGTTAAAAAGTAAGGTCCAAGAAAGCCTTCATTTACCATAACTTGATTTGGAAGGAAGAAAAATCAAGCAGGCTGGTTATGAGAACTTCACAATTTCATTACTTCTGATCAGCAAAAACTCTTTGTTGACCTAAACTTCTCAGCCTGAGTGTTAACTTTTAAAAACTATTCTAAAAACTATGGAGCATGCTAATTCTAGTTCTAATGAAGAAAAAAGTGTTTGTTGAAAAGTGTCCTAAAAATAAACAGATGGATCAGAATAATACAGTGAAGAGCACAGAATAAGATGTGGTGTTTCCCTAAGCTTCTACAAAAGCATGTTTATTTGAGCATAATAGATGAAAGCATCTCCAAAGCATTCATACATAATGAAGATGCATAGATATGTGTATTTATGTAAATAAAGGAGCAAAAGGCCTGTTTTAGATGTGGAAGAAAGGTAGTAGTATTTTAGATAGGCTCTACAGCAGTGTCAGAAAGTATTTGGGAAAACAGGAAATTACATTTTTAAAACATCATATATGTCAATTTTTTGTGAAAATCTTAGGTTGTTGTGATTAGCCTTGGTCTACGTTTCGTTTACACTCCACATGCTTGCTGCCTAATCTGTAGCCTTATTTTTTTGCCAGTAAGTGGACTTACTATTCCCTCACTAGTCACTGTTTTCCAAAGAATAATAGTTCAGTGTTATTCTGGAAGTGGCAGTATAAGCAACAAATCATGATGGTAAATGTCTTGATATTTTTTTTTTTCCTGTTTGGCACAACTGTACATTATGTATTTCAATATGTAGCCCAAAGTTAGTAGGTAGCCTTTAAGAAGGGCTTTGGTAAGAAAAGGTTCTTTCATAAGAAACGTGACAGTGTTTTCTTCTTTTTTTAATTTCTTTTCCTTTGTGTAAAAATAACCTTCTTCGAGTGAAGTTAGTTTTTGAAACTTAAGCACGGCAGTAAATCTGAGCTAACAAACCATCACAGGCAACATCTAATGCTGGGTACTCTTCAGTCTTGTGTATTTCTGTGTCACGTGGGAGCTCTTGAACATGAATGCTTGATGTGTCCTGTCACTTCTGTGGTGGAGTAAAGACTATAAGCAGGCAAAGACTTTCCATGTAGTAAATTTCTGTAGATTGAATAGAGGTTCTATATATACATCTCACTTCCTGAAATGCCTTCTGCTTATTCAAATGGAAAAAAAATTTGTTAGTGTTTTAATAATTTATATGGCTACATTTTTTCAGATTCTTCTGAAAAGAGACCCTCCACAGTGGCAGAAGATCAGCAGGAAACAAACGCTTTGTTGGAGAACATCAAACTAAGTATTCAACACAATGACGTTGTTAAACCAATCAACCTCCTTCTACAGAAAGTTAAGCCAGATGTGAAACGACAGAGGTAAAGGGGTAATCTCTTCTTTCTTCCTCCCCACTCAAAATTAAACAAGATCAGACTGTATACACTTCATAATGATAACTCCGTAAGGACCTCTCAGGAACGTTCAGTTTCATTTGTGTCCACCAAACACTATGTATATTTTTTTTTATGCCCATGTTTACAAACAGGTGCATTCTGTTGGCAGATGCGCAATTCATCCAAATCAAATGGAGAAGTATAATTCTTTAATCAAAATGGACATTTTACAAATGAATAAGAGAAAATCTGCATATTGGCTATGCAGATTTTGGTGTTGCTCCAGATCTAGCAAATTGATACATACAAGTGTGCAGCATCCTGTTGCAGTGTCTGGAATATTCTCCAAACTACCTAGTTAAACCTATTGAAATCCTACTAACCTGGAGCACTGGCTAGGAAAAATAGATGCAGCAGATCCAAAAAGGGAGATGTGTATGGTACATTTTGCCATCTGCATTACAATTCAAAGAGGGCTTTGTACAAAAGCACAGCCTCTAAAGTAAGTTACAGCAAATACAAGATTCGTTTGAAGTCGAACATGCTAAATCATCTTTGCTTCTGTGGTTTATAGTTACTAAAAAGAAAGAACTAATCTGCCTAGAAAAGAATCTTTGAGTTCCACAAGGAAAAAAAAAATTAATATCATTGTTTAGTGATAATATCCAGTTCTGAACTAGATCGTTGACATTCTGAAATGAAAAACAAAGTATGGGTGATCTGAAATAAGCCCGCTCCCTGTACTTCACTCTCAGCCAGGAATGAGTTAATAAATAAGTGGTGCGTAATTTTATATTTCTTGTTTTTCTGGAGTTTTTATGGCATGTTTGGCACGGGGATTTTTCATAAAAAATGTAACTGCTGGGATTTGGTGATAATATAACTTCACGCGTTAAGGAAAAATATTCAGGCATGAAGAAAACCTTAAGCTAGTAATCATGTAGATTGGTCATTTTCTTCACATGTAAAATTAACGTAACAGTTGCAGCAACTACGTAATAGAAGATTAGCGTCCTCAACATTGACTTTCTAAACTTGGGATAGTTGGTGCTTTCATTGACTTGCCCTTCAAAATATTTCCTAGGAGTTTTTATAGAGAAATTCTTTTCCTGTCTCTGGTGTCTCTTGGAAGAGAGAACATTGACATTGGTAAGTAAAAAATAGTGTGAAATGCATTGTGCCTGTGTATGAAATATATGAATACTTTAGATGAAAACTGGTGTATAAACCCAACTTTTCATACATGAGTTTCTAAGTAACTTTTTGATTGCTGTGTTTTAGTGAAAAGTACCGTGCTTTCAGTCTTCAAGTAGGTGTTGTTTTTATGAAAATGTAATTCACATGGAGCCATTAATTTTGACTTTATTTGAAACCAGTAATTGTTATTTTAAACAAAGTTTATTAGCTTGAAGCTTTAATTCCTTATGTCTGAAAACTTGTTCCCAGTCTTGTCCATCTTTCTCCAACCCACATATTAGACCTATGTCATCTAGCCATCTGGTTGCCCACCCCTTCATGATCTCCTCTACCCTGACTTCTGTTTGCTACTATGCAAGCAAAGGGACTCCCTTGTGGGATGTGACAGGGGAAATACCCTGGAAACAGGCAAATTGAACTGTGATAGAAGTAATGGGCATCCACTGTGATGCGTTGTGATGCTCCAGCATGAGGATGCATGTTGGGGGAAAAAAAAATAAAAAAAAAAATCAGCGTCTAGTTAAGATAATTATTTTGTTATTACATAAAAATCACAGAAAGTATTTTATAGGAACAGTAGTGTGCACTGTACAGCATTTCTTAAATAACTTCAACTGTTTTTTCTGTTTCAGAGGTCTTTGATAGTGAATACAGACTTGCACATAAAAATCTACCAAAGGATGTTCTTGAAAAGATGCAGAAAATAGATGCTCCACCAAGCAGCAGGGTTGAGTGCTGTAGGAAGTGCTTTGGAGCACCTTTAATATAAAAATGAGGAAGACACACGCTAAATTTCAGTGAGACAAAAGCAGAGGTGAACAAACAAGGAGCATGGTGATATATACACTTTGAATCCCAAAAGGTGATAATTGAGTAATTTGTCAAAGCAATTTCATTGAGCTACAACATACATTCTTGCCTTTCATCTCATGAGACACGGTGTAAAGTATGTTATAATGTCCTAAAACTGTATTGATAGGGTGAGTTGGTTTCAGTGATTGATCTGCTGGGTTTTTTTCCTGTATATGCTTTCCATTTTCCTTCCTCAAATCTTTTCCCCCCCAATATCAAGTTGTTCAAAAAGGTTAAACAGCAGCCTATAGTTGGTGACTTTCTTAAGAGCCACCGATATTTGTGTATTTTAATGAAATACCTTTCCTCACACGGAATACTTAAATTCTTCACTATGTCTTGAAAATTACCTTTACCTAAAGAGGGATCTTCTTGTTGATGTGCAGTATCTATGTATGAATGTAAATATTTGAGTCTTTGTATTGGAAGTTGCAATGCAGCTGTCAGATCACATTACCTAAAATTGCTGCCCTTCTCCTGACCCTCGTCCCAGTCAGTATTCTATATTATCTTTGGTTGACCTTTTCATAACCTATGTCTGTAGCTGTAAAAACCAGAAACTTACAGTTCATTTTCCTGGATTCTCTACCAGACAAAGTAAAGATCCTGTGAACGTGCTGCTGCTTTCTCCAAAAGAATGATAGGCTTCTACACTAAGCAGCTCAGAAATGGATGGCTTTCTAAAAATTAGATAGGGAGCTTAAATGGCATTAAGATGCATATGAGGTTTGTCAAACAGATAGCGTCTGAAAAAATTATGCTAAAGCATACTGTATGCGTGTGTGCTTAAGAAGTGTCTTTTCGTTGAGTTCTTTTTCACGCTCTCCCATGGTTTTCTGCTAGCCTGTGGGTTAATTATTTTGCACTGACAGTCCAAATTCAATATTTCAATTAAAATGTGTTTATAAATGTGGTCTTCAAAGTGTATATTAGCACAAATGAAGTGCTTGAGTGTATGATCTGAAAAGATGAATCTATCTTTTGGATTGTTTCTAGTAGGTAAGACACTTCCTCACCTCACGTATCTAATTAACTACAGTAGTCATAGTCTTCTCAAGAAAAGCCTGGATACTGGTCAACAGTTTAAATGTTACTTGAGATATATGACAAGATTTATTCCAGGGTTTTTTCTGAAATTTAGTGGCGTGGCTTTTCTGATGGAATTATTCCTAGAGGGGAAAAAAAAAAAAAAAGTAAAATTTGTAGCAAGTTAAAGGAGCGTAGCTAAAACTATAATCATATCTGAGTATGAATGTATTTAATTCATACTACTCTCTTTTTTTAAAATTTTCATTCTTGAAAATGATGAGGGATGAAGATCTGTCTGGAACAGCTTCTACATGAAACAACAAAACCAGCTTTTGTTTTTTCATGAGGCTAAAACAAAGGATTTGCACTATTTGTGACAAAATACATTTGCATCATAGTCTAATTCCTTGTATTTTGTCTAAAAGTGCTGATCCTAAGTTAATATGGGGATATTGCCTGGACAGATTCTCTCCTGATGAAATTACTGTGCTTTCTCAACAATTAAAAGCAAGAAAGCACACACTGACTTTTTTTTTCATTCTTTTTTTTGGGGCTTATGCATGGTTGCTTGCAAATATCTGACCTACATCACAATGGAAGGGTAGAGTTTGATTCTTTGTATTTTCCTCTCTTCTATTATGTAATTGACGTGTGCGGTTCCATCCTTTTAAAGTAAAAGTCTCTCTGAAGCATTCATCCAGACTTAATAATACTACAAATCAAACTGGCAAGTTTTCCTGTATAATTCTGCACTGATCTTAAACATACGGCTATACAAGGACAACTTTTGAGTGTTAAATGGACAAACCATAGATTATGTGATGCAACTTGCAAGGAATCGAGTTTTAGTTATCCTTAAATTCTCCCAGCTCATTAAATTACAAAGAAAATCTGTCCAGTGAGTGCTGTTTTAGGTAATTGGTGACATTCAAATTGTTTTAAACCATTGTAAATAATATTATCATCAACTAAATTCTGTAAGCAGATCACCTTAATTTCAAAACAACCTTCCCATCTGTTGCTGAAAATACAGACTCATCGGGCAGTAGTGTTGTAAAAACAGCAAAGCAGATTGTGTCACAGCATCTAGTGCTAAATGTAAGACTTTCCCCGGGTATATACACTAAACAAAACCAAAAAACTGTAGCCTGAGGGAAAAAGGACAGCTGCGGGATTAAACTTGCATTTCTGTACACTACAAATTAATTTATATTCCTGTTGTTATGTACCTGGATTTCAGAGTGGTAAAGTCCTGCATGTAATTACTTGAAATCTTGAATCTGCCTATTGAAATGAATTCCTTAATATAGAATGACAAAAATAAGTGCTTACGCTTTTTAATTTGGATTTTTTTAACGTGTAGTTTTTAATAGCTAACTAATCGGCTGGTTCTTGAATGAAATCCATAGTTCAAATGAAAAGGGAAATCCCTGAAAGCAATTTGCTTACTAACTTTTCATCTAAGGAGATGGTTTTTTTTGGAGGAGAAAAAAAAAGAGTTCACAAAAATTTGAAAGGAATTAAGAACTGAGTGTTTTTTTTCCTAGTTGCTTTCTCTGCGTTCACATGCATGATGGCACTTCCTCTTCTTCCTTTGACTTCTAGGTCTCCTCCTGCAAACAGGTAGAGACTGCAGGTTTTCCTACACAAACTTTCTGAGGTGTAGGCTTACCTAATTTGAACGCTGCAAGAACTGTGTGAGCGTGCGTAAGAGAAGAGCGTGGCATAAAACAGCTTAGCATGGCTCAGGACTCATATGGTTGAAAATCTGGCCACAAATAGGGAGAAGTCTTCAAAAGTTGTTTTGTGAGTGCATTGTGAACACTTTTGTCTTTCTGAAAATCGGGCACTAAAGGCGTAGTTAAGTTCTTCTCTGTAAGTCAGTACCAGCATGAGCTTCCTGGACTACATAAGAATGACTTAATTACCTACAAATGCTTCTAATTTATTTGACACCCCGCTCCTAGTGATCCAAATTCATCTGAATCCATAGTGCATGCATGAGCTGGACAGTGCTGTGAAGGAGGGGTGTGGATAAGCTTCATCTTGTTTCTGTTTTTCCTTCCCCTGTAAGCAGAAAAAGTTGCATTTTTGCTCACTTGCAAAACTCTTGCCTCCAGATAGTTTCTAATAGCTCAACAGCCAGTGTTCAGGAGGAGATGGCTCTTCTGTCTGTATTTTGGATGGAATTCTCACCATCATTGTGAAGGAAATGGTTGCAGGCCAGTGTTAACTTCAAAACCTGCAACTGTGCACAAAGTGGGGGTGTAAACCAAACCGACTACATCTGTGGATGCAAACTGTTAATGAATTTCAGATAAGGCCAGGAACTTGGAAAGTTTGTGTTGGAATAACAATTGTCACAGAGAAGCTTCCTTGAATTGTTCCCCTAAGGATGCTGAGAAGATACCATCTTGCAGCTTTCACCGAGCTATAAAAGTTAAGCGTAGCTTGTGTGCTCATATGAGAATAGCTATTTTTTGGTAGAATTAAAAGAACAAATGGGGTCTTACAGGTTTAAAATCGGGATTCTTAAGTGAAAAAGTTCTTCTTTATGAATTATGAATATATTCTGGCACATTACCAAGACATAACATTCAAAACCCCGTAGGTGTAGGAGGCTGATGTGGCTGCAGTATTGGCACAGTAACAGGTACCAGCTTTTACATGTCACTAGAAGCATCTGTAGGTTACTTACAGTCATATCCTGTCTTCACATTTTATATAACTCACGTTTAGACAACGCCATTTTAGTGGAGAACATTTTATTGAGTATATGTGTTTCAAACTAAATTCATTTGTTTTGCAAGTAAATTAGTCTTGTTCCTAGTGGAATTTCACGTTGGTTAAGCTCAAGCTACGTTGCACTTCTGAACGAGTAATTTTACTGCATTTTAACTGTGAATTAATGGCTTTTTGTGTTGCTGCAGCTAGAAGAATATACCTTTCGTCGAGTTTACCGCTTTCCTTGAGTAACTGCAACATAGGGGATATTTTCAAAATGTATATTAAATTAGATCATAGAAATTATATTTTTAAAACAAATTGTTAAAATGTAAGTAACTGAAGAATCCACTCAGTAGTTTTTCTCTTTTTTAAAACTCTTAATTCAACAATTGTTTCAATGCAGATAACTTTATTTCATTAAATGGTAAGCAGGTCATCTTATTCACGTAACTGTACATTTTCAACACAGGTTTTTTTTCTTTTAATTAATAAAAACCTTCAGGTGCCTTCTGTATATCAGCTTTTCATTATGGACCTTTTTAAAAAAAACAAATACACACCCTTGTAACTTTTACTGAATGGTTGAATTGGACTCTAGTTCTGTATTCTACTGTGCTGTATATTGTGATGCATATGAGGAGAGAAACGGATGGGTTTTTTTGTTCTTTCAGTCTGCATCAATCAGTGGTGCAAATAAAAGGGATTGCTGTTTTTAGAAGCACATTAAACTCCTTTTAGGAGCTTAAAATAAACTGTATTGTAATGAGGATGAAAGGATGTAGTGTGAATAAATTATGAATTTATTAAGTGAGCTGGGAAGTTTTCTTTAATGCAATAAAATTTGCACTGGTTTAGAGACTGTTTTGAACTGTTGAAAAATGGCATCCATTTACTGTGCTTTGATTAACAAGTGTTTCTCTGTAATGTTTTTGTACATTTGACAAATGTTTCTTGAGTTTAAAAGGGCACTCTGCATATTCTGAATTCTGTATAGAAATCCTAGACTAAGAAACAATTTTTAATGTATTTCCCAAAATAAAATATGTATGCATCCTGTGAAAAAATTCAGTTTTGGGGTTTTTTTGCCGTTGTAACTTACCTGCTTGACAGAATTTAATCTTAAATGCAAATTCAGCCTCTACTTTGGCAAAAGCAGAGACTTTTGACTGCCTTTTTTGGGAGTTGTCTCATTACCTCAGTGACTTCTCAATGGTGGGAAAGAGCAGGAGTAGTTTGGGGAGAGGAAGGGAAAACGTGGCATTACTTGTGGAGATGTGTTTCATAAGAGAGGATGGCTCTGTGGCACCTTAAGCAGCCATGGGGACTAGCAGAGGTAAGAACTGAAAAATGAGCTGAGGGAGGCAGAATCCACAAAAATCTTGTTTGTAGGGAAGTCCTGGCCCTGGCTTCCCAATGACAAAGCTGTTGGTTTCTGCTGACCCGGAAAAGCAGCATTCATCAGTGGATGGGGAGAGGTTTCCAGGAGTTCTGCTTTCTCAGTGGGTTTGTAATGATGCTGTCAGTGATGCATCCTACCTTCCAGGAGACATTGGTGGACCTCCTGCCTCGTAACATACTTGCAGGTTTACATGCATTTTCCAGATTTATTTTTTTTTTTCCCAAATGGGGCAGGGTGGGGAGAGGAGTGAGGGTGGGTTGAAATTTAAGCAGTAGAAACTGCCAGTTGCTGTAAAGTGCTTCAGGCCTTCAGAACTGGGTATCTTTCACACTCCCTCACGCATGGCAGTGAGTTCATTTATCCGTTAGGAAAAATAAGAACACCAGACCCTAAAGTCCTTCTCTCTGAATAAACTGATAGGCATAGCACAAACTGGTTGCTTGTGGTGAAGATTTGTCGTAAACTAATCTTTTCAGGGCTGTTTTTATGTAGGGAGCTCAGGAAGAGTTAGTCTTTTGGACTTTTCTTTTATAATCTTGTCAGCATCACAGTGACTTTGCTTGTTTTGCTCTGACTGCTTTTGTCACTGCTGTCCTTCTAATAATGCTGCCTGCTGGAAATACGCTGCCTTTAGCCTGGCCTGTTGAGAGAGGAGGCTGAAGGAGGGAGGGAGGGTGTAACAGACAGAAATAAAAGCTTGCATTTGAGGAGTCCCTAAAGAAGCATGAACACAGGATTTTGGGTTTGAAGCCATAGGGAGGAGGGAACCGCTATCTCCTGTGCCAAAATCACTTGGGAAGCTTGAGGGAATGTGATGGTAGAAAGGGACAGCAGAAGGAGCTGGTCTTAAGGAAGCTCTGGTCCTTCCTAAGTTCAGAGCCACCATCAGAATACTTATTAGCGGTAGTTCTTCCCAGCGCTGTAGAGACAAACCTCTGCAGTCTATGAAGAGGACAAATGATTCTCCAAGTATTTCTGTGATTCCAAAGAGTCAGTAAATTGCTAAGCTGGAGAAAATCTGATGGGGTCCAAAAAGAAACACCAAGGTCCTGCCTCAGGGTAGGAATAACCTCATGCACCAGTGTAGGCTGGGGGCAGACTGCCTGGAGAGCACCTGGGCAGGAAGAGACCTAGGGTTCTTGGTGGGCACCAACCCAACCATGAGCCAGCAGACTGCCCTCATAGCAATTAGGCACAGCATTGCCAGAAGGTGGAGGCAGGTGATCTTTCTCCTCTACTCAAGTGCTGGTGAGACATGTCTGGGTGCTATGTCCAAGTCTGGGCCAGCCAGTACAAGAGATACTTGGACGTCCTGGCATGAAGGGCCACAAAGGTGCTGAAGGGCTTGGAGTATCTGTCCCACGTGGGGAGTTGAGCTGGCACTGTTCAGCCTGGGAAGAGAAAGAATCTCATCCATGTGTCTAAATACCTGATGGGGTGGGTGGGGAGCAGGCAAGACAGAGCCAGACTGTTAGTGGTGCCCCATGCCAGAAGAGGAAACAGGCACAAACTTGAACTACAGGAAAATACACTTTAATGTTTTAACTGTGAGGGTGGTGAAACACTGGCACAGGTTGCCTGGAAAAGTTGAGTCTCCTCCTTTAAAAAAAAAACTCAGATCTTACCAGACACTGCCCTGTTTCTCTGCATCAATGTTTGCAGCTGAGAGACTAACATTAAATAGTAAGTGGATTTGTGAAAGGTACACTTTTTATTTTGGTGATGCTCAGGCTTAACTGGGCCTGTATGGCTATATTCACTACAGTAAGAGAAAACTACCTTATTTAAAGTGAAACTAGGTCTTGAACATGGCCTCCACAAAAAGATACACCAACGCATCTAAGTTCCTCTTACATAAAATGGTACCCTCTTAAAATTCTATGAAACTAGCCATCATTTTATTTAACTCATGCTTTACTATTGCTAAGCCTCTTTGCCTTTTCTGATTTTGTAGTTTGTCATTCAAAAATAAATCTATTATTCTTCCACCCGAAGAGTGACGCTTTGAAAGCTTGAAGAGAAGCCTGGGGTAACTGCTTCAGCCAGTTCTCGTGGTCTGAGGCTTCTACTGCACAACTGCGCTTCGTGGCGAATCCTACCCTTGTCAGAGATCAGTATCCCTTCACTGTCATACAATCCAAAAGTTAAAAGATGGCAATTACAACCCAAAAGTTAAAAGATGGCAATTTGGCACAAGTCATGTGTTCTGCAACTTTGTAGGGTACAGATTCCACATTCCATGTATTAAAAAAGTTGCTTCTAGACAGTCAGGTGGGGCCCTGACTTAAATAGCCTTGCCCTGCACAAAGGAAGCGGAAAAAAAGCTTTTTAATTTCAAAGTTTGTGATAAAGCTTAATGTATTCATATTTCCATACTGGAAATAGAAGCATCCATCTCAACAAAAACTTGAGGTGTATCCTGATTACTATTTTAAGAACGACCAAGACAATCTATTTAACCACAGACCATTCTAAAACTCAAACGCTTAACACTAACTCTTAAGTCAGAGCAGAATTCCCATCACCCCTACCTGTTGCTAGATCTGCACAGTCTGAATAGGTAAGGCCTACCATGAAGTTTTCTATCCTCGACTGAAATTTCTGTGTCAAACATTTTAATGGCTGGCTTACCTCATGCTCAGTATTCAGTACTAATTTGAAGAGCAGAATGCCAAAATACTTACAGAATCACACCGTATCTCAATTTGGAAGGGACCCGTGAAGACGATCGCATCCAACTCCCTGCTCCCGGCAGGACTACCTATAACTAAACCATAAGACTAAACATCCTCCAGACACAGCTTGCACTGACAGGCTTGGTGCTGTGACCACTCCCCTGGGGAGCCTGTCCCAGCAACTGACTTAATTGCACTTAATTCTGCCAAGAATCAGCTGAAGGCTTTTATGTTTTACCAATCTTTCTTACACTCAGTACCAAAAGCAAGCAATGTGATTCCTCATCTGGAAACACTATCCTGTACCCACAACCCAAACAAACCACTGAAGAGTACCAAGTGAGTTCTGCCCAGAGCTCCTGAAGATTAGCTTAAGTTTAGCGCCTGGGACACTGCTGAACCATCACACAGGATTATCCTGTTAAAGGTAAATCCTGTTTGTAGAAAAATCAACACGCATGCAAAAGGTTATTATAAATAGGAACTTCTCACTGAAGACATGAATATATACTACAGGTTCTCAAAGGGGATGTGAATCAAGACCAAGGTTTGTGGATCCAGTTTAGTCTAGACTAACTGCATCATGCAGACCACTATTTAAGAGATGGCCAGTAACAATACGCACTGGAAAGTCTCATACTGAAAGTTAGCCACAAAAAGTGTTTATTTTTAGCATCATGTACATCTTTACTTCTGACTTGACTCAGACTTAGATGTAGAAGCTCTCAATGAAGAAAGCCGGCGTCTCTTTGCGATCTGCTCCTGGCGTTTCTCCTTGGCTTCCTGAAAAGCAAAGCAGCATGAAGTAAGCACTGAGATGTTACACATAATCAAACACTTCAAAAGATCCACATAGGAACAAACTACAGAAAAAGCAACTTGAAGAAAGCTAACAGAACAGATCTGTTCAGCCAATAAAGCAAACCACAGCTTCCCTCCTTTACAGATCAGAAGAATTCTAGAAGTATCCAAACCCATACAGACCTATGTCTTTAAACAATATGGACGAGTGTTAGAAATTACAGTAAAAATAATAACACAGAGCTCACAACGTACTAGAGGCTGACCTACTCTCAGTTTCCATCTGGAAATCATGAAACACTCAAGTATTGTGCCAAATA
This sequence comes from Larus michahellis, assembly GCF_964199755.1. Taxonomy (NCBI): domain Eukaryota; kingdom Metazoa; phylum Chordata; class Aves; order Charadriiformes; family Laridae; genus Larus; species Larus michahellis. Next base: position 37,135,346 of record NC_133930.1, read on the forward strand.
TTCCAGAAGTACTGCTTTGGCAGTCACTGCTGTTTTAGCTGCAAGAGCAGACTCATCCAAACAGAAAGCTTCTAGCCACATTATCTTAATCCAGGTCAAATGCTGGATCCCGTTTCTCTACACACTCACTCAAATGCTTGGGCATTTGAGTTAAACTGGAATTCATTTGAACCGAAATTGTTACTGCAAAGCTTAACTTTACAGGCCGTAGCTGTTCACTGTTTTCTTCAAAATCATCTCTCCGTTAAATTAATGGGTCTGGTTAATTTCTACTATTCTAGGACTGGCAAAAATGGATAGAAACACTCACAAAAACATTTGACCAGCAATGTTTATACTCACATTCAGGCATTCCTATTCAAAATGACCTAGGTACAGAGCAGCTCTTATATACAGTAAGGTTTATCAAATCCCTTGATTCTGGGGTATGAGGTATTCTATATAGCCGAGTTATAAGGGCAAACGCACCTTCATTCTCTTGGCCAAGAGTTTCGCATATTCTGCTGCTTCCTCCTTATTCTTTTGGGTGCGCTGCTTCTTCAGAGCAATACGCCTGCGCTTATGTTGCAGAACTCGAGGAGTCACTAGTCGCTGGATCTTAGGAGCCTTGGTTCTGGGTTTCTTGCCTAAAAAAGCATTATGACTCAGCAGAAGTGGCAGATTATCTTCCAAAGAGGCCTCAGGCCCCATCTAGCAAACTTAAAAGAGTAAGTTCCATTTACTGCTAATGTAACACTATTCAGCATATTACACATTATAACAACTCATACTGACTTCAACTTCTTGAATGATTTTCAGGAAAAAATATCAAGTGCTATCAAATGTAGCATTAACAAAATAAGTCTTACTGTTCATGATTCAGTAGCAATTAAGTGTAATGCACCTCTAACTCCCTGCTTGTGGAAAACTCCTAGCTTCTCAACCGGCCTGTCTTAAATCACACCCCCTAGACTTAAAACATTTTAAAGAATATGGAAACACATCACCTAGCTTTCAGAACAAGCTATTACATTCTCAATGTTAAAAAGTTCTTGCAATTCTACATAGGCTTAACGCGTGCATCTCCAAAAACCACATCTACACAGCCCATAACGAGGAAACAAAACACAACACCAGACGCATCTGCAGAATTTCACTACTCAATCCTGCCTGACTTCAGTAGTCACAAGCAACGGCCTGTTGTCCACCAGGATAACATTCCTTAACAGACAGAACAGTTCCTATGATGCAGAAAAAAAAGCAGTCTTTTACCCAACAAGCTTTCACAGCACCCAAGCTTTATCATGTCCTTTCTGCTAAAAATTCCCCCCCTTCTGTTCCCTGATCAAACACAAAAGAACGCAAAACTAAAACCTTACACTGCTACAGACAGGTGGTAAGCAAAACAGTGCCCTCCCAATAAAAGCTCAATTCCAAGACTGGCATAAGCAATGGAGAAAAATCTTGGTATCTTCTCTATATACTGCTTTTTTTCCCTCCGCCTCATAAAAATGTTTCAAAAACATTCCACCTCATATTTAACCTTTTATTAACAATTATTTCTGGATTATTCTTAGAACCTCTAGTAAATATTACTCCAGATTCTACCAAACTTTTGAAAACAAACTGTGCCAAAGCAGATGGAAAGCGAAGAGAGAGGTACAAGAAGTGGGACAACCAGGAAAACTCCACTTTTTATCCGTAAATTACAACTGACAAAGCATAAATTAGACAGGCAACTGCTGATCTACTGCTATAGTATGCTTCGTTCACTGCAGTAGGCTGGACACCTCTTTCCTGATAATTACATGAAACCAAAGAGCTGTAAAATTTGAGTTCTTACCCTCTTTGTTCAGAGGCTTCCTCACAACATACTGACGAACATCATCCTCCTTAGACAGGTTGAACAGCTTGCGGATTCTGCTAGCCCTCTTGGGACCAAGACGACGGGGCACAGTTGTGTCTGTCAGCCCAGGAATATCCTTTTCACCTGTGAGAATATAAATTTAAACATGCCAGTTAATCCTGCATCTACTGAACACCTGCCTCGTTAATGAATTTCAGTCATAAATTTAAAATGCATACAAATTCAAGGTAATACTAGATAATCCTTGGGGTTCACAGGCCAATAGCACCACCCCCAGCTACACTTTCATCATTTAATGTGATCAGATTTCTGGCAGCAACAGAAGTGTTTCAGTGACCAGTTTTAAAGAATGTAATGCTCAGAGGGAACTTCAAAACACATTCACACTCTGAAGTTGGGATTTTGCATTCTACGTAACTTCTCAGCCACTAGCAAGCAGGCTGCTTGCAGATGCCTACTTCTACCTATTGCTTGCTTCACCCAGAGACTTACCCTTCTTCACTATGACCAAGTTCAGAACACTCAAGTTGGCATCAACGATGCAACCACGAACAGATTTGCGTTTTCTCTCTCCAGTTCTTCTGGGGCGATAGCAGGAGTGGCCCTTGCTGAGCAAAAGGCGGACACGTCCATGAGTCAGGACACCTTGCTTCATGGGGAAGCCTTGTTTGTCATTGCCACCACTGATGCGGACAACATAGCCCTACAAAAACACAGAAATACACTTAGTTGCTCACACGTCTCTATTACTTCAAGGAGAAACAGTGGGAATCATCACACACTGTTCAAAACAACGGGGCACTGCACCCATGATTCACGAGAAGTCACTGTTACCACCGATGCAAACACCAACCGTTCAGGAATTTTACTTAACAGATGTGAAAAATAGATCTGCATACCAAGATTTACAATTATTCTACTTATCTTCAAATATATATTTAAAAATTAAATTCCTACCAGTTCAAAGTTTTGTTCAAGCTACAGCAAACTGAATTTTGTCCATTATTGTCTAGCTTTTCTTTAATCCTAAACCTAACCAAAGCCTGTTATCATCTCAAACTGGAAATCTGCATACAACACAAAAGCATCTGTAATAGGGATATATGGATAAAAACAAAGAGAAAAGTAAAGCTTTTGCCTTCCTTGTGGAGGTGGCAGTAGAAAAGATCAACTTGCCCAAATTCAGTTCGACCATCCATATTAACACTCAACTATTCCAAGCCCATCCACCAGGCACAACATGCATTCTCCTCACGCACTAGTAGCAGTTTAAACACAATGAAGGAAATTTTGAACTTGTTCAGTAAAGAAGGGATCAGCAGTTTTACGATATGGATTTAATTTCTCCTGAATTCTAAGATAGCACTCAAGTGAAAAAAATACTGCAGAGAACAGTAAGAAATTCTGAACACAAGGCTTTAAAAAAAAACACAACCAAAAAACTTCAATAAATCAAAGTAGCAGAACAGGCTAGCCTAATCACCGAATTCAGTATATACAGCAAAAGAAACTTTCAACATACTTGCTAAATGTACACCATACAAACACTCTGGTGTGACAACTGCACACTGAAGAAATTTTGTACTTTTAAGCTCCTCAAATACAGCTCTGATACATCCTTCTACATTTCTTACCTTCCACTCCTCACCAAGAGCATCAGCCGCGACCTCCGTGGCCATCCGTTTCTCATAGAATGTTCTCAGCTTGCGCTCATCATCCACTTCAATGAGTTTCTGGCAGCCAGTGGCTGGGAAAGAGATGTTCAGCTAATGGAACAAAAACATTGGATTTAGTTGAAACTTCTCATATAGCACTTTAACAAAAAATTACCGTTTATCTGCTGCTTTCATCTTAGCATTTCGAAGCTGAAATTCCCCATCTGCTCACATGAATGCTTACAAGTCATAACCTGCCATGCTCAGAGAGCCAGGCAGGCCTGTCCTTGGCCGCACTGGGCTCACTCAGTTACACAGAAAACTGCCTGTACCACAGCTGCCGCTTGATAACCTTCAAACAGTCTGCAATCCAGCAAGCCAAGGCGAGGGCACCAGAAACCCGTTCCCTCTCCTTCTGCGAGCCCTTCGCAGGACACGCTGCACCGGAAAATCGCACAAGCAACCTGAGGGGAGCGACACTTGCCGTCGGTGATTGCTTGTGCTTCTCGGCGGCCGGGTCAGAGCCCAGAGCCTCGCTGGCGCCTCACGGCACTTCCCTCTCGAGCACAGGCAGGCATCGGCACAGGCCCAGCTCTAGCGCGCACGGTGCCTCCCTGTTAGGCCTCGCTGCCAACTACGCGGGGCTCACACCGTGAAAAGACCTAAGCGGAGAAACGGCCGCTCCCAGAACACGCAGCCCCACGGCCGGGCGCCAGGAGAGGCTCCACTGAGGGAACCGGGCCCGCGCGGCCGACATGTCGCCCCAGCAACAATCCGCTCCCATCCGCCACACCGAGGCGCTCCGGCCCCGCCGCCAAGGACCATCGTCCCCCGCCAGCGGCCCCGCACGCCGCGCCGGAGCCATTTGTGGCGGGGGAAGCCGAACCTCCCCGTACGCGGCCGCGTCCCCCCGCGCCACCCCACCTTCATCCTCGCCGAGCCGTGCCGCCGCAGGAAAAGGCCGCACTTCCGCCCGCAGTCCCCACATACACGCGCCAACTCTCGCGAGAGCGGCGCGGCCCGTCCCCCGCGCGACGGCGGCCACCCAATGGCGAGCGGGGCTGCGCCAGCCGAGGGGCGTGGCCGGGATGGTGGCTCCCGCGGGCAGGCGGCAGGGTACGCGCCATCGCCGGCTGTGCTGCGATTCCAGAAAAGAGTTCCTCCGCGCCGCTCGCTGCCGTGACCGGCGGCGGCCGCCCGGGGGCCGGGCGTCGCGGCAGGCGCAGGCCGGGGTGCGGGGGGGGACTGTTCCTTCCAATTTTGCTCGCGTTAAGAAAGTGCTGTTTGATTTAAGGGCAGTAGCGTTTCAGAGCCTGACCGGGCCAGCAACCCTCCAACCGCCAGCATCGACGGCTGCCACAGGGGACGCCACTGACATGTGCGCCGCTGTCAGCGGTGTAGGACAAGGCGGGGAGCCGGGCTGGCAGGGGTCCCCGCGGGGGTGCAGCCCGGCCCCGGCGGATGCCCTCTCACCCTCCCCGACTCGCCGGTCGGGGCGAGGTCCGGGCGGGCGAGGGGCCGCCCCGGGGGGGCGGTAGGAGCGGGCAGCCCGCCCCGCCCCGCCCCGCCCCGCTCCAGCCCCGCCCCGCCCCTCACTCAGGCCCGAGGCGCGGCGGGAGGCTGGCGGCCGTGCGGTCGCCATGGGCGCGCTGCTGTGGTGGGACCAGCTGCGGGCCGGCAGCTCGGAGGTGGACTGGTGCGAGGACAACTACACCATCGTCCCCGCCATCGCCGAGTTCTACAACACGGTGCGTGGCGGCGGCGGCTGCAGGGGAGGAGACGGTGGGGCGGCCCCGCAGGCACTCTCCGGGCTGGGGGTGGTGGACGGCGGTGGCCCCGGCTGGGGAGCGGCGGGCGGGCGGTGGGGGGCCCGGCCGGCGGGTGGTCCCGCGGGAGCCCCGGGGGCTGCTGCCGCCTGCCGGGTCCGTCTCACACAGGGTTTTCACGGGATTGTAGAATGCCCTTCTGTGGCTGCCCGCTTCTTCCTTCTCCAGTCCCCAGTACGCCTAAAATTAAAGAAAAATGAGCGGTTTGGTGTCGTAGGTGTAGAATGGGGAGGCTTAGGGAGGGCTCGTGACGAGCTGTTCAGTAAATAGCACGCAGCAGGCCCCCTCCTCGGCTGCATCGAGCCTTGTGGAACTTTTGGTGCTGGGTTGCCTGCATCCGGTACCCGCTTGCACAGGTGTCAGCCACTTGTCAGGCACGCAAGGTGGTGATGGATCAAGAAAAAAAAACCCTTAGTCTTTGGAGGCAAAACTGGGTTTCATCCAGCTAGGTTTGGCTCCAAGAAAGGAAAGCTGTCAAGAGCAATTTGCCTTGAGGTTGCAGGATGAAGTCAGCAATGTCCTTTTGGGAGAAGAAGAGGTCTTAAACTGAGTCTTTCTTAAACAAAGAAAGTAGCTGAAGAAAGGAAAGAGAGGGAAGAGGACTAACAAAATTATTGCTTCCTTCCAGTAAACCGTGATTCACTCCTGAGTCCTCTTGTGCCATCCCAATACCTCTCAGCTGTTGGAGAGAACCTGTGAAAACATAGGCCCAGCAACAAAGCCAGACTGACCAGTGCCATGCATCTTGGAAGGGGAGCAATGCTCCTTACATCCTGTTGATGTAAAGAATTGCAGTGACAAATAGATCCACCAGAGTGAGATACTGTTTCTTGGTAGTTTGCCTTTCCATGAAAAACACATATCTGGGAGTGAACCCTGCAAATGCCCTGCCTATTTTCGGTTCTATAGCAGGTGATTTGTGCACGAATGAGGAGCTGGCGCTTCTGCTTTGCCTCTTTTTGTGCTTTAAAATGGTCTTTCCCTTTCAAGCTGTATTTCTTTGACTGCTAACATCTAGTGGAAGAAAGAAGTAGGTGTCTGGCTTTACTCGCTGGAATGTGTATCATGGGGAGTGCTGCACAGATGGAGCAAGTAATTCCGTGGCACATGTACTTTGCTAACCTGTTGTTTTTTCTTGTAGTTTGCTGCCAAAGTCATCTGGGTAGTGGCCGGTCAGTGCCATTGGAGAACTTTGAGGGTGTGTGTGGGAAACTGTCTGCTTTGTCTGTGTCCGATGTCACTGTGCAAGAATCAAAAACAAAGGGAGGAAAAGGTCAGGATAAACAAGTTTCTTGAAGATAGCAAGTGTGTTTTGGAGGCAGCTATGCAGGGGGATGAGTGTCCTTCTGACTGTGCTGAGATGATCAGCTGTGCAGCCAGGAGATTGCAAAATGCTGGGAGCTGCAAGTATGTCCAGATGAATAACTGAGGTTCCAGACAGGTAAACAGAGAGACACAGCAAAATGTTTGCCCCAAAGCTCACTGTATTGCAGTAGCTGTGTACAAATCAGTCATCTGTACACCGAAAAGGGAGGAAAAAAGAGGCTGTGTTGAGGGTAGTTGTGTTTAGCCTCTCTTCACTGGTAACAAATCATTGTAAGGGTTTGACTTGTGCTAGCAACTCCTGAAAATTAAAATAGTGACTCGCAGTGGGTTGATGGGGTTGTACAACTGTGTCCCCCAAAAGCCAGATGCTCACAGGAGAGTTGGGAAATTTTACCCCTAGTCTAACAGGCACCTTAAGTGGAGTCTAAATCTTATTCCTTCTAAGATGGCTCAGTTCTGACTCAAACACTCTTGAAGTTTCAGGAAGACGAAAAACCCTCTTGAAGTATCAGCAGACCTGAATCTGGTATCTGGGTCTTTAAACTGTAGATTAAAACCTTGCTAATCTGCGTTTTAAGCTGTCACAGTTGAGGTCAGAGTTGTAGTTGAGGTCTCACGCAATATTCATGTAAGCACAAAACTGGAACGGCTTATCTGAAATGTATTTTTAAAAATTCATTTATTTATTCTGGTGGGATTCAATCTTCATCTGTTATGCGTAAATTCAACTTGATTTAGTTAAAAAGCAAGCCAAAGCGCTCAAAGGGATTAAATCGGTAGGAGAATATCTTTTCAGAGGTTTTGCACAAACTGATTACACTAATTTTTTAAAACGTGAGGTAGACTGATGTGATTTTGCATTCAGGTCTACGTGAGGTAGACTGATGTGATTTTGCATTCAGGTCTACGTGAGGTAGGCTGATGTGATTTTGCATTCAGCTCTACGTGAGGTAGGCTGATGTGATTTTGCATTCAGGTCTTCCATGCTTTCAGTAAAGAGGCCATGAAATGCTTTGTAACTCACGTTGAAAGAATAGTTACAGTAAAACTAGCTTTTTCTTTGGTTTTGGTGTTTTTTGGTGTTTGGTTTTTTTTTTCTGAAATTAATGAAGTAATGTGTCCTGGTGCAGTGTAACCCTACTCCAGAACATAAACAAGTGCCTCCACACGATCAAAAGAATTTACCCTGTGCAGTGGTGTTTACAAAAAAAGCTGTTGTTTTTGTTTTAAACACCTAAAAACAGTAATTTTTTTTTTCTGTTGCTAGTAAAGTCAGTACTTTGCTGTTCGGTATGTTGCGTTCAGTTGTGCATGTAACACATATTTCTTGACAAATTTACTTTTAAAGAGGGAATTGTCAGTGCTTTTATTCTTCTTCTTTTGTTCCCTAGTGACATGGAGATAAAAGTTTTAAAAAGCTATAAAATACTGTTAAGAGTGTGAGAGACTGCTGGTATCTCTCTACATCCTCTTTTTTTACTACAAAGGTCTGTTAGTGCATATGAGTGCCATGCTCATGGATCAAGATGTAGAAGATACAAGCTCTCTGAACTCACCGAGAGCTACTTAGTCCATTTTTTTTCCTCCTCCAAAAGAGGTGTTGCAATTAGTGTTGCTGTGGTGGTTGAATGCTACAGTATTCAGTAAAGAGTACTTGAGCTTTGGTAGGACTGCAGGAAACATCCTCTGTCAGGACTGTGGCCAGTTGGGAGTGATGGTCATGATCTGAGCAAGTCTTTGGCGTTTACTCAGTGGTCCATATCCTATATTCCTTTCATACAATTAAGTAGCTGGAAATTAAAACTAAAGGTCGTATGAAGGCAGAGGATGGACTGTTATTGATGGGCTGCTTACCTTTTCCAGAACTGTAATTTTTAGTCGTTGCCTTTTGCAGATCCCAAGGAAATTCTCTGTACTCCTGTTATTTATTTTTGCACTAATCTTAACTGTATCTGCATTTGAATTGTACATGATTATCAAACCATGCAGGCTAATTGTGTATTATGTAAAAAATTGCATGTGCAACATACTTTCTGAAACCAGAGTCAAATGGATAGGTGCCTCGCTTGTGAAGGGTGATCTTAATAGCTGCAGTGGTCCTCATATGGATCCAGGCTGATATCAGGGAGTTAAAATCATCTTAATTTGTGAACAACAAAGGCAAAATTTGCCACCTTGGTGCGGTGTAGGATTTCCAGAAGAGTCCTTTTATTCCTACTGAAAAGGTGCGTGGTCTATGGAACTGCTCATCAGTTGGTGCCCACACAGGTTTTTCACACCTGGTTTACAAGGCTGCCTTCCTATGTAGCAAAACACATGGTAGGAGCTGGTAAGTGGTGAAGGGATTCAGCCCTTAGGTTGGTTCAGAAAGGGCAGTCCAGCGGGAGGTGGCTCTCTGGCACCTTTCCCTAGAGTGACCGGTCGGTGTTATGGCCTGACTGCAAGAAGCCCTCTGCGTTAGCAAGTTTTTGCTTGGGCTGTGTGCTGTTACCAGGGTGGTGATGGCAGAAATTTGCATACTATCTGAAGCTATAAACTGTGTGGGTGGTGGCTCTTTCTAAGTATTTTAATGAAACCTAAAAGCCAGGGCTTTGGAAGGAAGCGTAGCTTGTCTGTGAGGATGTACCTTTGGTGTGAGGGAAGGCATGAAGCAGATGGTGCTGAGAAACCGCTTCTGTAATTATTGTCATTTTGAATGCCAGCCTAAGAGTATGTTCTGATGAACCTTGCAAATGTTAAATGAGTTGTGTCCATTTTAATCATCGTAAGCTCTGTTCTCAGACTGTGTTGACTGGTGAACAACAGTAGCTGAATGAACAAATGCCTTCTTCATGTCATTCTTGAATCCTTTCTCTACTAGATTTTCATTAATGTCAGTAAAAGTTTGTAAGTTTCTGCGAAGAGGAGATCTGTCCTAAAGGAGTGCTCTAGTCCCAGAGTTGTTTTCTACATTTGTTTTAGGGGAATCTTGTTGGGGATGATTTTCTGTTGTGCTTGGGCTAGGCGGGGGAACATGAGGAAGCTGAGGCTGGGGAGCTCATCCTGTCCTGTTGTGAAGCAGCAGTAGAGTCTTTCTATAACTGCTCAGTTGTAGTGCCATGGCTGGCAAAAATGAAGTGCAAAAGGATTTACAGCTTCAGGCTCTCTTTATGGTGCACAAAAAGGGTTCTAACTCTTTTAGCTTAGCTTTGTATTGCAGACCTTCCAGACAATAGCTATTGCTCTGTGACTTGACTTCTACAAAGCTTGACTAGCCCTGTCTAGTTCCGGTACTTCTAGTGCTTTTCCCATGCTAGGCTTGACAGCCATTGAGAGGACAGGTCACTTGCCAGGACGTCCTGTTCCTCAGCCGCTCATTCATGTAGGCTTCCTGAACTGCAACAGTCTTGAGTATTTGCAGACTCTCAGTAAAATTCCTCTGGGAAGAGACTTGAAAGATAATTTAAAGATGTGACTAGCCACATTTTACATTGCTTAAAGTTTTTATGCTGTTATTAGTTTAATGGTATTAAACAAAACAAGTTGATGCTTTGCAAAAACAGCTCAGGTTTGGCAGAAACTGAGTGTCGTAATTTGTTGAGCTGGGGCTTCACTGGATGACACGTTTTTATAAATGTCTTAGGCAGCCTGTGAATATTTAAGATTTGGTTGTTTTCGGTCCTTGTGATACTGTTTTTTTTTTCCCCCTAGATAAGCAACGTCTTGTTTTTTGTTTTACCACCCATATGTATGTGCTTGTTCCGTCAATACGCGACCTGCTTCAACAGTGGAATATATTTAATATGGACTCTGCTAGTTGTGGTTGGTAAGTTGGATAGTCTCTGTTTGCCTGCTCATGCACAAACTGAGAGAGGAAATCAGTTTTTCCTGCTTGCGCTTGATTGTTTTGCAAAACAAAGCAATCCTGACATCTAAGGAGTAGTTTGCTTGTACTTGCTTGAAGTTGAAGCAGACGTAGTTTCTGAAAGGAAAATTCCTTTTGCAATTTGAGGTTGGTGGGAACTGTGGCCTTAGTTCCGTTCCCTTCCTATCCTTCCTTTGCATAACTTCTTTTGTTTGTCTGGGCTTACTCTACAGCAGTACTGACCCTTCTTCCTCTGTTGTTGCTTAAATGAGACTGAAAGTGCCGAGCACAACTGAAGAGGCTAACACGTTTTGCATTGTAGTGAGAAGGCCCAAAGGCTTATGTGTTTTGTAGATGTGAGATTCTTAAGCTTTTTCATTCCTGGAGGCACTGTAAACTTAAAGGGACAATTAGAGCCCTGTAGGGCAGAGTGACGCTTTCCACCTGTAAACCTATGTAATGGAGTAGTCATCAGATGCTGCTTTTCATCTTTGTCTTACCTATTCTTGCACTATTGAGAAAATTGAGAAGCAGCATTTGGCATTTATTTCTTAATTGGTTTTACATTTAACTTTACCACTTAATGTTTCTTCACATACATTCTAGTAGGAACTGGCATCTTTAGCTGGTGCTTTTGTAATGTGTGTACTTTGTAATTAATGAGGTGCTGCTTTGCATTGCTGCCTTGGGAAAAATGGCATTTGTTTTCCGGTTTTCCTATTTTTTTTTAACCTTTTCTAGAACAAATGGTATCCACCATTTGCTATGAAGATCTGAACATGAGCGGTACGTTTTGGTCTGTACAATACTGCAACTATTCATATTGCCTTTTGGTTGATTCTTCCAGGAATTGGATCTGTTTACTTTCATGCCACCCTCAGTTTCCTGGGCCAGATGCTGGATGAGCTGGCTATTCTCTGGGTCCTGATGTGTGCTCTTGCCATGTGGTTCCCTAGGAGATACCTGCCCAGAGTTTTTCGGAATGACAGGTAATCATACAATCATATGTACAGTTTCGTGTTTCTTGAAACTTCTTGTGCTAACACCTGAACCTGCACGTAATAGCACTGAGTTATCATCCAACCTTGCCACTGCCACATCCATTTTATGCACATTGTCATTGTACCTACTGAACACACCTAGAGAAACCGTAATTTTTTTATGTTATTGAAATATTTTTAAGATTTCTGGGTTTAGTAATTACAAGTTTTGAATTAAAAGCAGTTTTTCTCCCCCCAAACCCTTATTCAGGAGCCGATTTAAAGCTGCTGTGGGTGTCCTGTCTGGAGTTACTACCTGCCTCGCCTTCATTAAGCCTGCCATCAACAATATCTCGCTAATGACTCTGGGTGTTCCCTGCACAGCTTTGCTCATTGCTGAGTTGAAGAGGTGAGTACATTTCTCCTGAATGCAGCATTGCCTTCCGAGATCCTTAGACCATCATGTGGTGATACAGTAGATCTAGCTTCAGTACTTGTGATAGGAGATCAGAAATGCTTCTTCCACATGCAAGCACAGATCTGGTATAAACTTGCTCTGCTGTCTCAGACATTTTTGGCAAGGATTATTTTTTTTCCCTATGCCATTATACTACGTTAGATATTGTCTGTCTTCTTGCAACATTACTCCTGCTGCAACCTGATCTAACTCAAATTAGTTTGTTTATTGTGGAATCAGGGCAAGGGTTTCACTCTAGTGATAGCATTTCTGCTGTATCGTCTGCATAAGGGTGAGGTGATCGCATGGTCACAGTTTGGGTACTAGAGGGAATGTGGAGCAAGGCCCAAGCATGCATGGAAGATGTTCCAGCTCTAAAAGTTGTACTGCAAGTCTTACACCACTTTGTCTTCTGAGATAGACAATATGATGGAGTCAGACTGGCAAAGATAAAATTAATCACTAGGTTGTAGACCATAGCTGTCAATCAGGGCCTTAGAAACTATAAAAGCAGAATGCAAATAGGGAAGAACCTGAGACCGATCATAACATTTTAAAGAGTCTTACCGTGATTACCAGCTTACAGGCAGCTGTCCAGAGCCTTTTTTTTTTTTTTTTTTTTTTCCTGCATCTCTCTGCCTGCTGCAGAAAGGACCAGACAAGTACCAGCATAAGAACTTGTCCTTTCCTCCTTCTCTCCAGTGTCTGAGAAGGATTTTACAAATTATGTTGGCTCTTGCATATTGCATATGTAAACGTCCCTCAAAAGAAGCAAGAGTAGACCAGTAGTAAGTCTGCATTCTGACTGCTTCTGTTAGCACAGAGGTTCTCCTGTTTGCTGCCTTACCCTGTTCTGCTGCTGCTTCTCCATACAGTGGAAGCCTCTGCTAACAGTGTTTTGTAAAGGTGTTCATGAGTCTTTTCTTATTAGACATCCGGCTGAGCAGCATTTATTTCTGTGGTCAAAGAAACTCGGGAGACAGCGCGTTAAGTTAATTGTAGACAAAGAAGGTCAGTAGTTGAATAATGTTGGTGGAGGTATCTCATTTTGATGAAAGCACTGAAGAAGTACTGACAGGGCAAATGGAGATCTGGTTGTGGCACTGAATAATTTAAGTGAACTCTCCACATATCAGTTTTCCAGGGATGAGCGCCTGAGAAACTTAAAAGGATGAATAGTTAGTGTCTCCTAAGTTTGAATACTATTGCGTCAAATCTAGGAATTGGTATGTATACGGACACTTGCTTTTTAAAACTCCTTCTGAAAGGTCGTATCTTATTAAATGTATAGAGTTTCCCTGTCTGTTTTTTGAGAGAGAATTAAGGATGCAGATAAACCTTTTCTTGAATTGGTAATTAAAAAGGGACCTAAAGTGACATATGGCCCTCTTAATTTTACATTGGGATGATGTAGTACCTATGATAGTTTTTGATGAATTCCGAACTGCAAAAGGCAAATAATTAAAGGTTTTATTTTAAGCTATGCTGATCTCTAGGAGATTTAAATGAGATATATTCTTGTAAACCCAGATGAGAGGAGTCATCTCATCCCTTTTTGCAGGAGAAAAAATAATCTAAGCTTTATTTGAAAAGCCTGCAATTCTCCCAGTTTCTACTGCCACAGTCAGTAGGGGGCTACACGTCTGAGTCCTGGCAGTCTGCTGCGGAAATTTATCTGTGGAACAGGTTTTTGGGGAAGGACGGAGACAAACCTTTCAGAGTAGTTTCTTATGTTCTGTGCTGAAGTTTGTGATGCATTAGACAAAAACTCCCTGTTGTCATTCCTGTTCTAGCCTGGTAGCAGTCTTGTGCAGAATTGTGGTGAATCAGAACCCCTGTGTTTTCAAATGAGAATTTTCTGCCTATCATTTGTCCTTGATGAGAAGATAATATTGTGACAAAAGAGCATTATGTTCTTAAATGCGGAGCTGGTAGGGTAGAATGTATGCTAGGAAGTATTGTGGAAGTATTGAAAGACAAATAAATTGTAAAACGTTATTTTCATTTTTGTCCAAACATATCCCTTCATATGTTTCATAAAAAAAAAAAAAAAAGCTCTCCTAGAGGATCATATTGGGAAGAAAAATGATGTGGATCCTTTGGTTTGCTAGTCCAAGCCAAGTAACCATTGAGATTATAATGTCATCAAATTAGTATGATTTAGTGAGTCATCATGAGGCATGAAACTATCTCCATATGCAGATAGATGCTAGAATATTGTTGCTCAGTGGACATCGGAGCCCTGAGCAGTGGAGGTTTCCCCTAGCTTCATGTCTATCCATTCATATATGATTCTCCTACTAGAAATCTCACTGGGGGGGAGCTCTGCTTCATTGTTGCAGGTTGCTCACAGGTCCCTTATTCGCTTGCTTGAAAGGTTAAGCTTGTTAAAAGTTTGAAATATTCTTTAGGGTGTAAAGGGAGATACTTGTGTCAAAGTGAATCAAGCAGTTAATTGATAACCAGCAACTTGCACTGGTTTGAACAAAAGCTAGTATGTTTTGTTGGGCGTACCGTGACCTTGGAAGATAAAGCTGCTGGAAGTGTGCACCAGCCCAGGCCCTCAGATAGCAGACAGCTGGGGAACACCACTGTTTGCAGAACCTCTGGTATTTAAATAATTGCTGTTTGTGTTAAACCAAGAACACTGTGCATTGTGTAGGTGAAAGGCGCAGATGGGAATGTGAGCTTTGTGGGGTCCAGTTTCCTTCAGAATAGAGTCGGAGCATGTCACAGATCTGTGCGCAGCAGCGCGAACAGCTCTTTTAGACCCTCAGCTGACAGTTTCTGTTTCAATGGTCGTTTAAATGATCAGTGTCCATGTCTATTGAGAAATAAAAGAAATGGGTTAGGCTCATGTCCCTTGCCAGTGTCCCCATGGTATTTGCATTACATTTCCTCATTGTGGTAAAAGCAGTGGCAGGTAGGAAGCTTTGCAGTCCTCTGTCTCCTCAGCAAGCGTGTTCTTAGCCCATCTGAAGGACAGTCACTGCAGGAACTGAAGACTCCGTGATGGGTCATCACAGAAAATCCGGGAGTATTGCACAGATCAGCAGGCTGTGCTCTGCTCATTGTGCTTGACTCTTTCTGCCTTAGAGTAGTCTTTTGCACTATACCCTGCAGCATCTAGTCATAAGTTTATAAAAATAAATTGCAATACCTACCTGATGGTGGTACTGATCAAACCTGTCATTACAGTCTGTACCATTTCTATGGCTGATCTTGTGTTGGGAAAGTTTCTTCAAGTAAGCTTTCAGTTTTCCTTTGCAGTCTTGAATTCTTTGAACCATGTGGGTTAATTGTCCTCTCCTCTTGGTGTTCAAACCAGTCAGATATAGACAGGCATGATCACTGACTAAAGGAGCTGGATGTTTGAGGCCAAGCCTCTTATCTTAAATGGGATGCAGTTGCACGTGTTTGTCCTTCAGACAAGTCCAGGAAAGCCTCCATGTTGTCAATACACACACCATTTCCCCGTCAGAATGCACTAGTACCCATTGTAGCAGTCTAGTTTTATCTGTCAAATGTGCAAAATTGATACATGTGTGTATCTTAGGTACATGGTTTAGCAAACAGTTACGTGTCTGACTGAAGACTGTAAATGTGCCTTAACATTAACGGGAGAGAATCAAGCCTGATATGCTTAATACAGCAGTGGTTTTTTCCCCAATAATGATTTTCCCTCTTCTTTTATGAAGAGGTCCGTGCTGTCTAGCCATTTGGTAGGAGCATGAATCCTCCAAAATGAAGAGGATTTAGCAGTACAGTTTCACTGATCAAACTGTGCCAAATCTTGGATGTATTTCTTACTGGGTTGTCTCATAAAAGAGTGTAAGGAGGAATTTGTGTAGCTGTGCTCTGGAACTTGATAGACAACTCAAAAATCTCCTTACCCTTTCTTTTCTTTATGTTCCTTGTAGCCTTTTTAAACATAAAGACACTGAGAGAAACAAGCGTTTTTTACAGTAAGCAGCACAGACGATCTTGAAGCCAACTTGGGCAAGCCCAGTCTCCTCTGACTGTGTCTTGGTGGATTTGAGGATTCAGGCCTAAGAAAAGAGCCATTTTGGTTTATATGCTATGTGGAGTATTAATTTTTGTGGCAGTCCTGTAGGTGTTTTTTTTATGAAAATGACTATTGTGATACCTTTCTTGTGGAGGAGATGACAGTTTAGCCAGTAGTTGAAGCACTTTTTTACATAAGAAAGATAGGTGTGATTTTGAATGTGGCATTGTTTATAGATGGCTTAAAAAAGAAATGCCAGATCCTAAAACCAACTTGTCCAAAGGACACTGGAAAAAATCCCCTGTCAACAAGATTAGGCAGTTGGTTCCTTTTCTGTCATTAATCCAGTAGCTGAAAAGGTGCCTTCTGCTCAGCTTTAGGAGTTTCTTAATCCCAAATGCCCGTTAAAATGTCCACTGAAATAGCATTTCAAGAGTGAAAAAAGTATCCGACATGGAAAACTGTACTGATTCTTCCGCTTGCAGTACACCAGAGACAGTTATATTGCTGCTCCTCCGATACATTCAGAAAAGTGTTCCTGGACAGAGTACTCTGTATGTTTTTAATTTTTCTGAATGCTTAGTGAGGCTTCCTTAGCAAAGGTCCAGTACCAGTGGCAGTTCCTGCTTTTCCACCACAGAGAGGCAGGAGTTATTCTCGGTCCCTGTCCTCCTCCAGCTGAGTAGTTGGAGATCATCTCACAGGTAGGGGAGGTGTAGTGACAAATTTTAGCTTGGGGACAGTGAATGCAGGGTAGCCCATGGCTTGTAGGCTGTGTGTGGTGACGGAGACAGTTAACGGTAAACATTGAAAAATAGAACTCTCTAAATGTATCAAATGAGAACAACAGGTTTCAGGCTAACAAGTATTTTGTGTGAAAGACAGAAGGACCAGAGAGCTTTTTGGTCTGTATTTCACTGTGTTAGTCAGTAGTCAAGGACAGTCATGTATAAAGAAGATCAGGGACCATAAATACTACTGTGGTGCACACAGTAAAGACATGTTTGCCTGTTCTAGCTCTTTCCTCCAGGGACACACATTTTAATTGCTTCTGAGTGTCACAAGGTGAAGCATCCCTTTAAAGGACCTGTTTGCCAGGCATTGCTCACCTTCCAGATGCACTGAATGAGCCCAAGATTTGCTTGGAAGAAGACCGATGATTCGGTATCAAGTCTACTGGGGTGACTGGATTGGAGCAGAGAGAAAGGTTGGTTGGTGATCTGCTGGAGAGGAAGAGGCATAGAGAGATTCCCAATAACTTTTTGGCAAAGGTTTAAGACATAGAAGATGAGTGTGGATTAGAGGAGCCCCTCTTGAAGACCTTGGAACAGAGGAAGGGATTGTGGGGCATTTGGCATTGACTTTTTTTCCTTCTAGGATGTAGAAGGAGAAGACAGGGGCCTGTAACCCTGATGAAGGTTGTGACTATTCCTTGTTATACTGGCTAGCAATTTGGCTTATTGGTTTACTCTTGAGATGCAGCTCAAACAAGTCACTTTAAACATGTTATTCTGTCATCTGACATCTGATTAGTAGGTTTGGGAGTGCTTTGGGAGGTCATATCAGTGACCTGAGAAGAGCAGTTTATTGAAGCAAAAATTGTCCAAGAGGACCGAACAGTTCTTGGATCCCTGGGAAATTCACCAAGAGTTTAACAACAACAAGAACAAGAAAAGGCAGGGGGAAAGTCACAAATCATAGCTTTGTCCTTGCAGAAGGCAGAGTACCTAAGCCATGCCTTCCCTTGGCCACATAGGGCTGGTCATGTCCCAGTCTAGCTTTGCTTAATAGATATCAGTAACAGCAAAGCTGCATCTACTGGCACCAAGAGGCCTAACCCCAAATTAGCAGGTGTAGGTAGACAAGAGCAGAGCTTCATATAGGGAAATAAAATCGTGAGCCTTGTGGTAGACCTACAACACAGGTAACGCTATGCAAGTATCCTGACATCTGCTGTTGTATTCAGTGATGGTCAACTGCAGACCACACTGCACGTGACCACAGCAAATGTGTTGTGCTTTTTTTCCCTCTGTACGAACAAGTCAGGTTTCTTGTGGAGGGAGAGAACTGCTTGTTAGTCAACGTGAGGAATTATGTCTGAGATGTGGTTGTCAGTGCCATCTACTAAAGCTACTAAAGCACACTTCTTTGGGCCTTCTGGGTAGAGGGTCCTACCTTAGAAGTTCTCTGGAACTGTTACACTGTACAATACTAAATTGTAGGGGGGAAAAATCAACTAACCAATTAAAAAAACCCAACCTAATCCAGTTCCTTTTTTTACTAATGTTTATATAGTGACAAATATGAAAAAATTTGAGCACTTCCTGTGTGGCTGGTTGTTAAAAGACAGCGTGTGTAACTAATCACTAGTTGTCCTAGATACCCCTCCCTAGATAATGGGATGCTTTGATGTTTGCCCACCATTTGCACATTGGTATTTAAGGCAATACCCAAAATGCAGCCACTGATTAAAAGGTTGGTTTTGTCACCTCACCACTGCCTTGCATCAGGGCCATACTACTGTAGGTAAAGCTCCTCTGTTAAGGACATTTATGGTGGAGCCATTTTAAAGGTGTGTGCCTGGCATTATGAATCCTACCCTAAAATATGTACAGCCAAAAAGCATCAAGCTGCAGTTACAAAGCAAATTTTGTTTTGTTTTGTAACAACTTCTTTGTGTTTTTCTCCTCAGGTGTGAAAACCTGCGTGTGTACAAACTGGGTCTCTTTTCAGGTCTTTGGTGGATGCTAGCACTTTTCTGCTGGATCAGTGACAAAGCATTTTGTGAGATCTGGTCCTCATTTAACTTCCCCTATTTGCACTGTGTTTGGTAAGTCTTATGTACGAACACCACAGTTTGATTCAAATGTGATAGGTCCTCACCACGTTACACTTCTGCGCTGCCTGGTTGGTGTTTCTGGTTAGTGCTACTTAGAATTACTGGTAAGATTATAAGCCCAGAGCAAGTCTCATGCTATCCAAGGTGGCAGATTTAGGAGTCTCTTTGGCCTAATCACATTCTTCAAATGCTAAGTTCAGTAATTGTAACTGAATTCCTTGCCCTGCTGATTACTAAAAATCCCACAGCACGGCTGAACCGAAGCAGTGACTGTGAAAGCTTAAATGTCTGCTGTTAACAAGTGAGGGTGAAGTGGAGGAGCAGTGAAGGTCTGTGATGCCTGTTCTCTTTTACTGCCCAGCAAATTGTGCTCTCTTATTCAAGGTGCTGTATCTCAGCATTTCTACACAAATCTGTCAGGTGCAGAGAGGCCAAAAAGCTTGTTTTGTAGTCTTGCTTATTCACTGTATTCTTTGCCTGCATGCAAAGGGCAGACAGCAACCCTATGGGGGACTCGGGGAAGAAAGTGAAGGACAGAATGATTTTAAAGTATGGTGATATATTTGATTGCTTTACTGAAGTCATGTTACTGATTTTTTTCTCTTCTGTTTTGGGGTGTGTGTGTGTTTATTCTCAGGCACATTTTGATTTGCCTTGCGGCATACCTGGGCTGCGTCTGCTTTGCTTACTTCGATGCTGCCTCTGAGATCCCTGAGCAGGGCCCTGTTATAAAGTTCTGGCCCAGTGAAAGATGGGCATTCATCGGCGTTCCCTACGTCACCCTCCTCTGTGCACACAAGAAGTCACCTGTGAAGATCACATGAAGTTGGCCATGGAACGGGGATGGAGTTTAAACTTACATTCCAGCACAGACAGTATTTAAATAATGATAAATGAATAGGGTTGTATTTTATCTTCTTCCTAAGATATGCAGCACTTCAGGTGTCGTAGAAAGAGGAGGCAAGTGTGTTCTTTCCCCGCTATGGAGAGGAGAGAGGAGGCAGGAAGGTGGAGGCTCTTGAACTCTAAAGTAACCACTAGCGTCTGTGGTTGGCTGTGTTTTCCACTGTGTTTTCAATGTAGCATTTCTCTTGATAAAAGCTCTTTCCAAATACCAGGATCAAGGAATGATGTTTCTGCAGCCAGTCACCTCTGGTGCTTGATTTGCTTCTTTTGTAAATTGGCTTAAGGCCTTCTTTATGAAAGAAGCCAGTCCAAGATGCCTACATGCCATCCTGTGTCCCTCTCAGCTCTGATTTTGATGTGGCTGCACCTGGCCACAAGAGTGTGCTGGAAGCACGTGCTTCTCCCAGCCTGGCATGTAATACGGGGAGTCCGGCTGTGCATCACATTGAATCATGGAATATATGGTTGCTTCCCCAAGTACAGCATGAGACCAGTGCAAAGTATTTGCAGCTGGGTAACTGAATCAGCGCAGTTAGGCAGTGTAAATGCAAGAATAGCTGACAGAAGATTCAGTCCCTAAAACTAATTAGGAGTTCAAGGTTTTTTTCAATTTTTCTGTATTTCCACTGACCTGTGGATGTTTCTATGCTGCCTCTCTACCTCTGCAGACACGTTTTGTCTTGAACTTGGCATTGAAGCTCACACAGAAGTGTGAACATTAACTTCAGTAAGAGCTCAGGTTAGCATGGATTGACATTGTGATTAAACTATCAAAACTCATAGGTGCCTAGCTGTACGTCTAATTTGAGTTAACTTCTCACCAATGCATTGCAAAGTGACGTGAACAATAGGCTGGTGATCTGCTAGTTATTCTTGGGAAAAAAGTAGATAACCACTTAAAAACCAAGCTGAAGACTTAGATTTCAGTGAGCAATGAAATGTGACATTGAATCTTGTATTCTTACGAGAGAATAGTAGATTCAAATTTTCTGTTTGTTTTCAGCCCATTCTGTAAAGATAAGGGATGTCTAGATCCATTTAGTTTTAAGGTTGTACTTTGAGTTTGAGGTTGAGGAATGGCTATGGTTCTTGCAAGCAATTTCTGCTAGGTCTGTTTGAAAAATGATGCAAAGTGCAGGCATGTTTTTCAAATATTAGCAATTGTAGCTGCTAATAACTCCAGACTTGCAGAAAATAGGGTCTGCTTACATTCCACCTTATGTCAGAACTGTAAGTGGATTAAGGCTTTGGATGTAGACATTATTGATAACTGATAATTCCTTTGAATAGTAGACCAGGACATACCATTTCCTCTGTGCTTTGCTAAGAAGTCTCATGTTGTACCTGTACAGTATCATCTTTAGGAAAGTGGCTTTTAACAAGAACTTTGGGGTGAATTAACTTCCAAGCATTGTAAAACCTTTCAGATAACTTTTGTATTCAAATTTATGCTTAGAAAACAAGAGCTAAGGTGTATGCTGTTACACTTAAAAGCAAAGTTGTTAGTGGGAGATAGGACTGTATTATTGAGAACTTCAAAGCGGGTAAGTAGTCTACTGTCAGATTGACTGACATCATAAAAGCAGCAAAATCTGTGCAGTGGAACAATGCAGATTTGTACTACTTGCAAGTAGATCTGCTGGGAGAAATGTGGTTTTTGGACACGCAGTCATATAATTTTTGTATGAAACTTGTTTATTCATACAGTAATGTTTGTTACTCTTTGAAACACAGCTGTTGTTTCTGTTTCCTTCCTCTCTTCCTGATTGTGAAATGCTCAGTTTCAAACACTTCTCAGGTATTAAAAGTCCTTATACAGAAAAGATCCTTACACAGACAGGTTTGCTGGCTGGAACCCAGCTAAATTTGCTGATGCCTGACATGGTCCTACTTTGAGTAAGACTTTTCTATACGGTTTGCTAAATTATTATGTTATAGTAAATAATTTATTTTCAGTATTGCTTGGGAAATTAGTAACTGCAGACATAATGTACTATTCAAATTCACTGGAGCCTTTCTACTGAGTATTTTGTTTGAAAGCAACTCTGACTCAAAGGGCTCTAATCAACCTGCTGTCAACTGCTGTCTTCTGCTCTGCAGAGTCTGACTGCTCACAAAGAAGTAATTTATAGCTTAAAAAAACGGCACTAGTGCATTCAACTATTGCAGAGGTGAATGAATGCAGGTCCAGGCCAAGAATCATCTCCTGTATTTTTATTAACTAACCTCTAGCCTTTATACTCTTTATAGGATGTTCTGTGAACAAAGATCACTATCTGTTATTCAAAGCTCCACTGTAGAATTGGTTGTGAATATTCTACTGTAACAGCAGCTCACTACTTTTAGATGTAGCTACTGCACTTTACATTAAATTAATATTAAGTTATACGTTCTGACAAAAGCTACAGTTATTTCAAAAAAGAAAAAAACATGCAGTTCTTACCAGATTCACAGCTTTACAGATTGCAGTTTGGACTAAGGCTCCATTTCACAATAACATTAGTACCCAAAGAAGTATGTGATTGGCATACAGAGGGGTTTGTGCACTGCCCTCCCTGATCATACAGATGAATAGACATGCGCACAAGTAGCTGTAAAATGTTGGATTTTAAATTGATGTATATGCACCCTCAGGTTTTAAAGCCCCAGAATGCTTTCTTCCCTTGCTGGCAGGAAGTGAGTGGGTTCCTTAGGTTCAAGCGGTATTTTAGGTTAATTAGTGGGATGCAATACTGTGTTGTGCATAATGTAGATCCCGTATATTGGCGTATGATATCCATTCATTCCTTGAATGTTAAACTTTAGGTTATTTAAGAAAGGATGTTTAGCTCTCAGTGATCGCAAATGCTTGTCCAATTCACAGTCAGTAAAAACTCAATAAATATTATGTAAGGAGTGGTGCTGGGGTTTTTTTTTTCCATCTCCATTAAAGTCTGTATACTGAATGTTTGTGGAAAGCATTTAATATTTTGCAACATTAAATTGCATTTGGAATAAATATTGTTTGCCTTTTCATACATTGTGTTCGTGGAGAAAAATGCAGCTGACGGTATAATGCCTTGAAGTATAGTAAGGATGACTTCTTCCTCACACAGGTAACAGCAGTTATGACTCTTAGAGGGGGAGGCAGACTGCATTAGATAGAAAACCATTAATTAATTAATGAGATAGGTGTTACTTTGCTCAGCAAACTGATCTTTTGCAAGTAGAGCAAATACCTGGAAAACTGCAAGCCCATGAATCAACAGGGACAAGTATCAGGAAATGGCTAGAAATGAGTGGCCTGTATTTCCACAAATCCAGAAAACTGTGTCAGAGTGAGTTCGTCTGAGAGAACAAAGTGTGACTCTTAAGTGTTTGTTACCCAAGACTGCTCCCAACATAGGGAGGGAGATAATGGCTGTATGGCCTTGCACCTGCCCCTCCCCTCCTGCTTCCCTTCTACCACAGTTCCTCTCACTCCACGTAAAATATCTTGTTTGAGACATGTGTGGATCCCCATAAGCCAGTGTGATTTGGCTTGAAATAACTATTGTGTGAAAGCATAGCTATAATTCAAGAATGTTACTTGCTTGGAGTTAATGTCTGTAGTTGGCAAGATGTCAAAAACAGATGGTGGATTGGCATGTATATCATCCTGTCACTCGGCCTGCTCTGTCTGGAGATTATTGACATGGTTTCCCGTGGAAAAAAGGGAACATCATTGTGCCACTGCATTTCTCTGATAACTTCAGAGCTCCTGACTTATTTTGACCAACTCTGACAGATGCAAGAGCTTTAGAGATAATTTCCTACAAGCTGCGCAAGATGGATGGACAGGTAGAGAAGCCAGGCCTCTGAGACAAGCTGTCTCAAGAATCATGCTGTTAAAGTAACAGAGAACCTACTCTAGAAGGAAACCAAAGCAGTGCTTAAGTTCTGGATGGGCTTTGTGATTTGTACCAGCTGCAGCATAAGGTGCCAGTTACACACGGAAGGAGTTTCAGAGGCTTCTGTTCCAGAGATGGAGGAATTAACTTTGCTATAACACACGCAGACCTGTCTTTTTCTCCAAACTTACGAGGCAGAAACTTCCCTAAGGGGCAGTTGGAAATCTCGTATCACCATACATCTGGCTGTCAGTTAAACACAGTGCAAGCTGAGAAAGACTGAAGTTTGGAGGTAACTTCTGTGTCCACGAATTCGGGAACCATAAAAATCTGTTTGTAAACCCCCAGCATATACTGAGGAGGTGACTAGAAGTTTTTCAAGTGCAAGTTGTGTCTACCTCTACCTAATTTATTGTTTTCCTTTGTGATAGGGTATTTGCTGTCCCTGTGGCTATGGAAGAAAGAGTACACTGTTATATTTTGACACTGGTGAGATTTCTAGCACTGGCTGGCAGGACATTATTATGAAAGTGCTAGAAAACCTGGGCTTGATAAAAAAATCTGTGGATTAGTGTGAAATTGTTTAGATAGCTGCTTCTGAGCTGTTCTAGGTAGTCCATTATAAAACCAGAAGTTGTCAAGTGGAGTTCAGCAGGGAGTTTTTCCTGGGTCACCTTCTGTTTAATTGTTCAGCAGTGCCCACATGGAAGGTATTGAAGTCTGTGAAGGTTCACAAATGAATACCTTGAAAAACGGGTGTAAAATCCAAAGGTAGCTTGCTGAATTGTAGAAAACAGACAAAAATCAATTAAGAGCAAGGTACTGTCTATAGGCATCATTGGCAGCAGCGAATGCAGAATTACTAGTAGAGGAGCGGTTCTTTGTACAAGAAACTGAACGGTTAGTGTGGATCAGGAGCCAAACACACAATAAGGCATTACCACATTAAAAAAAGAAAAGACAACATCATACTGAAAAAATAAAAATATCCGTAAGACGGGAAGAAATAATTTCCCTCCAAGAAGAGCAATGAGGATTACCAGCAGTTGGGAAAAAAATGGCCTGTGTGGAGGAACAGGCATGGTCAGCCTTAAAAAGCAGCGTGAGATGAGCATTAACAGGATGTAAGGATGTAGAAGGAAGTGTGCAAAGATTCAGATGGGCCATTAGGAGAACTGGGGTGCAGGAGGCACTGGAGTAGGCTGTCTGTGGAGGCTCAGAACCTCTGTCGATTCATGTAGATAGATGTTTAAGGAGCAGTTGGAGAAGCTATAGGCATTTATATAGGCCATGGGCATAGCTGATCCATAGCTGATCTGTGTCCAGCTTTCCTGAAGTACCTTTCTTTTAAAATGTATATCTTCCGTATCTTCTGGGAAGTTTACCATTTCATTCCTGATGCAATAATTAGTTCAAACAAAGCAAAGGTTTACACAGGCAGCCCAGAGCTTGGCTTTCTCAAAGCACAGGCAGGAAAAAAAACTTGTGTCATCTTGCCTGTGCTCACCATCAAGCACACCATGTATTCTAAGCTTTCAGTAGCTGATTTGGCAGATGTAGAGCTGACATAGGATGTATTTGTCCTAAGAGTAATATCAGACCCTGTAGTATCTGGATGCTGTCTGAACCTTGGCTTTGGCAAGAAGTTGGTCCCTGGTCACCGTTTTTATTAGCTGACAAGACTTGCTCATGCTGAGGAGCTTTCCCCTACTGAGGGGACCTGGCAGTCCTTCATTCAATATTCTAATAATTTCAGGGGCCTCAAGGGTTCCCAGGCCCCTGGATCACAATATAATTTGTGAGAATTTTCCCCAAGAGACTCAGCAGTAAGAGAATTCATGCTGTATAACACAGCTTGGTGTTGACCACAATCTACCTGCCAATTTAGAAACCAGGTTGTATGTGTTATGTTATCACATACATTAATTGGTTCAATCTGTGACTTGCCAGAGCTACAGGATGTATCTTTCTGAAGCACTCAGTGTCAGCTTTTAAAGTGTTGAAATACAGACTCCTTCTTAAAGCACCTAGCTTACTTCTCTGCTTTATTTTCAGAATTCGAAAAGAAGCTCTGAAATTTGCAATTTCTGTACATCACTATTAACTATTCCCATTTCTTCTTCATATGCTTGACCAGAAAAAAAAAAAAGAGATAACCAGTGAGCAAAAAGTGCACACAGCATTCTTTGAGTTCATTGGTTTTTACACCTGATTCTGACAAGAGTCTAGAATGGTCTACTGAAATAGTCCCAATTGTCTTTGGAAAGTTACCAAAGGCGTTACTAACATGGTTTAAGCACAGCCAGCAACTAAGCACCAGGCAGCTGCTTGCCCACCACTCCCGTTCCCCTCTGTGGGATGGGGACGAGAACGGAAAAAACCCCTAAATCTAGTCAGTTGAGATAAAGACAGCTTAATAGGACAGCAAAAGAAAGAAGAAAGAAGGGAGAGAATAGTAATAATAATAATAGTATATAAAAGCACTGAGGCACAATACAATTGCTAACCCGCACTGACCAATGCCCAGCCCTTCCATAAATGGTGATTGCCACCCCCCAAAAAATTAACTCTATCCCAGCTGAAACCAGGGCACTCTACTTCTCTTCCATGGCTTCTTATAAAACATTGAGAAGTACTGTGGTTTTGTCTCCATTATCCCAAATATCTTTGTTTATGTCAGGGTTTCTACCTGAGTGCCAAAGTAAGTATAGCACCTTTATTTTATTGCATGGATTCTGTTAAATCAGTTAATCCTGTAAAATTTATTTTTAATTTATCTCATAGACTATATAAAACACTCTTGCAATTACAAAGTGATCAGCTTAGTAAACACTAAAGAAGAAGGAAAATATCTCCAATTCAAAAAAGCAAGAACTAATTTCTAAGCAAGTTGATTTGATGCTCATGTTCTGTATAACCTTGGTATCAGCGGGTAACATGGAGAGTTCAAGGAATCTAAAGAGTCTGGAAGGTCTTTTTGAATAACTTTCATGAGGCTGGATAAAATGTAAAACATATTTTGGACAAGAAAAAACAGTGCAATAGGGTCAAGGCATGGAAAATTCAAGTGTTAAAAGACAAATAATCAGTAACTATGTAAGTACAGAACAAAAGCAAAACCAAATGGATAAAAAAAGTAGACTTTTAATCTAAAAAGATAGAGGTTATTCTAAAACACTAGATACACTCAATATTCACATTATTGGCTGTAGGACCTCACTATGTTTGAAATGTATCATTTGCATCTACTTTTTGTCAGGTGCTCTTTCTCCACAAAAAGGAAGCTACAAGCCCTTGTGGATGCTAGCTTACAGTGACGAGTGAGTGACATGGCCTGGAAGAAATTGTTTCCTGAGAGAAAAAAGAAAAAGAGTGCGTATTTAAACTATGAACAAGAGGGCAAAATCTGCGCAAGGCTGGATATTGTGTTTGCACAGAAGTGATATCCGTTATTGACATTAATGACTACTTGGGGAAATGACTTAAAAGCGGGGATGCAAAATGAGTGCCTTGCTAGACATCTGTGGGGAAAAAAAGGGGCTGTGGAGGAAGTGACTGTCAGTTCAGGGAAGATGTTCCACTGGCAAGGGGAAACTGCTAAATAGTGTGTGAGAGAAGTGGGGAGCAGGCTGTGAATGAGGCCTTACTGGTGGGCCAGAGGGAAAAAGTTGTAAGCAGAGAGCTGCTTAGGGAGAGACCGTGAAAGGAAAGCCTCAAAGGAAAAGTGGGAATTGTGAGACATCTGCAGAGAAGGGAAGATAACCTCTTTCGTTGTAGAAACCCATCCAGCACTGCAATGTGGTTGTCCACATGAATGTTTTGGAGTGATGCACTTCTCATACTGCTGCCTACAGGGATGTGGTCTGCTTCTCAGCTGACAGCGCAGAGCGCGGCGATTGCAGTGTCCTAGTAAAACAGGTAACTCCATGTTTCGATATGGCACCATCACAGCTGCACACAGTATCTCCACAGAAGTGTGTTGTGGTCTATCTTGCTGACCACAGTGCCTGGACTACCTTTGTTAATTGCTAATCTCCTTTGCTAAAAGGAGAGAAGTTGATCAAGAGAGCAAAAGCAATGTATAAAGTCTGCTCTCAAGAAGTCGCAGCAAAATAGGGCTAGAAAGGTTCTCAGGAAGTCATCTAAACCACCAGCAGCTCAGCCCTTCAAAGATATCCCAGGAAAATTTTTGTCTAGCCTGTTTTTTCAAAACGTCCGGTGCTCCGATACCCACTTTTTCCTTTGGTTCCAGTCACACAAGCCGAAGGGACCAGTGGACAAACAGGCTGCCAGCCTTTTACTATCAGCACACTTGCACGGTGCGAGGAAGAGGATGCAGCAGGGGAAAGCTTCTCTGCTGGTCCTGCACTCACGGGTCTGGCTGGGTACAGCCAGACAGCAGCACACAAGCACCCTGAGCAACGTGCCAGCTAACTTGCCACCTCTGTGAACTGCAGTGAAAGGCATGGGTCAGGCAAAGGATGGGAAGATTCTAACTTAACCTTACCTTCTGAATTAAGCCATCAAAAAAAAACCCCAAACCTAAACACAAAACTAAACAAAGCAAAACAAAACCCATGGATGAAGGGCCTCACTAAATCAATGACGGCTGTTACACATTCCTGTAAAAATAGATGGGTGGAATCAAAACATGACTTTTGCTAATCCACTTCTGTAATCTGAATTAGCCCTGATCCACAAAACGGGAGGACCTAACAGCAGCTATCTTTGAAGTCCCATTGTGGTATTTGGAATAAATCAAGAGGTAGTGATGTAAAGAGTAGATTAATTCAAAACTTAGACTGAAGCAGTCTGTTTCCACAACATGCCCTTGACAGTTTTATAAAATGGGATGGTTTATCTTGGTTTCTGTAAACTCTTAGCAGTTATTAGGGCCACTGGAAGAATGAAATGCTAAACCCTTGAGCAGGATCATAACTGACCCTGACCTGCTCTTTGCCCCTCAGTATATGCTCTGGATTTAATACTTTTGATTTTTTTTAGAAATCTTCAGCATTGTAACTTGTGATGCTAGTACACTGTGTCCCAAGCTCTCTATCTCCATATGCCCTAACTTGGGGTTTTTCTGGTATTCATGAAGCTACAGTCTTCTGAAGAGCTGCCGAACTGATTTTTGTGGCTGTGTTGAAGTACTGTCCCACCTTTGAAAGTCAATGTAATTCCTGCCTGTGGTGGCAGGTAATCAGTCAGAGGGCTCCAATGCCTTTAAAAGCATATCACCAATGGGACTGCTCTGGCGTATTCATGTATGTGTTTGTGTGAATCTCCTGAAATGCCACTGTAATCATATCCCATACCTGCAGGGTCTTGCTGGTACACTACCCTCAAATAGGGTTTGGGCTCGCTGCTCACAGGCGATTAGGGAAATCCTCATCAAATTCACTGATACTCTCCTGTGCAGTAGAAATTTGAGGATCAGGTATGAAGGCAAGACAGGCAGGCTCTAGATATGTTGTTGTGAGTCTTTCCATGAGATCCTGAAGAAGTTTGTGTCAAAATGCTATCCTGTTTTAAACTGTACGAAAGTGAGGCTTCATTCTGGTGTTAGCTCACACACACATGCAATGTCTCCATTTCTTCCTGTCCTGGTTTAGGCTGGATTGGCCGGATTGGCCGATCAGAATGACAGATGCCCCCCCCACACACCTCTCTCCTCAGAGAGGAGAGGAAGAAATAAGGAGATTTACAAGTTTAGAAAAAGAACTAAACTACTTTAATGAAAATAATAATAAATAAGAAAATAGTAAATAATAATAGAATAACAAAAATTATAAAGAAAAAAGTATACAATATATACAAAACCGTATCCAGCTCCCAGGATGATGATCGTGTCACCAGCAGGCACAGGGAAAGTCCCAGACTGGAGTCAGCGATGGACAGGAGCTGAATTCCAGAACTAGAGTCAGGAATGCTCGGATCGGGGTCAAAGGCAGACGAACAGACAGGGTCCTCCCCAGACGTTGGCCATTGAAGAAAAGACGAGTCAGAGCCCCCCTTGCCCCTTTGATCCCTCAGCTTTTACACTGAGCGTGGTGCAGATGGGATGGAATACCCTGTTGGTCAGTTTTGGGTCACCTGTCCTCTCTCCTCCTCCCTGCGGGTGGGATCCCTCTACGCTTCCCCACTTCCAGCCCTCTAACGGGGCAAACAGCGAAGTTCGCTGACCTTGGTCGTTATAGCAATAAGTGTAAGCAAGAGCCTCGCTGCATACCATTCCTTGGTACAATCAGGTCTTATCACTCTGAGAGTGAACAGTGTCTGAACAATATGCTGTTAATTTCAGACTTTAGCCAGTTAGAAGAGGCCCAGCTAAAAAGTAAAATTACAAATCAGAAAGTTGGTTCTCTTTTACCTCAAACCAGGACATTTCCTTTGAAATAAGAGCTACACCTTTGAGGCAGAAGTCAACAGTCCATGTTATTTCTATGGAACTAGATATCACAATCCATACACAGAACTGAGGCAGATCATCAAGAAGTCTGAGTGACCTGTCCTTCATCCATTCGGGAGAATAAAGTCGTCTCTGGCTCAAGTCTCCTGGTCTCTGAACTGCAGCGTGATGTCAATTCCCAGAGTGTGCCTGTTTCTTTTCATGCTGTGGGGTTGTGCCCTTGTCAAAATAAGATGTGTTTATAAAAGGTTTAAAGACAAATAAAGATCCTTGTGCCAGGTTTCCACCACAGGAAGTCTTTGCTCAGCTGAGACTATGAAGAGCAGACTGGGTAAGTGGCGTTTGCCTTCCCCACAGGCACAAGGGAGAGGAAGAGGGTTACTGACAGAGCACAGTATGAGGCACCCAGCAAAGGGGAGGCTACATCTGTATAACACATGCTCACTTCTTACTTTATGCTCTCGGTTCATGTTGTGTCACTTCCCAAACTGTGGTGGACGGGACTATGTATTTCCACTGAGGGAGAGGGGTAATTAGCCCGGGGAGGGAAGAAGCCTCGTGTGCCAGAAAAGAGGTGTGATGTGTGTTGCCAACACCAGTTTTAGCTTGTCTGCAGAAAGGGAGAAGTGCTGCAAGGAAAAAAATACATAGGAAAGGAAAAAACTCCACCGTCTCGTTAACTGATGTTGGTGAGAGCACTCGTGGTTTTTTGCAGTCAGAGACCATGTGGCCCAACAGCCTTGTCCTTTGGCCTCGCTGCTCAGTGCTTTTTTCTCAAATCGTCCCATGCTGGTCATCTGCTTCACTTGTTATACTGATGTGTGGTTGTCCAATTCAGCCTTTATTTGAATTTCTCCTCTTTTCCTCTCCATCTTGCTCTCTGCAGCAAATAAAACTGCTGTGTCCTGGCTTTCAAGCTAGTACCTGTGCTAGCATCACTCAATCTTTAATCCTCTGTGCAACCACTGCCAGTGGTTGCGGCACTGAAAACTAATACAAACAGGACAGCTACATGACACCATCTAACCCGCTGATACTGGTGGCAGTTTGTAGCCACAGTGTTCAGCAGCATAGAAATGCCTGTATACGCTAATGTACATTGGACCTGCATATACAAAACATAAGAAATTTTACTGTAAGCCCTAATATAAAGACTTACCCACAAGGAGTGCCCTGCTTGTGTCTACAGTGAGAGGTGTTATACCTCTTGCAAGATGGACCAGCTTCTGCATAAGGACTATTATCTTAATGCTGCGCATTGCTGTCATTTATACGAATGGCCAGTCCTTCACTGAGCTGTGATAAAGGACTGGCTTTGAATATGCCTTTTAGCTATGAGCATCAGAGTTTAATTGTAAAGTGTGAGGGTTTGCTCCTTTTTACAGATGCTAAATCTTTTGATTCATTTTTTTTATACTGGGGGGAAAATGAGGAATACAACTTGAGATCTGTCCGTCCTTAGACTGTAGCATGCTGTTTTATAGCTGATAATTATCTACAATAATGAAGAATAATTAAGATAACTTAAAAATGTATGTTCTATCCTGGTCAAGATGCAAGGATTAGGTTTTGCTGTAAGGCTCTGTGGCTTTTTTCTAATAAAGCTGAGCATTTAGATAAGAACATAATTCTTACAATTTTAATTAACCACAGCTTATTTCTTGCTTATTTACCACTAGAGAAGTGTATTATCTGTTAATACTACTACTTCCTTTTGGGAAGCTTAGATATGGCATTTGTAATACAATTCATTGTCTGGGTGTCTCACTGGTCACTGCAGCAATCAAAGCTATGGCACAGGCAGGACAATGACAAATATAATACAGAGTGGAAGACGGACTGAAGAAAATCACAAAAATCTTTCACCTTCCAGCCCTGACTGGCATTTGTGGCAGATTAAAGTATTATCTCATAGAAAAAGCCCCATATGCTGCATTAGTGATGGCATTTATTGGACACAAACAGCCTTTAAGAAATATCTGCAACCTTGGGAATTTCAGCCCATTTAGGACCTCAGCTGGATTCAGAAACGGAAAGGACAAAAATGCAGTAAGAACTGTCATTTTTTGTTATCATTTATCTTGAATGGGTGGGTGATAGCATCTTGATAGTGTGAAAAAGAAAAAATCCCTAGATTGCGGAAACAGCTTTGAAATCACTGACAGAGGTTTGCAGCTGAAAGCCAGCGTAGGTGCTCCATGAGCGCTCACATCAGGCTCTCCGGGGACCATCTCTTTGTTCCCTTTTCTGTGCAGGACTGGCGTAATGGAACACGTGATTGCCCCTTAAACTATACTTATCCACAACCACAGCGGCAGGAAAGAATGGACATCCTAATGGAAAAAAAACTTTGAACTATTCTGCAGTGATCCCATGTTTTGCTCTGTTCCCATTGCACCTCCCTTCTCTGACCCCAAATGTTCGTTCCAGGAAAAGGACGACTCATACCACAGAAAACTGGCTGAGGTGAATGCGAGCATGTATGGCATTATTTGTGTGTATATGTATGACTGTATAAATGAGCATCTTAAAAGGTTGTACAGCCCTGGCCCTTGCTTTAAAAAGCAGAAAGGTCTTACAAGGCCAAAGCATTCAGAAAAGTGGGTGAGATATTTCTTTCTGTACATACCGCAGTACCTGAGTACCGAAATGCATGCTAGCTGACAGAGAAGACGGAAATGGTATTTGTGTCACCCAACATAGATACTTCCTTGTTTCTCGTAACAGAGGTTTGGGGCTTTTTTTTTAGAACTTGAGGATTTTACACCCCTGTTAAAGACACGAGTACTTCTTGGTGCCTCTCATCACTCAGCTAGGACAGCCAGTGGTAGCCCTGCTGTGCCATATAGGATGCAGACATTCAAAAGTATTTCTTTCAACATCTCACTTTACAGACCCCAGAGGAAGCGGAGGGTGCTGTTCATTTTGGATTAGCTGTATGGTGAGGTTAAGGATGCGACCGATAGCTGTCAACTGCTGTCGGGTCTGAGCACTTTGCGAATAGCCTCCATCTCCCCTACCAAAACTTGGTGTGAACTGTTCCCCTCCATGGTTGCAGGGGAAGAGAGTTGCTCTCTGAGGTTGTGATCTTGCAGGGGTCGCTCCTGTCGCATGAAATATCACTGAAGAGAACGGACAAACCTGGGAACTTGACTTTGGCTGTGATAGAGACAGGCTGTGGAGGGCGTAATGGTTTGGGTTCCTGACTAAATGGCAGATGATCAGTGGAGGGTTAAATCCAAGCAGCAAGGAGTTCATTATGGTACTTTTGCCTCTTCTTTAGCAGCATCTGTGAGTTTACCTGCACTAGATTTAGCGTCAACCATATGACTGTCATCTGGATGCTACTGTTCTTCAGAGAGTAAGAAGAACAGGGAATGGTGCAGTCTGACAGACATTTCAGTTCCATCCAAGTCATCCGAATATTCTGTCGTTTGGGTTTCTGTTGTCTTCACGTGAACTTTACCAGCACTAAATAGATCTGCAAAAAGAATCTCTTTTGTTTATGTCTCCATCAGACAGGCTTTTTAAGTGAAGCAACAGTTCACAACAATTATTTTTCTTTCATGGTCTGGTTGGTACAGCCTGAGAATGATTCAGATGTATTTTGTGATCCAGGACAGTAATATATGACAGTAGTATTTCCTGAAAACCATAAATAGACCTAGCATTATGATTATTTCTAACTGGCTAAATGGGATACTTTAGAAAGATTTCAATGGGCTTGCTTCTAGAAAAAGAGTGGTGAACTACCAAGATACAGTTTGTGAGGTTAGCTGGGTCTAGCCATAATTTCTTGAGCACTACTGAGACTATTTTTTTCTTTTGGATGGTGGTAATTTTTACCTTATAGGGTTGAAGATGTCTGATTTTAAGTGTTACTGGTATTCATACCTTTCCTCCTGTCCTGGTTTGAGCGACACAGGACTAATTTCTCTTCTAATGCTGGGGAAAACTCCACTTTTGGAAGAATCTAATGTCTGAATTCATGAAAATATTTACTTTATAGCCAGCTAGGCTATGTGGAATTCAAAGTCTGAGTGTTTTCAAGCCTTGCCAGGTGCAGGGATGAGGAGCATGGCCTGGGCACTTGACCCAGGCTGGCCAACGGGATTATTTCATACCATGAATGTCACATTCAATATAAATTAGAAAGTTTGCTGTGAAATGCTCTCTCTCCCTTGATGGTAGCGGTCTAGAGAACTCCCTGCCCTAGTGCCGGACCCCTGAGTCCTTCCCTTCCTCCCGAAGCCGTTGCACTCGCAGTGTCCCACGTTTGCTGTCCACTGCTGGGAGCGCACAGCTTCCTGCTGGTGGAATTGGCTGACTGCAATCCTTGGATGTCTTATATCGGTATCGGGATTAGTACTAGTTCTTTGGTATTATTGTTAATTATTTATCTATTTATCTATTGTTAATTATTAAATCTATTTGTATTTCAACCCTTGTGTTTCCTTGCTTTCCCCAATTCCCCTTTCTGGGTGGGGACGGGTCATCAGGTAATAGAATAGTTGTCTAAACAACAACTCACTTGCCTCAGCCCCAAGCCTGGAGACTCTGGGCAGGAGCTTGTAGCAGGCAACCTGTGTCTTCACACACATACCCTCCAATGCTCCACGGATTTCCTAACCCCACACACTACTTGCAGGTCTGCTGCTACAGAAGAGGCTTTAGTCATTATAAAAGCCAACCAGCCAAGGGAAGCAAAGGATATGTGGAGCTCCATAAACAGATGAAGCTGGACTTGCTACAGTTCTCTGCTTTACACACAAATTGAGACACTTCATGTTGTGAGGTACTTGTAAGGTCTCTGGCTCTCCCTCCCATGACTTCTCTATGTCTAATAGTGCAGGAGGTCATTCACCTCTTTTTAAGCAGTGGCGCTTGATAGTGACTATTTCCCCTGTGCTAAGGTGGCTGCTTCCATGAAGCTCATGGGATCCAAATTGCCTTTGAGATCTTGGCCTTTCTGTCAAAACTGAGTGAAACTAGCCAATAAGCAAAATACAAGAAAAAGTTCTGACTGGGAGAGGTACAGGAGCAGGCATCCTGCTGTGTTTCCTAAGGAAATCATGTCAGATTTTTAAAGGAAGCAGGGACAATGGAGACAGATGGGTAATGGGTCTGTTGATCCCCTATTATTTTGACTGCAGCGGGCTTCATATGTTCAGGATAATTCTTCATTATACCTTGCACGACTGAGGTAATTGTCTAGAATTAGCAATTACCATTCTACAGGAGGCATTTTATAGTTTTTTTGCCTATAACAATATAATGAATTCGAGCTCAAAATACTGTCTCCACAGCCCTTTGGTTCACAAAGAAGTTCTGAACAAATTGTACTCATCTCTGTGCGTTTTCAATCTTTCGTCTTCACTAATGGATTTATCTTGCTTTCAGTTCTCTTGATGCAATCTCTGAAAGCAGCAGTCCAACAACTAAAACACAAAGTCCCTTCTTTAGACTCACTCTTCATGAGTATACTACATGCCCCACTCGGAAGCCAATGGAGACTTGGCTACCACTGAGGGCAAGACCAGGCCTGTAGATGCTGTTTAGACTGTGAAACGAGGTAGCCTGATAGTTAGCACTACAAAATTAAGGAGAATACAGACTCCAGTAAGAGTAACGCAGACCACTTAAAGGCGATAGAGAACTATAGATCTGGTGGAAACAAGACAAGGGACTGTGTCATGCGGAAATGGAAATATGTGTCGTCGTGTCCACCCCCTCATCTCTCCTCTTTCCTGTCATACATATCTCTCCCTTTGTGTTCTCTCCCTGACCTCTTCTGTCTGCAACTAAGGGATGATCATCACTCAAGGGGCAGAGCTGTGTTGTCTGTGGCTTTGATCCAAGGGCTTTAGAGAACCCCCGTCACCGAAGGTAAAGTGAATAGATTGTTCTTCAGAGCTACCCAAGGGGCACTTTTCCCCACCCTGCTCTGAATCCCGTGATTCCCAGTATTGCCCTTGACCCAGATAATGTCCCACAGTTGGGGGAACTCACAGCCCTTTTTCAGCCTCAAGACCTGAGCATTGTTTTTTATACCTGTTTGTATACCTTCCTTCAGACAGAGTCATGGAAAAAGACTGGCAATTATGGAAATGCACGATGTATTGCCTTGGGTAGGTGTCTAAGGGATGAGAGATTATCTTTTCTCATGGATTTTCACCCATGCTGCTGTGAAAAGAAAGCCGAAACACACGCTAGAGTATGTGGTATCCGATTAAAGAGAAGTCAGTAGCAGGAATGTTACAGTCAAGAGATATCACCTACCTCAGAACTATTTTAGCAGAGGGAGCTCTGTTATTTAGCATAGGTGGCACTGAAAAATGAAATATGCACTGGTGTCCAGCAGCATTTGATTTTTAAGGTGTAAAAACTATCTCAGCCTAATAATACATATGGAAAACATACGTGTTCTGCTAGATTTTCATTCTGTGTTAGCTACCGCACCTAGGTTAGTAGAGTGTAAGGGCAGAAAGATGTTAACAGGGCCTGCCAATGCAAGGGAATCAAGTTTTCCTCTCCCATAGGTTTCTGTACCTCTTCTTGTTATAGTCCAGAGAGTGGACGTCTTATGCCAGAGGAGGGTTTTGCCCTAAAGCAAATGATGACAACTCATAAAGATGAGCATCTCTGCAGAGTGACTTTCAGTAGAGCAAAGCAAGCGACTAACCATTTTGTAGGCTGTAGGACAGAAACAGATGAGGAGCTGTAACCTCAAGAACTCACTGTGCTACTACCCAGAGGTTAAAAAAAAAAAGATAAGCAAGACAGTTGCACCAGGAAAACATTGAAGTCTGCAGCAGTCTGACAAAGGTAACACATGGGAAGCAATGCATAAACACTGAGTACTTGAGAATTGTAGCATAAGCTATATTCCAGCAGTATATGTGAAACAAGTTGTCAGACATCCTTTAACTACAGCATGTTCTATTTCATTTATATCACGGGAGACGGGGTAGGGGAGGGGGTAAATCAAAAGGATATTGTTACATGAGGGCAAGGCTTACTCCAAGATAAGGACACTAAATACAATAAAGTAGAGAAACATTTTTAATACCTGTTCTGTAATACTGATGGAAACAAACATCCATTTTCACTGTTAAAAACATTCCAAATAGCCGAGATCCTGGGCACTGGTTTTGTTTGCAATTTAGGTATCACAAAATGGATTGCATTTACGTTATCCCACAGCAAATACCTCCACATTAGAATGCAAAGTGTATCTTCCTATGAACAAACTCACATGCTCAGATGGTGTCTCCCAGTTCTACAGAAATTCCAGTTCAAATAGAGTCACTTGATTTTACCTATTCCTGGTTAGACAGCCTTTTCCGGAGACAAGTAAAAGTATTATCTTCTCAGACAAACCCTGCCCACAGTAAATGAGAAGTCCAAGAAGAAGTGAAGTTTCAGCTAGAAAAATGACCTGTCCTATATGAATTTGACTTTCCTGGTTGCTAGTTTGTTCAAATCAGCCGCATGTTTACTTAGATAAAAACAAGACTCCAACGTAGGGGAAAGAGAGAGGTTCATTCAGCCTACTCCCTTTGCTGTTTCTAGATCTGTGTAGGCTGACATAATCCCCTTCCCAGCTTCTCAAAGATGCCAAAGCCTTTTTCGCTCTGCTGCTGACTCACTGGTGTCCACAGAGAAAAATCATCATGGCCTATACCTTCAGATGCAACCTGTCCAGAAAAATCACTCCTGCAGCCTGTGTTGCGTGAAAGTGGGCCAAGCAGTTTTGGCAGAAGATAAACCCCCTTGCGTTCTAACTCTCCTCATCAAGGTGGGAGGCTAGGTCCAGCTAGGTTTGAATTCTGAGTGATGCCCAATTCAGCACTATCAGTCCAATCGCGTTTAATATGTATTGAACTATTACGATTTGGATACACTAATAGTGGACTGCACCTTCAGTCTAGTCGTGCTCATGAACTAGCACGGCCACTCTCGAGTCTTTGGTCATGTTCAGTGAGAAACCGAAACGACCAGCTACTTAAACAGTGCAGTTTATTTAAACAACAGATATACAGGTTCTTAGGATTGCCGGTGATAAATACACTGTCTGCAAATCACGTGCAAATAAAGATATCGTTAAGTACACAAAACGCACGGCAAAGTTATGAACAATACAGCCTGGCTATAAAGGTAGGAGAGAGATTCTCGAGAGAAATTTCTGAGTTCCTCGAGGAAGCACTCGGTATAGTCTAAGTCTCACCCAAAGGCGTCCCTATGGGGGGGAAGAAAGGCTCAGTCCGGCGGCTGGTCCCGGGAGTCAGTGATGGAGTTCTCCTGACTTGTTCGCGATGGTGTCTTCCCCAATATCCCCCCTCTCTCAGGCTATTTTTATACTATTTTTTTATCTTCAAAGTGGAGTTTGAGTGACTGTAGTCATTAATACTTTTATTACGATTGGTGTACTCAAGGAGGAGTGGTGGCACCTTGGGGGCGGGTAGCCTCCGGCACGGAGGTGTGTTTTGGTACATCGTAATGAGCAAAGTTCGCACAAAGGACAGCATTTCATCAAAAAATGTTGGCTCGGGTAGTGAGTAGGCCTCTTACCTGTTCCGTAGCACCATCTCATTCCCATATCTGCTGTTCATCACAAGGGAAGGCCACGGAACAATCACATTCCGTTCCATCCCTCGTGTAGTTTTGCAAACAACCTTGTACAGGGAACTGCAGATGTTGCATTCTTCGTGTGCCAGCTGCGGCTGTATTCTACCTCAGAAGCCTCTTGATTTTATAACTTTCCTTAATGTGTGAACAGTGCTGTACTTTTGTGTTCTTGGCCAATTTAGTAATTATTCCACAGCATGCAGGCAGGTTGTGGGTTGCATGTCGAGTTTGTGCGGCTCTGGATGCTGAGCAGATGCGTGCTTTCACTCACTGCCCTCCTGCAGGTGCATAGCCACCTTCACGGTCCCCTCCTCAGGAAATGATGGGAGACGCTCCATTGCTTGGCATGCAATCAGGACACATAGTGAACAGGAGAAGGGAATCTGCTGAATTCTCAGGGTAGAAGGAAAGCACCGTCCACAGCTCATCACAGACAGGGGGCAGGGGGTGAGGAAATTCACCCCACGTGGGTCTAAGTAAGAGGCCACTCCCCACATGGCTGACAAAGAAAGGCAACGATCCGTGTAAGCCCAGCTGTGGTCTGACTTACCTGGGGCTGCTGCAGGAGCCTAGAGAAACCTAGAGCTTTGTTTAGTCACCCACCCTGTACTGGCAGATGTAGAATCATAGAACGTATTGGGTTGGAAGGGACCTCTAAAGGTCATCTAGTACAACCCCCCTGCAGTAAGCAGGGACATCTTTAACTAGATCAGATCTGGGGCCTCCACCACCTCTCTGGGCAACCTGTTCCAGTGTCTCACCACCCTCATTGTAAAGAACTTCTTCCTAATGTCTAATTTAAACCTACCCTGCTCTAGTTTAAAACCATTGCCCCTCGTCCTATTTCTACGTGCCCTTGCAAACAGCCCCTGCCCAGCTTTCCTATAGGCCCCCTTCAGGTACTGGAAGGCCGCAGTAGTCAGTGTTTACTGCATTCTCCCTATTATCTCTGTCACTGCCTTTATTCTGCAACATTCATAATTGAAATCAGCCCAGAGGATGATGCTCTTGTCGCAAGGAAGGCCAGCAGGGATTTTGGCTGGGGAGGAGAACAGCTGCCATAACGCAAAGCAAAGTATATATTTGGAACAAGGACACAAAGAGGTGTACCATCCTGCTTACTGTGCCTGCCTTCGCTGCACGTTGCTCTCTCCTGCATTAGGGGTTTTATTATTCTCTCCTTGCTGCCAGCAGGGATGGCTGCCTGCAAATGTCCGTAAACACACCTGCTGCCAGTCACTTTGGTATCAATGTAATTCCAAGAAAATGAGAGCTTCAGCAACCATGCTGGCACCAGCTATTAGTCTAGATAAGCCACCTTCTGTGCACTGAGGATGTGACCTGTTTGTGTTGCAGTCCTACCACCTACCACCCTTGGCACTTCCCAAGACTAATGCCTCTCTGGGAGATCACTGTGCCCACCTCTTCCTGATGCAGTTTGTGGCAGAGCCGGTTGTGACAGTGTGCTTCCCACCCTGCCTCCCCCAGGTGCCAACCTGACCTTTATCTCCCGTAACCCTGCCCAAGCGATAACCACCCGTGGGGGTCGTAATTGGAGCATCTAGCCGTGATGGCTGCATCCGGCTCTACGTGGTTTCAGGGAGACAGACAACAGCCAAGGGCTTAACCTGAGCAATGCTGGCACTGTGGTCAATAAGGAAATAGGACTATAAGTCCATGCCCTTACCCCCATAAATAGTGAACAGCCCAAGAGCCCTTCGAGCTCTTCTGCACAGCAGCCGGCTGTACACCAGGATGCGCCCTTCAGTAGGGATGCCTCTCAAGGTTACTTCTCGAGCTAGAGAGATTCCTTGCCACAACAGATCCTTGGTAAGTGACTAATAGCATGCTAAACTTAGAAGTCTTAGCTAAGTGATATAAAGGATTGATTGCACGTACAGAATCCTTTAGACATAAACCGTCGACCAAGTCTGCGACGAGGATTGGATCCAGCTGCACCCAGACTCCTTTCTGAGAAGGGGTTTAGAAAGCAAGGGGGTCGTTTCTGAACCTCGTGACTCGCCACGAGGGTCTCCCTGACAGCTTGTCTGACCCTGGCCTCTATGCAGTAAATAACCAAGTGTGCCTTGCCATCTCAAATCTTGTTAAAACACTGTTGCATTTACTATCAAACTTTGTTAAATCGCTGTTTTATACCAATAAATGTATTGCTGTTTTTGTTTACAGGTGAAGTGCATCACTCCATCCACGACACTGGTGGCTGGCAGCTTCTAATTTTTTTGCTCCTTCCCTCAAGTGTCGGCTCACAAAGCCTGCGTGTTGGGGGTCTGTGACTTCAGCTGCCCTAGACAAGCTGGAGCAGGTGCCAAAGCACTGTTATGCTAATAAATTGTTTCTATTTTCCTTCTGTAAGCCAGGAGTGGTAGAGCTCACCAGGGCAGGTGAAGCAGTGTGTGCATGTACATAGTGTCACCTTTCTGTTGGCATCCAGACTCTGGCACAAACCCACTGTGAAACCACTGAGGATGCCCATGCTTATGCCAGTTGCTCTCTCTGCTCCTTCCACAGTGCCTGGTGGTGCCTGCAGAGCTCACCCTCGCTGCTGTCCTTCCAGCTGCTGAGTGACACCGAAGACAGATAGAAGTAGTGTTG
Source organism: Larus michahellis (assembly GCF_964199755.1). Classification (NCBI taxonomy): domain Eukaryota; kingdom Metazoa; phylum Chordata; class Aves; order Charadriiformes; family Laridae; genus Larus; species Larus michahellis. The sequence continues at coordinate 37,176,553 of NC_133930.1, forward strand.
GTTGTGCTGCCAGCTGGGGCAAACCGGCCTCACCTGGAGGATGGCAGTGCCTGCAACGTACCTGAAGGACCATCGCATTGGCATCAGTCCCTTACGCTGCTCTTTGTAAGCAAAATCCACATTTCTCTCAGGTGTGCGATAGATTGCAAAAGGGCGAGTGGCCTACTGAGATACTAATTAAGATGAAAAAGGGTGAAAATCCCAGGTATCAGTAAGTAAAACAAAACTGCAAGCAGTGAACCTGACTTATGCCCAGACTGTTTCATGCCCATTTAGCTGGGGCTGTGGGTGTACTTCTAGATGGGGGGGTCCTTCCCGCTGGTCTTTACTCTTTGCCAAGGGGTATAAAGGCCTGAGTTCTTCATGCTCTGAGCATAGCCTGCCTCCACTTGCTGGGGCACTCCTTGTGGCAGCACTTATTTTGGGTGCTGGGCCGTATGGGGAGCTGAGAGGACAGCAGTGCAGAGGGGCCCAGGGCAGTAAAAACAGGGCTGAGGACAGGGCAGGTTTGGCTCCACCATGCTTGCGCCCCTGTCCTTCCCAGGATAACACCCTGGCAGGTTTTAAACAGGTTTTTAGCAAGACAGGTGGTGGTGGTAAGAGGTTGTCCAGGAAACTTGGTTTTGGGGGAAAGGTTGTTTATTAACAATTATGAACCTTAAGGAATTTCTGCTTTTCAGTCAGTTTCTGTAAGAGCTTTGATGAATATCATTGTTCTCAGTGGGGAGTAAACTGGATTTGAGGAAAGATGTTTTAAAAACTAGGCTATAAATTATAACAGAAAATGGGTTTACTGACACTTTTGACAGAGGCACAAATGCTGAACAATGCAGCACGTTAGCCTGGAAGGAGCTAATGTTTCCGATACCCAAACTAATTTTTCTTGAATAGCTTTTCATGTTGTGAGATACACAAGTCAAGCTCTTCAGAGTTAGTTTTGGGTAGCAGTATCTCATAGCTACACAGGATCAGGCTGCAACCTCTTAATCAAGAAAATGCAGATACCAAATTAGCAAGAGTTGGTCATTGCCGTGGGAGGCAAATTCTGACCAGCAACATGGCACAGTATCGAGGCAGACAGTACAGGATGACAAGAGTAGGCCTAGATCTTCTCAGGGGATTAAAAAGTTCCAGGAGTATTTTCCCTTTTCCTTCATCCTAGTTAGCAACCAAGAAGAGGAAATAAACTGGGGCGGGTGGAACAGTGGTTTTTTTCACTGTCACCAAATTGAAACAGTACACAAAACCATTGCTTCATTTTACAATACAATTAAACTGGGATGCAGAGAGACAGGAAGGAAAGCAGCCTACAAAGTGTCCTTTTAGACATAAATTGTAATTGATAAATTTTCTTACATCCATTTTCCTCTTAGTCTTCCTCCCCGTGCTCTGCCATCTGGAATACAGCATCAAACTCCATGTCCAGCGAAGTGGCGTATTTTCCCCTAGCAAGACAGTACACACAAGCATACCCTCACACTCACCTCCTCCTCTGCCTCAGACAGCAGGCCAGACCTCCTCTTTGGCTCTGACCCAGCCCCACTGCAGGCAGCCCTCTGTCACAGAGGAACCAGCACGTGCAGTTTCACACATTTATGGGCAGCAGTTAGGGGAGAGCTGTAGTGGAGGGCTGGTATTCAAGGCCAGGCTGGATGGGGCTTTGAGCAGCCTGGTCTAGTGGGAGGTGTCCCTGCCCAGGGCAGGGGGGTTGGAACTGGATGACCTTTAAGGTACTTTCTAACTCTAACCATTCTATGATTCTGTGATTCTATGATCATTGCTGGCAAAATCGTGGACAGGTGAGAAGTGGTTGCAGGCAGCTCAAAAGCTTTGTGGGACACTTCGTGTTCATTCAAAGATCCTTGTCGATTTGTTGCTTAAACATCCAGTTTGGTGCTCTTTAACTTAGGGGATGCTGGTAACTTCTCTGCCCATGGACCTCATATTTGGCACACGAGAAATGGTTCAATTTGGGTTTGAGGGCTCAGAGACAATACTGTAGATTTACAGACTAATCACTGATACCTTATCACCCTGCCCAAAAAACCCCTTGACCACAACAAATACATGTTATCCAAACTGTGATGAGGAAACTTGCATTAGTATGGTATGAAGGGATGATTAAAACATCTCTTTAGGGCTATTCTGTAGTCTGTCTCTCTCTATTCTTTGCAAGTATCTGGCACAAATATTTATTTCTTTGACATATGTGTTAACAGGAAGGGAATTCCCTCTTTTAAAGGGAAGCTCTGAAGTCTTTCCAGGGGAGGGACCAAATACTCAGTTTTATCAACACACATCGCTTTTCTCCTTGTCAATAGACACCCCAAATATAACTACCTGTAAATGAAAAATGAATAGTGAATGAACAGAGTTGGGTTTTTTTCAGGCACTACAGATAAGGCAGTGAACTGCTGGCTTGCGGAAGGCAAAACACATGGCAAGGGAACTTGTCATCATTCCCCCAGGCAGGAATTGAGGAGGATATTTAATATATTTTTCTCCTTCTCCTGCTCACACCAGTCATATGCTATCAAGGCCTGCTGTGGTAATGAAAGATTTTAAATCCTCTACTTCCTTTCAAAAGTGGCTGAAGTTGAGGCACGGATCAAATGTTACCAAGTGGTGGGGTAAGACAACACACCCACAGCTGCGAACGCCTCTGTGTGTGTGTGTCTTCACTTCTCAGATAAAACCTAACATGGTCTTTCTTTCTAGATCTCTATCTCCAAGCTAAATTTCAAAGCCACATGTGCCTCTGTGACTTGCAGCACACATCAACTTTGCTCTTTGTAAGATGTGCTTGACCTTGTTCTTTTTCCTGTTTGGCTGGCGTGAATGTCCTGGGGCCACCACCATTCAAAACTCTTTCTTAGTCTATTTGCAAATTTCTTTTGCTGTTTCCAATCTCAAATTTTTAAACTCTAGCACGGCTAAAGATGAATGAAAAATCTCTGTCCTGAGCTCACACCTTTAGGGTTGGCGCAATGCCTCATGAAAAATGTCACTGTGGAGGATGATTTCCTGGGGCTACTACAGGACAAATAGTAGTAACATCTATTGCAACCCTTTATAACTTGTGAAGATGGAAAGTTTCATTGATTATGGGAAAATTTTAACATTACTGGTTTTCTTTTGCTATTATTTATTGAAGACCGTTCTTTTTTTTAAAAAAAAGTTATCATTCATCCAATGACAGACTAAAAAAAAAGCCAAACATCCTAGCTGGCAAGGATGACAGACTGTGCAGACTGAGGGCTAAATGAGAAGGTGTCAAACTGAAGAATGGCATTCAAAACAACCTGTGAGCAAACATGTCAGTAAAGAAATGTAGGGGAATGTGGCCCAAACGGGACGAGGGGGCTCCAGACATACACAGCTCCAGGAAGTTGTCAACTGCTGGATTCACATTGGGCTGTAGACAAAAAATCCTTGTTTGATTAAACTTTAGGCTCACTGGAACACAGATGTCTTCCTTACTCTGCATGTGCACAGCAGGTAGCAGCGACATGGCAAAAGGTCATTAGTGCTGCCTGAACACTTATGACGAAGAGCAGCATTGCAGATCATCTCATTCAACCCAGAGCAGGTAGTTAAAATACTGTTTTCAGAGCCATAGCACGTCCAAGACAATTAAGACAGAAGATACTGAGCAAAATGACACACTGTTAAGTCTTTTTATTAGCATTTATTGTTGTTATTGTTATTCACACTTAGACAACTCAATTACATAAAGTGATTTATATGGAGAGCTCTGTATTGATACCATAAGGTGAGGAAGTGTACACGCCACAGTGAAACATTCTGTAGATACAGTGAAGTAGGACCTCTGATAGAAGGGATTATTTCCGAGAGCCTATGTACAAATAAAGCTAACTTTCATACTATGTACAAACTTATATTCACAGAGAATATACTGATTCAGAGATACAAGAGTTTCATCTAGTGAATAATGATCCATACACATAAACACATGAGAAAAACTTGAATCTTCAGGGTGTTACCTGGACTGGCTTCCATGGCAATGTATTTTTTTTAAAGTTTGAAATGAGTAAGATGGGGGACTTGTTCAGATTTTTCTTACATGGAGTTGAAAATGAGAGATGGAGGAGAATGAAAACTACAAAGTGAAACAAACAAGCTAAAAAAGCTTTATTACAAAAATAGCATCCGATTGTCACTTATAACGCACTACTATTGTTTTCACATGACAATACAGTGGCCTGATCTTGCCATCTTAAGTGACAGAAATAATTTCTACTCATGTGAGTCAGCTCCCCAGAGTCAGGATTGCAAAATTACAATGATGTAACAGAGATCTCGATAATGGAAATTAACACAAAACCAAGCTAAATCCCTTTGGCATTACTTAATTTTGATGGGGGATTAAAAGAAATGGTTGATTTCTGTTGGATATCCTGACCCTGAAAACTTTAACTCTTTTGTAAAACAGATGTGACAGAAGTAACTCATCTCTTCTAAAATATGAGGAGCTCCCTTTGCTGTGATCTCAGTGGGAGGAAGCATTAGAGTAAAAGGATGATTTAATTGCTTCATTGGGCCTGACTCTGCAAGCATTGTACTCCTTCTTCTGGGGTGAACAAGGATGGCAGGATTGAGCCCCTGCTGCAAAGACAGCGCGCAGCATTTTGTACAGTCCCACAGGGAAGCTCAAGAGTATGAGCAAACTCCCCCCAACTTAACTCACAGCTTCACTAAGGCAAAACCAGATCCTGCTTTACTGTACATTTATTTGACAGTATTTTACATTATACCTTAAACAGAGACATGAAATGGATTCTTTACTTTAAAATTAATGATCCCCTTATTTAGAAACCCCATACTAGTCTTCTGGGTTTTTTTATGGCTTCTTTTTGCATTAAGACAACTATGTGACATAAAATAAAAGTAAAAAAAAAATTGTAAAGTGCAAGATCTTTAAAAACGCATACAAATTTCATTGTTCGGATTGGTTTTGTGTTTGATGAGTGGTGAATTTACAATAAATCTACATGAATGTACAGTTCATTTACCAATCTCAAATTACATTATTTCTTACTCAGTCTTGTCCTGGGCCACTTATGGCTCATGTAGGAATGACGTGGCCAGCTGTGTGTCCAGTCTACCCATGCTCCAAGTGGTTACATGGCTTCTAGGCTGGGGCTGACCTGCATCTGGCTGGCTGGGAGAAGGGGCTCAGCGCCACACTAATGTGATTACATGGCTTCTGGAGAAGACATGGCTTATGTCCAGCCAGGCAGGAGCATGGGCAGGGGCACGCGCAAACTAACTGCACCCATCCAGACAGAGAAGTCCTGAGACGCCACACACTGACAACGAGGAACACACAGCAGATCTACAGGATGACTTGGCTGGACTACAGCACTGTGATCTGTAAATGACTTCTGGATTGGATGGGTGCACTGAATTGCCTAACTTCAGTCTGGAAGTTATCTCCCCAGTCCCAGTGGAAATGACAGATACCTCAGTACTGATACTCCTGTCTCTGATGGCAACAGATCCAAGAAGGATCATTTTAACATCAACCGGGACTGAGACCCATGTCTGTTGGAGAGCTAGAGCAGGACTCTTCTCCACACCGTTGAGTGCAAACTATCCCATTTGCTAATCTCAAAATCAGTTTCTTCAGGTATGTTTCCAGCTGCAAGTTCTTGCATCAAACCTTCCAGGAATAGCAGGAAAACAAGAATCACCTGCTCAAAGGAACTAACTGTGCCTCCTTCTCAGTTAGCTGTGTCATTGTTATTTACAAGAGGTAAAATGGCTTCCAAGAATACAAGTGAATGCAATTTTTCTCTTTGTACATAGCTCCCAGGCCAACTATGTTGGTTACACAAGTGCATTTATGAAATACGGGATCCTAAGATAAAAATGTGTGTCTTGCCCAAGCTAATGGCAGAAATCTTCTGGATTTCAGTGGGCCGGTTGTTGGAGAAGGGATTATTTCCTTGTTATGAATTAAATAAATCCATCTGATACAGACTCCTATTTGACTCAGAACATAAGTTATATGGACCACAAGATGCTATTATAAGGAATTACTGCTAAAAGAAGAATAATTAAAAAATATTGTATATCCCCTTTTTCGTGAAACATGTAATGAAGTAAAAGACAACCAGAGAAATAATCCCTTAAGAAACACCCAAACATTAAGAATATTTCTAAGCATCTATTTTTTACAGTACTTGGATTAACCACGTTTAACCTACTGCTTTGTGGACCTTCATATCCACACACAACAGTACCATGAGTGACAGTGACCATAAACTGCTTCAGAGTAGCATATGTGGAAATTACATGGTAGGTTCATTGCCGTTACAAACATCAAATGACATCTAGATAAGCTTCTTTGTCACCCACTGTGCTTTACGCTTCATGAAGATTATGCAGACAGCCACATCGATTGAATAAATAAGCAGAGGCATACAGACACAGAGAGCCTGTCTGCACTACAAGAAAGCACTAGCTTTCAGTAAAATAGTTAATTTAAAATACACTGAGCTTTGCTGAAAGATTTTTCAAGGACGTCATCCTTATATCACACTTTTAATCACATTTTTATTGCATTTACCCCACAGATTTGACCATGGTGGCTTCTGAAGAGGGAAGCCAGCTTTTTGCTTTTGTTTTTAGTGGAAAACGGCAAATACTTGTAGGACTCCAATGGTATTTTGCACTGATGGGGCCCATTCTCTTCTGTAATTCCAATAAAGTTAGCGCAGAAAATCTTTAAAGCAGGTTACGATCTGACCCATGATCCTACTCTGATGCTACTGGAAATCCCTCCCAAAAATCATGTCCAACATTGGTTCTGTTCAGGTGTGATCGTGCCACAGAGAGTTGGCTATTTAACCTGAAGTTGCCTTCTTATCTTACTTACTGTGTTACCAACCTGCTGTTGTCCTGAATACACTAAGCTAGAACAGGATCTTGATCATAACAACGATTTCTGTATTAATTATTCATTTATGCCTCATAAGGATTATGCAGACATTACCATCAATTGAATAAATGAGTACAGGCATACAGGTAGGTGGAAGAGGCTTCAACGTGGACCAACTTGCTGTAGAATTTGGGCGGTCTGCAGGACCAGATCCCTAGTGAAGTTATTCAGAACTTTGAAGAAAACAGAAATTTAATTTTGACTTCTAGGTGTACAATGTTGAAAAAGGTTCATGGATCCCCCACAGAAACAGTTACGAAGAACAAGAAACACTCTGTGCTGGGAAATTTTCTGACATTGTAAAATAGGAGTGTCTTAACAAGCGGTGTGCATTTTTGCCGGTGTTGAGCCTGGACAGCTTATGGATGCCCAGCCAGTGGGCTGCAGCAGCTCTGGGCTGTTCTCTCAGAACTTCAGTTTAAGATTTTCAAACTCCTCCTGCATGGTTTAAGGGGCCACGCTTCTCCCTCCACCCCATTCCTCTCTTTTCTCTGCCAGCACAGCTGTTGCGTTACAATCAAAGGGCACATCAGCGCGCCAGGATCCTGAAACAGTTTACCCCAGAAGTTATGTCGAAAACTGCCCTGGTAAGTGTAACCAGCTTTCACAGCCAGCCGCCACAGAAAGCACCACGCAACCAAAATCTCTCCTGTTACCTGGAGAGATGATCTGGAGCTGAGCTGCGCACTGGCCACACAGTTATTCAGCTGTTTGAATAATGACCTGCCCAGCACATGCAAGGCAGTGGGAGCTGCGAGGTGTCTCATTCCTGAGGGGGAAATATTACTTTTAATACCTTCCAAGATAAATATGTTGATAGGGGCAAGCAGATACAGGAAAGAAATGAGTCAGATATGTTATATGTTTATGCAAATGCCATTACAGGATACCAGCCCTTAGCCCTACACATAAAATTCTTCCTTCAAGCTGTTGCCAGATGCCAGCTTTGGAATGAAATATTCCCAGTGCGTCGGGCTTTCGATCGGTTACTCTTTTCTCCCTACCTGCCCTCGGTGGGGCAGTAGCTTCTGCTGCTGCCCTCACTTTGCAGAGCACAGCACAGCGCCCTTGCAGCTCTCAAGATCAGGCTTTTTCTTTCCCAGTGAGGGAGTTACACCATGCTGGTCACGAAGTCATTAATGTAAAGAACGCCCCCCCCAAAAAAAACCCAAAAACAAAACCAAAACCAACCAAACAAAAAAGGAGTGATGTACTGAACAGAGCTCAGGCTCTTGCCCGTCCTTGGTTTCGTGATTTGAAATGCCAGGCCAGCGAATCTTGGCATCTTTGTATATTGTAATGCCCATACACACAGACCTATCATGATCCCGCACACGCTCCTGTGGATCGCTCTGTCTTATGCTGCTCACTTGGGAAAGGATCGCCTGTTTTGAGCGCCATCATCAGAAATAAAAGAATTTGGTGACTCCTCTGGGGTAGATTATACTGTGGAGTCAGCTCTGTATTTTAGGGCACCTGCTTCATTTGAATGAGAGTTTGGGTTATAGATTTGCTCTTGTAAGATCGCCGTTCTTGTCAGTAGAGGGCACTGTAGGTTTGTATATACTTACCTTTCCATCGCGTACACCCGTAGAAACAAATGTTAAAAGGTGGGCAGCACTATTGTTAAGACAGGTAACTGTCTTAAGACTGGAGCACTGAAGGATCTCAGATACACGGACAAATTTTTGCTCACAATGAGAGAAGCTCACACTACAAAGCACTAAGAAGCAAGAGGTGTTGCAAATGTACGGTTAAGATCAAATAGTGATTCTGAATGTAGCTAAGACTTAATATCTTAGGACAAGACAATAGCAGACATTGTAACGTCTAGTTTTCTTGCTTTTGTTCATTAGTATCTCACTTTTTTCTTCATGATATCACATAATATTAACATTTTAGTAATTTATAATGTGTATTTTTTACTGTTTTCTCTACCATTGTTTTCTGTCAAGTCCTTACTTTCTAACCGGATACTGTTATATACAAACACATATAACAGGAAAACAGTAAAGGACAAAGGGGATGAGTGAGAAGCAAACAGCACGGAACACAGAAAAACAGACAAGACAAAATGTGCTGAGCCTTCTGTTACACAGCTGTGAGCATGGCATTGCCATTGTGAGCACAATATGAATACAAAATAATGCTGAAACAGGTCACAGAAATGTGCTGAGATTTCATGAACTCGAACTGCACAAAAGACTTCAACAAGCAAACGACAATTATCTGAAATACTTTCTTAACATCCATTCCAGTCCTCCAATTTTATTTTTTTTTTTAAATCATCCAAACTACAGGAAAGACAAACACTTGGTTGCTTTCTCCCTCATTTTTTTTGTTCTAGGTTTGGACCTTCTCCTTCTCTCAGGATTTCAGTAAAAGAATATTGCATTGTCACTCCTTCCTGGCCTTGTTTAGACATTTCACACTTCCAGCAATACTGAAAAATTGTCATGAAAGTTTTCCTGCAGCTCCACTATATTTAAATTGTTAGTTTCTCCTACCTAGTTTCAAGATTTATAAGAGGAAATATGAACTGCCCCAGCTCTGTACAGCAGCTGGGGATCTCTTCCAGCAATGGCTATATGTAGCTGTGAAGGTCCTTACACTCCAAGTAATAATGAAAGACAGCCTGTAAAACACATATCCACTTCAGCAATTAGGCTGCCACTTTACAACTACTTCTATTTTCTGTATGAAATACTATGCATAAGCAAATCAGCCTTTTTCTTCTGGCATGAAAAGGCAAACTCGTAATGGTAACAACATCTGAAAGCCATTGGTACTGTTGTTCGTATTGCTGCATTAGAAAAAATGGTGTGTTCACATAGTAGTTTTATGATCTCTCTGCATGCTGTGTTGCTATTAGAGAAGAAAAGAGTATCCCCATTCTGGACTTTGCATGTGAATGCAATGAAAATCTGCCCCAGTCACAAAATGGCCAGGCAGTGTGGCCCCTTCATCACCAGAGCCAGAGTTTCCTGAATCTGAATAGTTTTTTGCAAGACGTAATAAACCACCATTAACATCCTGCTGATTGCCTTTACAGACCTGTGATGCAGAGGATCAAACCACTGATGAATTCCCCGGCTTTGCTGAAATCACATCGTATAAATCCACTTACATGAAGCGATCTGCAAGCTCTTCCCTGTCTGTGACTCATGCACTCGGTGTATGCTTTCCTCTCGGGAGTTTCAGATTATCAGAAAAATCCCATACCGGGGGGTGTGGGGGGTGGTGCCTCCACAAAGTTAATCTTAGCATTCCCCTTAGAAGACGAGAGCTGTAAGAACTGAGTGCGCAGTGTGTCTGTGTATACTAGTACAGAGGATGAGAAGTCTGTAGGTTTGTACCATGGGCATAGGAGAAGCAGCAGCTCTCACCATTTCCTTGCGTCCGCATCCCCGGTACTGAGCGGCGACGAAGAAAACCTCAGCGCAGCTGGACCCAGCCCTTCACGTGTGACCGCACTGTCCCGCAGCAGTCATTCTTCAGCTCTGAGATCCACCCTTTGTATCCTTTTCTTTCTTTCTTTCTCTCTTTCAAAATTGATGGAGAGGGAATTTACAAATCCAAGGGTTATTCTCACAGAAGCCTTCCGTTGTGGTTTTTTGCTGTTTCATTTTGGTAATTTTTTTTTTTAAATAAATATATATGTTTTGTTGTGTGTGGGTTTTGTTTGTTTTTTTTTTTCCTCGAGAAACAGCACTTTCCACTAGATGGAGACAGGACACTGGATCACTTTGTCCTCTAGGAGGACACTGACAATCAGGAACACAAAATAGAGCCCAAACATGAGAAAGCCCAGGATTTTATTCATCCTCCACTTGCAGAAAGCGATGGAGAGGATGACAAAGAGCAGCATGATGAAGAGCAGGACAATCGCACAGAACAGACCATTGCTGCTGACTGTCACAGGGGCAAAGCTGTTAATCACAGCATAGAGGAGCCACGGAAGAGGAAGGCTGTCAAAAAACAGAAAAATAAATTTGAAACGTTGCAGAGGTGCAGAAAGGGACACTAGAAAGTTTCTGGAGGCACTTCAAAATGCAACCAGAAGCTTCCTGCACAAAGTGAAGCAGGAAGACTTTCAACACTTCTAATATGTACACAAATCTAATTTGTCAGCTTGCTCGTGGTTCTTGGGGAGAACACATGGCTCCCCACTCTTCTACTAGTTACATTGGTGAATTGTATTTCCCTTGGCTGAAAGTTCACCTGGCAACCTGTCTGTGAGCAGGAAGATGCCTTTCATTTGTTTCTGGATTCCAGACCATCTGCGGAAGAATCTACTTCCACCCTCCTTCCAAGAGCCCGCATGGCAGGAGGGTGGGTCACATACAGACATGACCTTGCCATAAAGAACCAGCACTCTGCAAAACACTGTCCCCAGAATTTGGCCCTTAAAAGTCTTGATCCACATTTACTGTATAAACTTGTGTTAAAATGTGAACTTCAACTGAACTCCAGCTTAATTTCTATTTCTGTATTTGCTGCCATTGCATTTCTCATCTCTGATGCCACAGAATGAGGCAACATCCCTCTGGAAGATGTCAAGCTGAAATAAATATTTAAGCCACTGATTGGAGCTTAGCAGGCTTAGAAAGCATGAAGAGAGCTGTCAGAAGCTCACAACATTCAAACTTTGAATAAGCAGCTCAAGAGAGAATAATTTATTACAGCCCCGGTGCTAACTACACCAGCCTACAGCTCAACTGTGCCATTTCTGTTGCAAGCATACCAGGTCTAGCAGACTGGTACAGAACAACAACATTTCCACTGGCAGGAAGACTAAAAATTTTAAGAAAAGTAAGAAAGCATTAAGTTTTGTAATGCACCCTACGTGCTCTAAGTTGAAGCACACGGTAGTGAACAATGTTTTCATACACTTTGCAGGTCTGCTGCTTATAGACATTATTTCAAGCACTTCATGCTTCTGGATTAATAGAAAAAAGTGGCTCAGTTTTTCTGCTGTGTCCAAAGGTACTGCCATTAGCTAACAGACGGAGTAAAAAGCCATTTCCTATCCACTCTAACTTCAGGATCCCTTTTTGTACCTGTGCAGTTGCTGGTATATTTTTATCAGCAAAAATCATGATCTGTTCTATGACTAGTCTGTTTGGGACTACGACTATGACTAAACCTGTTCTTCTGCATGTGTGACAGCAACAAAACAATGGAAGATGGATAAACTGAGAGTATGGACACGATTCTCAGTGCTTCTGTCCTGTGTTGAAGATGGGAACATGGAAATAAAGACAGAGTTTATTTGTGTATTTCCTGCACATTTTTGAAATGATGAGGCATAGTTTACAACATTTCAGGACCTGATCTAGCTTGGTCTCAAAAGGTCAAAAAGGAATTTGAATTCCAACTGCAGGTCATGCATCATTATCCTAGAGCTGCCATGAATCAGTAAAGTGTAAATAGCACATTTCTGCACAATCTGATGTTGCTTCACGTTGTCAGAGCTACACAAAGGGTCCTTTGTGTTAACAGAGAATTGGTTTGTAACTTGGGACTTGCCAGGTATATAAAAAAATCACAGGTCAACAACAGCCTAAATGAGCTACACAGGACAATGACATTCTGTTTTTAATACAGCAAACATAGTGCATACTGCAGAGGCAATGAATTGTTTTCGATCATTATAAAGAAAGCTCTAGTATAAGCACAGAAAGTGGTATCACAAGCAAACAACAGCAACCTGACAAAATTATAAACAGCTTCAGAAATTCCTGCTTGGAACAATGCTCTTGCATACTTTTTGAAGTGCAATTCACTTGCCTAGGCAGCTCTGCAATGTATCAGAGAGAAAATTAGGCAACAAATTTGTAAAAGTTCTGTCATGCAAAGTCTATAAACTTCTGAGCACTTGAAATAGTAACATCCGTTGCCTATTTGCATCACTCTCCTTTTTAAGCCTCAGTGGCAGAAAACTGTTGTAAGTAACACCTTGGCAAAACCACAGCAACACGCTAAGAACAAAAGACTTGTTAAAACAGACACACTTTTCTTGCTGCAGGACTTACCCCACTGTGATGTCAAATATGTTGCTTCCAACAGAACTGGATACAGCCATGTCCCCCAGACCTTTGCGTGCTACAATAACACTGGTAATAAGGTCAGGAATGGATGTGCCAGCAGCAAGAATAGTCAATCCCATGATTTCTTCACTAATACCAATGGTCTCTCCAACCTAAAAGGGTTTAAGCAAAAACAGCAAAAAAACATCTCGCGGTGAAGAAATGCTTTCTGCTGTAAATCTGTTTAACCAGGACTACTACCCTGGAGCTTGCTGACTAGCTTGGAGAATACAGACAAGATTGGAGAATTACTTATTTTCACAGATTTCCACACGTTTCAGGAGAAAGATAAGGTTGTCAAATAGAACTAGTAGGTATCGACAAACGGCTGCTGATGGCTCTGATGTTACCAGAATGATCAAGTCCTGTGGTCAGGACAACCGCAGCTCTCTGAACTACTTTTCATTTGCTGAGTAGTGATTTACTTCCTTCATGGTTGCAACTCCTAAAATAAAGCACTACTCAGCATGACATAGATGATGGGCTCCAATTCTAAATGATTTCTCACAGTGCAAAACACAAAGCAGGGCTTGCATTTTGTACCGGTATCACCTCCTTACCTGATGTGCCCACCAGACCATTAAGTAAGAAAAAAATGCAATCCAGGTGATAGAGCCAAAAAACGTGATAGGAAAGAATTTTCTTGACCTCTGAAACAGAAACAAAAAGAAACAGTGAAAACCTGTGTTGACGGCTGATGTGCTGTACTCTTAATTGCTTCTCAAAATGAGAGCGGCCTCTCATTTTTTCTCATCGCTTGTTCCGACCAACTGCTCTGGTCATTATCAGATGACCAAAATAAATGTCAAGAATGCTAAGAAACTGACTCCCTACATTGGTATATACTTACCTACGCCTCATTCTTCCAGCTGCTTCAGTTGTAAAATAACACCTCCTAACAACTTGTATGAAGAATGGCAAGGTTTGGGTTGTCATTTGCATCATATTCTGCTATACTGCAGTTTGCATATGTGATTAGTTGAATGGTAGTTTGACTTAAAAATTTATTAATAACTTCACGCTTATTCAGAATGTTTTCAAATTGCTACAACAGGTACCCATGACTTTCGTTCATACAATAACTTTGTGCAACACTTTTCACATTCAGTATACAAAGGCCGCCATATGACAGAGCTAAAAAAACTAGACATCTAAAATTCATCAGAGCATTTACTTATCGTGTGAAAACAATCCACTGTCTCAATTAGAACAGAAGGCACATTGAACACATATTTCCCATGCTTTGTTTTGTAGAGGAGTTTGTTATAAAAACATGTAAAACACACTCTGAGGCCCTTCAATTAATTAAAAGATCTATATAACACCAAAGTAACTTCATTTTCATTACCAGTGTCTCCCTTACTAATGCCAAACTTTGAATAGATAGTGTTCTTGCGGCCAATGAAAGGGTTATATTAAGACTAATGATCTATTTTAGTTTCTAGTCTTTGCAGTCTTTTGCATCATCCATGTTTCCTACTGGCTATCTAGATCTATGCAACAAAAAGAGTTCAAGTTAACCACTAAAGGAAGGAAACATGACTGCAGTACTGTACCAGGCAATCACTGTCTAAATCAAATTAGTGTTTAAAATGAAATCTGTACTGTGAATAAATGCTACCGGTGTTGAATAAAAACACATTATGGGCATCGACCTTCTGAACACAGATCCTCACCCCAGAGGACTCCTGATGTGCCACTAACCGGAGTGCTACAAATTTTCATGCATAACCAGTAAGACTGCTTGTGGAACTAAGTTGTATCACTTCGAATACCTGTTCCAGCAGCTGCTCAATCCTGGACTATCTTTTCCTGTTAAGTCCTCGCTAACTCCACTTCCACTTTTCCTCGGCAGGGGCCTTCAGAATTTCTGGGCAGCACACCTTCCCTGTATCCCTCTCCTGCAGGACGTGCCCCTGCCCCACCAGAAGACTCATTGTCCTGTGGGTCATTCCTAGGTGCTGTGGGAGTTCACAGGACTGCAAGGCTTTCCCTGAGCACAACTTTTGGAGGGAAAACACTAATTTGATTTTGCCAACTCAGCTTCCTCAAGCCACCATAAAGCCCTCTTTTTTTAGGGAGTTTGCAGGTGTTTCTGTTCCTGTCACAAGCACTGTTTCTAGAACTGCCCGAGGTACTTTGGTTGATCTGCTTCTTACCTGCTTTTAAATCTTTACCAAGCAAACAGAGTTACTTCTTCAAAACAGAGTTCTAATTTTTTATCAAATCAGAAAATCTGATGTTTAAACCGACTCAGATGGGCTTTTAATTTCAAAATCAAAACTTTACATGCACTGGGGGATAGAAGACCTTAGTTTGAAAAGGAACACAAATTGAAAGGAACACAAAGATTACTGTTAAAATAGTGATTCAACACCAGTGGGAGCAGAATTGAGTCCGGAAGAGATAAACAGTGATTTCCTTTTTTTAAAACTAAATAGCTAGGACTCCTTTTTCACCATTCTTAGTAGACAACTCTTTCAACTTTCAACATTTTTTTGTTTTCCTTGTAAAAACTGGGATTTTCTGGCAACACATATGGTGAATGAGATGATGAAGTGATAAGCTTGTTGCAGCTGGTCACAAAATCTACACAGAGCACCCCATAGCAATGCAATTTGAATAATCACTACACGGCACTCAAGATGTAAGCATAGATTGGCTTACGCACAACTAAAACAGCAAGAGCCATAGCGGCCAGTAATAGCTCTCTGTCAGTGACATTATATATACCAAATGGTTCTTGCAAAATAACGAGACATTGCCTATCTGAGTCAGACACCCACAGAATTCGGATGGCTAAGAATTACAAGTCAGTAACTTCTCAGCATGTGTGTTCCTAGCCTGTTTTAGCAAATCCTCTCCAGTAAAATTAACTGATAAGCAGCAGTTCAAGACTAAGAGTACTTTAATAGGCTTAACAGTTTAATTACCTATTTTAAAAGGGGGAACATTTAACCTCAAAAAGGGCAAAATTTAAAGCTTGTACATATTACAGGTGATGAAATCAAGAACGGACTCCACAGATGCTATATATAATTTGCTATAAGCCATATATAATTTGCATATAGATGAAATTTTTAAAAAGCAGTAATAAGAGGGCTGATTCTTTTTTGGATGCTGCGTTTTATTTCCAGACTATAATAACAATCATGCTTATTTTGTAACTAATGACAGCATTCTTTTGAGATTTATCTCATTGCAACTCCCTAGCTCTTGGAAATACAGATAGCTGCCAATTCCAAGCATTTTCCTAGAAGAATTAGTCAGAGACAGCAGACAGCAATACTTCTCTCCACCTTTTCTGGTAGCTGTTGTGATGGTTGCCTTGGAAAGACAGGGAGCCCAGTTTATTACCAGTTGGTTCTGTTGTGGTCATGGTAACAGACAAATGAGAAAAGCCATGGCTCATTCAGTTCATATGCTATTTTCTTTTAACAAAAGAGAAAGAATTTTGTAGTTTCACTGTAGATTGGTTGCATTGGTACTGTTCCTGCCTACCAGCAATCTTAAGGTCATTTTTCTTGGTACATTTCTGTATCGATTTCACGCCAGGATCTGAAAAACAGGACTTTAAGTAGCAAGAGCGTATGAAGGTTTTTCTTCTAAGAGCCTGATCCTGAAATATAGTGAGTGCTTAATAATTTGCAAAGTAACTGTCTTAATTTTAGCCAGTATTATTACCAACACCTTTGCTTTACCTTTAACCTGAATGAATCATATGTTTGTCTCATACATAAATTTATCTGCATTGCAAGCTTTGATTTTCCTTCGACAGTGCTTAAATCCGATTACTCAGAACCTGCTCCTGTAACTGGATCTGTGCAGGAACATCTTGTCCTTGTCCCCTTGGTAACAGTGCATCTCTGTATGACAATAAGAGTTCATGTAAGTTGTACCTCTTTGCTAGCAATGGAAATTTGCAAAGAGAAAACAAACTGCCCCATATGGGTCCAGTGACAGCAGGCCCCGGTAGCCATTTTTCTGGCCTGCAACACAAAGGCATGGACAGTGCAGTATGGCTATAACAAAAGAGATGGTATTCAATATCTGCCACTGACCCACTGGGCCACCTTGATCATGTCATTTTCCTTTCAATATCCCTTACTGCAGGACGTGGACAGTTACATTTGTGGCCTTTACAGAGCCGCTGGGGAAATAAGCTATTAGTAGAGGAAAAATACCCATTAGTGTTCAAAACAGCTGCACAAAAAGTCAGGTACAAAATTCCCCAAGGGCACACCTACCTCTGGTGTACTGCCAGCAACATTATTGATGCTATAGTAAAGATTTTAACATATATTGGCTTAATGTGAACAGGTATTATTATGGAACTAAACACCCATTAAAATATGTCAGCTATTGAGTCACCTGAGAGTTGAACTAAGGCATAATCTACTCTAAGTATATAAAAATCTGTATATGTACACCAGAGCATAATAAGGCAGCAAGGATTTTGCTAACTTTATAACTAGAGACCTTGTATATGAATTAATTTTTCCAGAGCTTCTGGGTCTCATGGAGCTAAATATAGCTTGGTATAATACAAGTAAATGCAGTCAAACCGTCTCCATTACGTGGAGATAAAATATACTTTAGAAAAGAGACTCTACGAGGAAAGGAGAACTCATTTTTGAGAAGTGGACACCCACAGAGGTTGTCAAAGGCTCCATATGGTCTCACAAATCAGTATATAGCACACAAGTGTTCATTTTATGTATCCACACGCTAATCTGAGCATCCTGAGGCAGAATTTGGGTTTCTGACTAAAATTACCACACTTGCACATCAAGCTCCTCACAGTAGGCCTACCTACAAAATCTATTTAAGTATTATTTTGGGTTTGTTTTAACTTTTGCCACCAGATTTCATGGAAAGTTGTTTTCTGATGCATCTGCTGAGCTGTAATACTGTTTGGGGTTTTGTTTTTTTTTTTTTTGTTAGGAAGGGAATAGTGGGGTTTGCATGCAGGCCTAAGTGAGAATATTTTTGAGACAAACACTAACGAAGTGTCCTTGAAAAGTTAGACAGTTTATGCAACCATCTGGTTAATTCTTTGACAGCGATGTTCAAAGTAAGCAGCTTGTCATGCTGATACAGCCTGTTACCTCTTCTGTTATTACTATATGTAATTACAAACTACGTTTCTTTTAGTTCTGTATAAAAAGCTACTCCTTTCAGTGAATGAAATTTTAAAACGCCCATTGACATACCTGGCATATACAACTGTGCTTATCTTTTGCGTTACAGCAGGATATTTTAGCTGTAGGATGTCAGCACTTGAGTTCTGTTGTGAACATTGTGAGTGTTAATAATCAGACGCGTCACACAGTTGCACACAACTTATTTGCTTTCCAAGCCCATTATTGTTAAAACTGTTATCATTTGTACAATACAGAATATTGGATAAGGCTACATGTCTATTGATGTATCCTTATCTTTCAAAATCTTCAAATTTTGAAAATTCAAAATAATGCAGTCTTAGTTCTTAGCAGTACTTGCTCATTTTGGGCCAAATCGTGAAAAAAATTACAGGGATGGTTTTGAATGATAAAAGGAGGGCATATATACAGAAATAAACAATCTTGAAACTCATATAGTATGCTCTCTGTGTTGACAAACAAAAAGCATTTACCAGAGTTGTTTGAAAACTTTAAGAAAAGAAACCTTAAAGATTGGAAGGGAAAATGCCAGTTTGTATCCTTTGAGAAACCTTTATCTAAAAACAAATCAGAGGTCTTATTTTAGCTTGTTTCTTGCACTGAATTGCAGCTTTTCAGTGTGTGGGTTGGGAAAATTTCTCAGTGTGTATGAGGAGGAAAAAAGAATTCAGGGTGTTGATTCATAACCTTCTAAACTGTGCATCCCTCTCTTGCAGCAGTTTTAAATCTATTTTTGATCCAGAAAGGAAAAGAGATTAGAACACTACTAAAGGATTTTTTCAGCTCTTGACTTTTTTTTCTTTTCATTTCCATGAGCCTCCCTAGTCAGGTCTATTTGTATATGTGAATATAAAAGTGGTAAGACTTGGTAACTTCTCACAATAAGTCATTTGTATTAATAATTAGTCTTACATGACTTCAAGCTGTGTTTGGGACAAAACTAGCAAGTATTTTACACACGGAAGGAGCTATCGATCTTGTTCTAGTATGAAAATTAAAAAATGACGAGTAGAAGACAAAGGTCTTGTAGAACATGCATTTACGAAAAATGTGTATCACTATTTTTGAACTACAGAGAAAACTTAGTCTAAAATCTTCCCAGTCGTACCCTCTAGGGCACTGCAGATAGACAGAATTCCTCAGCACCTATGTGATACTCAGTGGGGAGCTAGAAATGCAGATGTGAAGGCCCCAGAGAAGTTTTAGGAGCTTTCACTTTGTGTCATAAAATATTAGTGAATATGGAAGGCAATCTTTATAGAGCTATTACCACCTACTTCCCCGTGAGCACTCATTTGAAGATTTTAAGACTGATGCTGTGACCTCTTCTTCAAAGAAGAAACTATTAAAAAAATCATTAGCTCTACTGATCCACTACAGTCCCTCTTTGGCATTTAGCTAGAGAACCACGCTGTTGTGTAGAACACACCGACTTACAACAACAATTACTTACAGGTTTTCTGACATCCGGGAGGGAAGCCCACAGTGGAAAAACAATGGGTAACACAAGAAGGTAGGTGAGCTGCTTGCGTGGGGTGTCAGGCCAGGCCAGGCTGAGAGGCTGGTCCTCATCCTCTTCATTCTGTAAGGAAAGACGCAGTGAGCAGAACACTGAAGTGGAAGAATGAGGTTAGGAATTCCTTAAAAAGGAGTCCTGAGGACTGTGCTGTGTTTCAGTGAGAACCCACGGGGTCTGAAAACATTGCGTTAACACCACACCTACCTAACAACATTAGCTAGGACACAGTAAAAAGATTTTGGCCAGACTGTGAGGTATCCCTGCAGCACAGACTGCCTGAGGATGTCCTTTTGCAGCTATGCTGAGAGTGATGCTGGTCCCTTGGGAAGCACGGAGCAACGTCGTGCCTTCTCCCTGAAGGAGAACCTTGTGCCTCTGATACGTCTTCCCACAGGCTCTCCCCTGGGATGTGGGCTAGTCTAGTCAGGGATCAAAACTGGTCTAGACTGCATCAGGCCTGGCCACAGAGAGAGAGAGAGAGAGAAGCAGAGATAGATAGAGATGATAGATAGAGACAGAGAAAGGTGTGTGTGTGCGTGTCTACACACACAAACATACATGTGCCTAAAAATAGAAACATATATATATATATGTATATCTAACTTTTTAAGTTCTTGCGAATAACTTAAAAAGTTACTATTTAAGATACACACACACACACACACATATATGTGTATTTTATTGTTCATAGGACTACAGGGTAATTCAAGCTGGCAGGGACTTGGGGAGCTCCACTGCTCAGCTGGGGAATCAGATCAGGCTGCTCAGGGCTCTGGCCAGTCAAGTTGCGAAACCACCAAGGATGGAGATGGTCCAACCTCCCTGGGCCCCAGTGCCACCTCTGGGCTGTCCTCATGGGGAAAATGCTCCTCCTTATCTCCAGCCCGAGCCTCCTGTGTTTAGACCAGCCGTAACACAGCACTCTTCTTAACAACTTGGTGCTAAAACTAAAGGAAAGACATTCCTCTCCTATTTGTGTAGCGGATTTTCACATCAATCTCTTAGTCTCCTCTTATGTGTATGCTGTTCACCTGTCATCTCTATTACACAGGAGCTGTATAGGGACCTTCTCTCATATCAGAAAACCTTTTGGCTGCCATACACTTGTCTTTCCTTGGGCTAACAAAATGGAGCCCTCTCAGACTGCCACAGAAAGAAAGCAAAGTGAGCATGATTCAGCCTTTTTGGGTGTATGTATTAAAACAACTTTTTGACTTTTAACATAGGTAGGCAATATCTTCAGAACTGCACACGGATCTAACTTATACCACAGAGTACAACAACAGAAAAAATGGCTTAACCGTTCTTTCACCTAGATTTGTGTAATGCAAACCCTGTCAAGCCTGTGGAAAGATCCCTGGAGAGCTCAGTGAAAGCTAAAGAAGTCCAAACAAGAGCACCTGGTGAAAAGTGTGTGTGTTTGAGAGGAATACAACTACTTCTTCATGTACTGTTCCTGTTTTCTTCTTTTGCAAAAAGATAAAAATTGAGAATCCATTCCTCTCTGAAGTGTGCAAGTTACTCTTCCCATAGATTTGTAATATAGGTTTCTTGTCAGTTATTGCCCTGTCTTAAGATTGCTTACATAAACCTCATGATAATGCTATAAGTAGCAGTCTTTTGAATGACCATGGCAGTTATTTTTTTCTAAGCAAAACAGTTAGTGATGAAAGGTCACCATATGTTGGTATTGTCGTAACATTTTCTACTTACTGCTAATTTTGATTGAAGAACCAGTCTTAATTATTCCACTATTATGAACTCCTGAATTGTTCAACTACTCATCTACCTGAACTGATCAGTACCTACAGAAGCAAGCCCAACTCTTAGCTCAGGCTCTTCCATCATGACTGTATCATCCAACACCGACGGACTGGAAGCAAATCCCTGTCTACCTCTTGACACACTGACAGCCTGCAGCTACTCTGACAGTTACGTGTTGATGTCAACAGAAGACAGTATTTTGTTAACCTCTACGCTTTGTGAAACTCCGAAGTTGCATGATTGTAAGACCACAGTAAAGTCAACAGGTCATAATAGGTATAATCATTCAAAGATTTTAAAAATGTACACAGGCACGATTTGTCACACTCCACGCAGTACCTAGGAGGCTCCTGAGCTAGCTTTTGCCTTTAACTTTCAGCTCTTCACAAAAATGGGCAGATGATCTGTACTTCACTGCTGCAATTTATTGAAGCCTGACTTTTGGGGACTGGGCTGGTGCAGGAGTTTGTGGGGCTACTTCCTAAAAATCAAATCCATTCCTTTTCCATTTTGGTAGATGCTGTTGGGGTGGGAAAATCAATCTAAGATGGACGCTCAGCTTTGAAATATGACGACTGAGGTAAAATTTGAGCACAAAAGGACCAATTGAAGGGTTGCCTAGGTAACTCTTTCTGAGTGGCCTGTGTATAATTCAAGCAGTGGACTCAGCTGGATTAAAGCTCTATAAATGTCTGCTTCATAAACAGCAGAGTGACAAAGTACTTCCTGAATTGCCATCTTTAGAGATTAGCCATGATTAACAACTGTATTTAATCACAACAAAAGCTTTACATTAGTCTGAGTTTAGACATGAGTCTGCAAAATGTACGGAAATTAATACCTAAGTTGGTTCATGCAGTACTGTACCAGTACACAGCATACTTGAACACCAGACCTCATTCTGGTCTCACGCCTGTGCCAAACGGCATTGGGCTAGCACGAGTGCAGAGGCAACAGAAGTGGCTGTAGCAAAGGACCACAAAGAATTACATATGGAGATTGCCACCTGTTTCCTGAGAAACCTTCATCCATCTCTCTGAGATCTTTCACCTTCAGGTTGTATTGCCTCATCTCCCTCCCCAAGACAACGATCCACAAAACGTAAGGCCAAACTCAAGCCTATAGTGAGCTTATAGTAGGGCAAAACCCTTTTCCCCACTATTTTAACTCCAGGATGCATTACAGATGCTACAGGCTGGATCTCCATTTCCTATTTCATAAATTAGGATCAGCATCTGATTTTCAAACGCTGACCTAGCCAAATGCAGTGGAAGTAAGGAAGTTCAATCTATCTGTAAATCTAGCTGCCATGAATTTCAAAGCAATACTAAATTATCCACTGAGGCTGAAGACACGAAAGGGAAATAATTCTGGCAGCTATAAAACCACGCAAATGTGAGTGCCATGCTCTGGACTAAGCTGCAGTGATATAAAATGACTCAGCACATATTTATGGCTGAGACTGAGTGCACTACCTGTGGCTCCAGCCTATCTACAACACACATACTGAATATGCATTTTCACAGTTTGTAGAAACTAATAATGAAACTACAGTTTTTATTTATTTTAGTCTGTACTACGAAAACTCAGTACTTGCAATGTTTGGTATGATTCTCTCCTGCAATGCTAAGAAGAAAAACATAACAATGACATGACATACACACTGAAATTCAGTTGCCTAAACACAGATATAGTGGTGGCATTTTAGATACCTTCTGGTATCACACTTGACCTCCACATGGTCCATCAGACATGGAGAATATTCTGTTCATTTATGACATATCTGCCACCACTATGCAAAAATCTCCATTTCTCTAGGCCAGGTGGTACTACCTACCTAACCATCTATACTCAAATGAGTCCTACCCCAAAACTCATTCCCTACTATGACTCCGTAGCTAACTAGCTTTAAAGATACTGGAGTGAACATATGGGAAAGGTGCATTAGTTGACATTATGAACTCTGATGATAATCCAATATCAATGCAAAGTTTCATGTGAACCTAAATTTAACTGCTGTCACAAAACCACATCATACTACAGTCAAGTAAAACCCGAAGCTGTACAGACAATCACAGTTCTCCTACATTCCCCACTCCATTTTGGCAACTTGTCTGAAAGGGTTGTCCAGAACACGCTAATCAACATAGAACTGAACAGTTTACTTACATTACTACAAATAGCATTAATTCTAAGTGTTCTAGATAGTCATTAAACACATCAATACCATTTCTGTCAGAAATGACTGGCACCAATATCACTTTTTCTTAACCAGCAGGATCATCTGAAGACCTTTTCCCAGGCTGCATTTGAAGGTTCATGTCTGGTAGGTAATAAATGATTTGGGGGAGGTGAGAGAGGATAAAGTAGTGTAAAATCTCTACATTTTTCTATAATATGGTAAGATTGACTGGACTAAGAAGATAGAAACAGACACATTAAGTCAGACCAAACGCCCATTTCTACCAGCATCTTGCTTATAGCAATGGTCAGACATGGGTGTTCGGGGGAGAAGTATTGGAATGTGGCAAATTTTTTCATCTTCCACAAATTCATAGGATCATTTAGGTTAGAAAAGACCCTTAAGACCATTGAGTCCAACCGTAAACCTAACACTGCCAAATCCACCACTAAACCAGGTCCCTAAGCGCCATGTCTACTTGTCTTTTAAACACTCAGGGATAGTGACCAAACCACTTCCCTGGGCAGCCTGTTCCGATGCTTGATAACCCTTTCAGTGAAGAATTTTTTCCTAATATGCAACCTAAACCTCCCCTGGCATAACTTGAGGCCATTTCCTCTTGTCCTGTTGCCTGTTACTTGGAAAAAGAGACCAACCTCCAACTCTCTACAACCTCCTTTCAGGTAGTTGTAGAGAGCAATAAGGTCTCCCCTTAGCCTCCTCTTCTCCAGGGTAAACAATCCCAGTTCTCTCAGCCACTCCTCATAGGACTTGTTCTCTAGACCCCTCACCAGCTTTTCTGTCTTCTTTGGACTCTCTCCAGCACCTTAATGTCTTTCTTGGAGTGAGGGGCCCAAAACTGAACACAGTACTCGAGCTGGGGTCTCACCAGTGCTGAGTACAGCGGGATGATCACTTCCCTAGTCCTCCTTGCCATCCTGTTTCTGATACAGGCCAGGATGCTGTTGGCCTTTTTCGCCACCTGGGCACACTGCAGGCTCATATTCAGCTGTCTCTCAACCAATACTCCCAGGTCCTTTTCCTCTGGGCAGCTCTCCAGCCACTCTTCCCCAAGCCTGTAGCACTGCATGGGGTTGTTGTGACCCAAGTGCAGGACCCAGCACTTCGCCTTGTTGAACCTCATACCATTAGCCTTGGCCCATCAATCCAGCCTCTCCAGATCCCTCTCTAGAGCCTTGCTACCCACAAGCAGATCAACACTCCCACTCAACTTGGTGTCATCTGCAAACTTACTGAGAATGTGCTTGACCCCCTTGTCTGAACAGTTGGTCAAGATATTAAACAGAACCGGTCACAGTACTGAGCCCTGGGGAACACCAGTTGTGAGTGGCCACCAACTGTATCTAACTCCATTTACCACAGTTTTTTGGGCCCAGACAGCTAGCCATTTTTTTTTTTACCCAGTGAAGCATATGCCCATCCAAGCCATGACCGTTCAGTTTCTCCAGGAGAATGCTGTGGGAAATGGTGTCAAAAGCTTTACTAAAGTCTAGGTAGACAACATCTGCAGCCTTCCCTTCATCCACTAAGCGGGTCACCTTGTTATAGAAGGAGATCAGGTTAGTCAAGCAGGACCTGGAACAAGGCTTAGCAATCACGAGACTTCTGCCAGCTGCTTATGGAATATTTTATTTGTCTCTTCATCCGGGTTGTGTCGTCTAAAACAGACTCCCACCATGATCTCTGCCTTATTGGCTTTTCCCTTGATTCTTACCCATAAATACTCGACCCTTTCATCATCATCATCAAGCTCTAGACAGTCAAAACACTCCCTAAAATACAGGGCTACCCCGCTGTCTTGTCTGCCTTGCCTATCCCTTCTGAAGAGCTTATAGCCATCCATTGCAGCACTCCAGTTGTGTGAGTCATCCCACCGTGTTTACAGGATTGCAATTACACCCTAGTTTTCCAGCTGCACAATGGTTTGCAGCTCTTCCTGTTTGTTGCTCGTGCTGCATGCATTGGTGTAGATGCACTTCAGTTGGGCTATTTGATCCTGCCACATTTTCTGGGGGAGAAGTCCTAATTAGGACTTCTATGTGACTGTTTTCTGGCACTTCCGTGTTTTTAATGCATGGACAATTGTTTTTGCTGCTGTGTGGATCTCCATCCCCTACCTCCACTGAGATGGCTAAGGTGCTGTGTGCATTAGTACAGGGACGTTTCCAGTGTGCTCCAGTGTACTCCGCACATCGTGGAGCAGACTGAAGGACCTTGCTAGTACACCATTCCTCAAACGGGCATGCCCCCCCCCTGCTTATCTCTGGTTTTACCCCTTCCCCCCTTCAAATCTAGTTTAGAGCTTTTTCAATGAGCCCTGGTAACCCCTGCACAAAGATCCTTTTCCTGTTTTGAGACAGCTGTACCCAGTCTGTCGCCAGCAGGCCTGGTGTCATGTAGAACAACTGATGATCAAAAAACCTAAAATTCTGCCGGTGACACCAGTCTCAGAGCCAGTTATTGATTTGCTGGGTCTTCCTGTTTCTTCCCTCATCATTGCCTGCAACTAGAAGGACAGAGGAGAACACTGCTTGTGCTCCTGATCCCTTATCCAGTCATTAAAGGTTTAGACATAAACTGCGTTAGATTTTCATATATAATAGTCATTAATGTGTTTCTATGAAATTCTCATTAGCTGTCGTAATTCTTTCCACTTTTTAGGCAGCGTATCCTCATTTTTTTGTGCTTGTGCTTGGGACTGTCTTTTTTGTTACATACACATGTGCAGTGCTGAATATCATATGCATACTCATGCCTAGATGGGATGGACGTGGCACCCTAGCACATATTAATCAATAATGATAACCTAATTAATTCTAATAGGAAAATGCTCCCTTTGCATATTCTACCAGGGTTAATAAGGTGCATCTTTAAACTACAAAAAATACAGTTATGATTGCCTGTTTTCAAGAAAGGAAAGATTAGAAGTGTTGTTTTGCTTCGTGTTCTCTTTTACACATCTCTAACAAATATTCTTTGCTTTTAAAACAATCTATGTATATTCATAACCCTATTCTTGCTACTTCAATTCTTCTTCTATGTAACTCATTACAAACAACAAAAAAGGTACCAAATCTCCGGACGCTCCATCTTTCACAAGTTCTTCATCCAAGAACATCTATCTAATACTTGTCTGTAATGCCACAGAAGAGATCTCTTACTGGTTTGCTCAGGACTGGTCTGACAACTTTTCCCAATCTCCTAAGAAAATTTTTCCAAACAGGAAACGACGGTGAGTTTCATGTTATATAAACAATACAAACATATGGTGACATTTCATCAATAACTATTTTGTTTATAAACAACAGTTTATAGCAAACTCCATCTGCCAAAGGCACAATGTAGTCACTGCTTCTAGCAAACATCAGAAAATCATTGTCTCCATGGATGCTTATGCTCATATTATCCTAGGGAAAACAGTTGCTTTTCTGGCACAACATTAAACCGCATTTTTATACTTTTTTCCTGACACTAGGACAAAATAGAGAACAAGTACAATGAACCACCTCAAACTTATCTGAAATACTGAATCTGCCATTATTTAACAACTAGTCTGTATTGTATAACAGCTATAGGATATGATTTATAAATATTACATTCCGAGGATTATTCTGTTAGCCCAACTAAACTGAAGAGCTGAGCTATGCATTCTCATGCTTGTACATTTTTTGAGCATTTTGACTTCTGGTACCATTAATCAATACAGAATTAGCATTAGGACTCCAGAAGAAAGGAAACTGCAGACAGGAACTATTTGCAGTTCAATTTGTTTATGCTAAAGTATAGATATTGTACGACCTATAAAAAGGCAATTTCTTCTTTGCCTGATAGTGCTGCAAAAGACAGCTGAGCTTTTTTCTTTTTCTTGAAAGCAAAGAGCTCTTTACAGCCTAACTTCTCACAATGAGTGAATCAAGAAAAAATTATGATGTCTCAAAATGTTACCTGTCTCAGAGGTAAGTACTGATTTTCAGAATTGAGATTGATTTTTTTCTTTAGAATAGCAAATCTCACATTAGTTTATTTCACTAGAAAGGCAGAGGACAAAGGCAACTGAAGCCCTACTGTGAAGTGCCTCAAGTCTCCGCTTTCTATTTCTTATCTGTAACTTGAATCACTCGTTTATCTTCTCCTACCTCTCATTTGGGAAAAAAATATGTGAAAGAAGGTGAGAGAGTAAGCTAGTACAGTAGCATGTAAATTCTATGGGGTAACTAAGACAGAAAACAATGTCTTTCCTCTTGAGTAAAATTCAAGAAAGGAGTAAAATTAAATCCCTGAGCTTTCTGAATGCACTCTGCATATATGGATATGCCAAAAAGAGCATCTCACTGAAAAGAGCTACTTTTTAAATGGTGCCTACGGGAAGGTGCAAGGCTCAGGTTTTTGCTCCACATTCTGCTATTGCTGCTTGTGTCCTCTTGGGCTCTTGCACAAATACAGCTCCCGGAGCTTATATGGAGTTTTTTATGTCCATGTTACTGCCAGCACTCTTCAGAAAATTTGAAAAGAAGTACTCAGAATGTCATAGCCCAAACTGCAGTCAGCCCACCAGGAGAACTAACAGCTACGGCGTGATGGGGATACATCTGAAGAATAAGCCTTTGTCTTCACGCCATTTTTTACTGTCCGAGTTTTCAAGTAAGTCAAACTGGTATACAGCAGAAAAAAATGTAGAATAGGCAACTGGCAGTCTTGTGAAAATAAAGATCAATCCCTTTTGATGGCAGCGCCATTCTTATTACATTACAAAGAGCTATACCGGCAAACAAGATGCAGGCATCTACTTTAGACTGATTGTGGCAACTGAAAAAATGTTTGGGCTTTGGAAAATGTATTTTTAATGATCAATCAAAAAAATACCAGGGATGCTGGAATATATCATCGCCTTACAACAAAGGCTGCTCTAATCTCCTCCACCCTCTCTCTACGAAATAGAAACGTTCAATATAGCCCAGAGTCATAGCCTGAGACAGAGAATGCAACAGCGCTCAGATTCACATCAGGCTGATTTGATGCAAACGGAGCGAGTACTCCAGGGCCGGGGAGATCTGTCCCCACCAGGGGCTCTGCCCTGCGCATCGTGCTGCTGCTCTTTGGTGGGGAAGGCACAAGACGCTTTACCACACTGCTGCACAGGTAAACGGAGTAGAGCCAAGGAAAACAATACAGCATTCGTGGCACTTTCCTACAACATACAAGTTGCCTGATATTTTCATGGAAAAGTTATCCCTGGCATGGCTGGCATGTAAACATCTTCCAGTGGGGTTTCCATGGAAACAGGTAAAAGTGTGCGCATGTGTATGTGTGCGTGCGTGTATGTGCGTGTGTGCGCGCATGTGTGTGTAGGTGGGAGGAAAAGGTGTTATCTTCAGATTGGAAGCTATTTTTAGGAAAGCCACAGGTTAAAACGACTATGACTGAACACACTTAATCAAATGCTTGTTAAGAAGGTGGCGGGCGGGAGGGGAGACAATTGGACTTCTCAAAAGGATCATTTCTCTGTAGGGCACCCTATAAAACATTTAATGAGATAGTCAGTGTCCTTTTAGTCTTCTTTCATTTTCTCATACATGCTAGGTACCACTCCACGAAGTTTTATATAACAGAGTCTTCTCCTTTGTGGCAACCTGGTAAAGGTTAAGAGACAGAATGCTACTAAGTGGAACAAAATCCCCGAGGAAGATGCAATATCCAGCAGGGGGGAAGGCAATTTCTGTCTGCAAACGAAGCAGGAAGATCTTACAGACCGTATGGTGGGAGGAGGTATTGTTCCCTGCTGTGCTGGTTAGGGGCTGGGAAGGAGATGATGGCCGTCTGTCCTGCTCATCTGAAGATCCCCATTTTATCAAAGTGTAGATCTACTGATGCTTACAGTGGGAGCGGGATTATATGAGTCTTACTGTCTGGGACAAAAGACTGGGTTGCTGGGGACATTTTCTGGAAAGGCCTTCTTTGACTTTCTGCAAGCAGCTTCAGGACAGAGTTTATCTTGTTGCACAAGAGCACGGGCTAGCAAGAGGACAGCTGAGGTTCTCTGGAGGAGAGAGGAGTAAGAACGGAGTTAAGGGCCTGGGGAAAAGGGAAAAGCAAGAAAGTGGAGTCTGTCAGAGACAAATGAAGAAATTAAATGGAAAAAAAAAGAACAGGAAATAAAGTGAAATTCACCTAGTTCATGAAACCTTCATTAACTGACTGTCCTCGACTCAGTGTTGTGTAGTGTTTCAGCTTTGTGCAATTGAAAAAGAAGGAAAGGAGGAAAGAATAAGAGTCTGGAAAAAATACAAAGATGACAAAAAAACCCACTACAGAAACCATGAGAGGTATGAGGAAAACTAAATCATGGCATTTGCAGTATTACGCTTTTTTAAAAAGAAGTTTAATTTACAAATATATGAAAAATGAAGTACAACATAAAAGCTATGTTTTTTCCCCTTTTCTTGCAGCCTTAGCTTGAGACCTTCCTTTCACAAGGGCCCTTTGCTCAACATCGTACTTTTAAAAGAATAGGGGTTTTTAAAGATTTATTTGCATATTCTCCTTGTACTAGTGGAACACACATTTTTTAATGTAGTTAACTTTCAGACAATTTTAACTCCAGTATAGAACTTCATATGACTAAAATGCTTGCATCTAGGGAATTAGGGCCAGATACCATAATCTGCACCAATGGAAAGTAAAAAAACCCACAAATATGACTATGCTTGTTTTTGCAAGAGGGAAAAGCATGAAGACTATAGTGGAACGTGACAATGGAGGAAAAAAAATTAGATCTTCTTTACCTCACTGCAAAGAAATTTTAGGAAGGAATACCTGATGACCTGCTGTGTGAGTAGACCCATTTCCCAGCCCAAGGTTTTCAGGACAACATTTTTTCCCCCCGAGGCGTATTTGCAGCTTGGTTCCTCAAGACGGACAGTATCTCTCATTTTCTCAGTTATAAATGATCATTACTGCGACATGGAGGCACTAATTGTACGTTTTCTTAAGAGATTTTTCTAAACAATGCTTCTGGATCACAAAACTGTATCTTTGGATATATACGTGTGGAAAATCGTAGAGAAGCCATTTCATACTCTATTTCCCAATTCTGACACTACAGCATTTCTTTTTGCATCAGAGTAAGAAAAAAATTACCAAAATTCAGATTGAATTCTACTCATGGAACAGAAGCAAATTATATTCTCAGTGTAAAATGGAGAATACTTGTTCACAAAAAGATCAAAATTCAAGAGCATTTGTAGCTCTGAGCTGAGCTATAATGACTTTGTTCTTGTCACTCAGCTTTAACGAGCATGTTTTTGAAAGAGAAGGAGAACCTATTGATGAGGACTGGCTGGTATACTATCCCGTGCCTTCAGTATTAATTCCCTGAACAGAGCTACTCTTAGAACTGACACCATTGTCTCTGAAGATATGCTATTTCCTATGGATACATAGTGTCTACATGAAGTTTGGAAAAGCTAGAAAGAAGGCTTGGGAAGTCAATGACCGATTTCCCTTCCTCAAATTCTAATCTTCTTCAAAGAAAAAGGTCATGCGAATGCTGTGTGTGTGCTTTCTGTCATTGCCTGCACTTGTATAAATGAGGAGTAATCCTATTAGTGTCCATGAAGTTCACCATACAAAACAGAAGGAAACTGAATATCCCAGTGTTATCTTCCGAGTGATGCCACAGCTTGGGACGGTGTATCAGGATGCTGTGCACAAAAAACTGGGCAACATGTTGAGGAAGGGTCCCTGTACAGTACAGAGTAGGCAGAGAACCTCACAGTGAAGGAGGGTCCTAAGTATCATAGAGACCTATTTATTTGTTACATGGATGAACAGACTACTTTTATTACAATTTTTCAAAAATTCTGATATATACTTTTAAATTACAGAATAGGTTCCAGCTTATCAATACTTGAAGCAGCCTGAGATAGCAGCAACTGTCAGGTTATCACTGGAAGAAGACAAAATTAGGAATGTCACTGGGGAGGAAGCCAGCATGGGCCATTTCAAAATATTATTAGGGGGTTGCTATTTTTTATTGTGACAGCAGACGCATAAAACCCTTCCCTTCAGATTGATGGAGCTAAACCTGCAGAATCGCTACTCCATCAGTTACAAACCTCACTACTTGCTCCATCTTGTCATTTGGATAAGGATAAATAATGTATCCCACCTCTGATACAGCACAATAGTTTTTCAGAATGTCCTAGTACTTGCTGAAATTATCATAAAAGTTCCAAACCCTGCCTCACGGAAAGTTTAAAATGTCTAAAGGGAGATGAGAGGAAGACATTGCTGAGTAATGCACTCTTGCAATAATTTTCCCTTCTTACCCTGCAGTTGCTTGAAATTGAAACCATTGTCTTGAATGATGAGGCTGCTTGACCTTGCAGATTTCTGAACAAGCTTAGAAACTGCTTCATTACAAGGCAAAATGATAGCGTATGGGCATTTCTGTAAGATGTGATTGCTCAAGATTGGTTTTCCTTCATTGTTTTCACTGAACAGTCTCAGTGGAAAAAATCTTACAATGCAAGACCAATTTCCTTCTTAAGCTACTGAACTCTATTAGAGGCTATTAGAGTTTTCATACATCCCACAGGCTGATTTATGTATATCCTAACAGGTTACACCAGGCTATGTCACCCCTTATTGACCTTTGAGAACAGAAGTCTAAAGGCTGCTCTGCTTTGGATTTTGTTTTTTTGGTTTTTTTTTATGAAGTTAAAAGATAGTCTAAAGACATATTTCACTGCAGCAGTGAGGTCGGACTCTCAGAACAGGTTCCAAATGGATCTGAAAATTGATTTTTCCTTACCTTAGAATGTTGAGTGTTGAAGTGTGGTGCTGAGTTTTTTTATTACATAGATTTTGCTCATCTTATTTACCTAAGAGTAATGCTTTGTTGGGCTGACAAGGACGTTTAAGTGGCATGTCAGTCTGAACAACTGAGATTAACAGAAAAGGTAATTTAATGTTCTATGATGCTCTCTTTTCAACAGGAGACTCATTATCATTACTGATCATTCAGGACACCAAAAAACTACCCATCTCTTTTAGATCCTTGATTCTGATTCTCAATTTCTACTCCCAGAGACCAAAATTATCTACAAACAGTGAAGAATTAATGCTATCTGCCAATGCTTGGTGCACTAACACACCAGCTGGCCAGCATCACCTTGTCATTTCTCCACCTCCAGCTATTTAATCTTCTCCCATAGACTCAGCCTGCTACACATTGCAGTATTTTTTCCCAGCCTTGCAGAAAAAATAGGATAACCTCTCCCTGTTAGAAGTATGTTTCAGTACAAATTACGCTCCTTGTGAGTGATAATTGTGTTTAGGAAGCAGCCAACAGACATAAACACACTCTGTTACTTGTACACCACTTATAATTTTTCCTGTGGCTTGCAGAACCTTTAAAGGGAAGAATATCACCTGTGGTGATATTGCTCAGGTCATGAAGAAGGCAAGATGATCTCTGACTTGGACTGACATTTAACTAATTTTGTTAAATGATAAATAAATGAAAGCAACTAATATATCAAAACCTAAGACTGGAATGATTCAAAACAAAACATAGGCTTCGACTTTTTTGCACGATTTTGCTGTGTGTATATGCAGCACAGCTCATCCCACTTTTAATAAGGGGAAGCTCATGTTATGATATAGACCACTGCTCAGCCATCTCTTGCAGTACCCTTCTTGTGTCACTATAGCCTAAGGAGAAGGCTAAGAAGTAAACTGTACAAACAAAACCACTACAAAAGCTTCTGCATCAAGGATTATTTTTAACAAGACTTTCTCTCTCTATGCAGGTTTCGCTGTCTCAGTTTAAAAGAGCAGTGCCCAAGTTTAGCAAAATCAATTCGCCAGCATTTTTCCACTTGTTTGCCCACTTGGGATGCAGGTGGTACTAATAAAATTTGAAGAAAACAAAATTAAATGACATTTAAAGAGGGCTTGGCAGGGCGATATATTGCAGTCAGCTACTCTTGAGAATTACAACTTATTTAAGAAAGACGATAGCTCAACTGTATAGCTATTTCAGTAGCCATTGTGCAAGTTAGACACAGTTATGCAATTACTTATTATGTACAAAAGGTATACGTTAAAAAAACCCACATTTAACTGTTTAGTTACTTCTTTTCAGATTTTAACCATATGCAATAACAGTCTTTAGAAACACCAGTATACTATTCAGCTTAATTTATTATTTGTCTCAAGATAACAGAAGGCAGGATGGAGAAGTTTGTGTACAGCTCCTCTTTTATAACTACTTTTAACTATCCCATGAAGCGCAACGTGACAGGCTACTCTCTTAAGAGAACAGGTTTTGTGCAATGTGATGATAATCAGACACGCAATTTCCATTAGCTATATTTAGGGCTATGAACACCTTATCTGATAAGTAAAAATACATTTCCTAAAAGAATACATTCCAGATTACCATCTTACCTTACACTGAAGGGCAGGGGCACAAAAGAGCTTTTATATATGGCAAAGCATGCATTGGGTTCAGTTGTAAATGAAGATTAAATATATTGTAGACAGTTTATATTAACAGCTTCTTGTTACTAAGATGTATACTTTCAGCACAATCAAGTATGCAACATAATTTACTAATATAAAAATAAGAAAAAAAAGAATAAAAAAAGACATTAACCTCGTCAACGTTATGGGCAATTCCATTCTGCACTGGTCCTGAATCACTCGGTGGTGTTACTGCAACTTCGACTTTTGCACTTTTTTCTGTGGCACCATCCATAAATAAGAGCGGGAAAACAACAGAAGAGAATATTAAATAACAAATCAATTTAAACTGCTGCCATGTATTCATTCTGTGTAAATCATCAAATACTGAAGGCAGACCAACGTCTGCCTTTAAAAGAGAGACAAAAATTCTGTCTTCCATTTGACTGGTACACATTTTGAATAAATTCCTATGAGTGGTGAGCTTGCATTCAAAGGAACTATTCTACTGGTACTCATGTCCTGGAAAAATTCACATTCTTAGCAATATTCAGTGCTTTTTGTTTATGCTGAACTGACTGAGCTTAATACTTCAGGTAAAAAGTGACATACAGCATTCTCCCCAGACATTAACAAATAAACATGGTGCATTTACAGGTGAGGGGATATAAAACACACTAATCCCTGCAATGAGTAAAGTTACTTCCAAGCTGTAATCATGCTTTTTCTCATGCAAAAATGCAGGAAAAGAGTAAATGGATGGTCTAATAACATCCAATAACAGAGGATGATCTTTAAAATAGAATCCTGTAGTCCTTGTGCTAAACTTTTACAGGAATTAAAGGGATAAAATTGGTCCTTTGGTTTCTGATGCCAAATTCATTCAAATTTATTCTTACTTTGACTATCTTGTAATTCTCTAAACAGTAATTATCTCTTTAAGTATGCACTATATAAAAATGCCAATGGCCAAAAATCCCTTGGACAATATGAAGTTATGGTGAACAGCAATATGAAACGTCTAACTTAAGTTCAACATGCCTTATGGTATGCTCCTGTGCACAGAAGTAAATACAGCTGTCTAGTTACATTACTGCTATCCTGAGATTCTTCTAAATTAAAAATCTGAGATCACAGCCACAGCGGAGTGCCAGACTATCTGTAATTATTTCAGTGCATGTGTGTTGTCTCTTAACCCCACGGCCAGCATTATGGTTTATTAACAGAGTGTCCCATCTGACTGCTTGATTCTGGAAGCAAATAGTACCTAAACATAGCACAAGGTCAGAAAAAGTGTTAACTGACAAAATGATTCAGCTCTTATCAGACACATTTGCATCTGGTTTCCTAATGCAGAGAACATGTTGAGGTAAAGTAGAGAAAACAGGACACAGCACAGATTTTTAGAACAGGAACTTGGGAACTAAAATACAAATTCTCTTAATGGAAAACCATAGTAAAGCTAATTTTGCACAATTAACATACATGGGCTTAAATGACGCTCAGCAAGTAGCAGACAGACAAATCTTAAATATGAAGGTCGTTCCTTTTTGTGACAAGGGTGAGACCACATAAAATACATATTCCCCTAGAGCAGATCAATAAATTAATTAAATTTTCACATATAAACTGTGAGTAAGTTTTGTCTCTCTATTTCTGGCACTTCAACACATATCCAAAATCAGCATTGCTTTTTTCTTTTCAACCCTGCCAGGAGGCTTTCCAGATGCCTTAACTGACCTCCTCTTCTTGCGCTTAACTCCTGTTCTGTCCATAAGTTTCATACTCTTTTGGATAGGCAATCAGAATATTTATACTATGAAAGGATAAATGGAGTAGAAGGAGAAATTAATCCCTAAGGATCTTCAAGCAAAATAAAACAGTGAAAAAGGCCCTCAGGAGCAGGTGATAAATCTGTACTGCTGCACTCACCATGATTAGCAGCTCCATTCTGCCTTTCACTGTCTTCCACCTGGCACTTCTTTTTGGCGATCTTATGCAGAATTGAGGCCCTTTCCTTGAACTTCCCTAAAAGAAAGCATTGTCATTATTAAAATGCAGCCATTTAGAGAAGCGAAGTTTTTTTGCCATAGCGTAGGCTCCATAAATCAGTGATAATAGTCCATTTCCACCCCTCCTCAAACAGGAAAGATGTTATTAAACACTATCCGATGTTCTCATATATACTTTTTTTTTCTTTTTAGTGGAAATAAAAATGTAATTTTTTTTCTATTCTGCAAACTCAGCAACAAATTCTTTTTCTTCAGAAGCAGTCAGCAATATTCCACCTATATAAGTGCTGGTGTAGGATTTCAGCCTAAACAGAAGATGAATACACATGAATAAAGATATCATAAGCAAACACAAAGAGTTTCAGGTCTCAATTAGTAGCACAGTAACACAGAATTTCAGGTGAACCCATAAATTGCGTCATGGTGACTGCGGTCAACTTTGTCACTTTGCACTCAGCTATGTGCCTGTGACTTCTACAGATACTTCAGAAGGGGAAGAAGAAATCTCCAGAATACATGATTTCCATACTAGTTTCTCAAAGGTAAATTTTCTTTTCAACCTGCCAAGTAGTTTTTGTCTCCTGTGAGGTTAACCATTCAGCTCATCATCTAAACTGTCTCCACGGCAACTCATCCCATCCTAAGAGAGGTCCTTATCCTTGATCCTGTCACTCTTTATTGATCACTGAGTCTAAATGACACATTCAAGCTAGGCAATGTCAAAGATGGCAAATATTAAGTGAAATTAATTTAATCTTTCCCCTACATTGGTTGATCTTTCTCTTTGGATAGCTTATGACAGTCTATGTTGTGTAGAAAGATGACGTACCTGCCTTTATTGTTATTCTCATTGCTCTTGCTCTTTAAGCATTTTTTTTTTATCTTTTTAAAAGGAAAACTGGTGGCTATAGTACACTATTACTGTTTTAATTCTCCATCTCCATTTAAAAAAAAAATCCACTGAAAACTTTCAGTGTCCCTGCAGCAAAAACATTGCAGGCTTAAGACCAAAAGCTACTTCAACGGAATCACAGAATGGATTAACAGTGGCAAGTATCAGCAAGAAGCCATGAATGAACTCAGCTACTTGTATAACAGTCACTGTTTCCAATATGAAATAAAAGACACAGAAGAATAAATCATAAGTCAAGAAAGAAATCCTCTCCTCCCTTCTCACAAGTGGAAGCTTCAAACCCCTGTACCAACAGTTTTGCATGTGAAGAAGCATATGCACAGTCCGCAGTGACTCGCAGCTATCATTTACTGGGAAGTGGAATTAATTTGTCAACAGCAAATAACTTGGAAAGTAATAAAAATACCACAAAGATTTAATAATAAGTACTGTCCTTTCAGCAGCTCCTATCTTTTCACAAACGTATCATGCTTCAAGAAAATAATTAGCCATTCACAATATATTGCAGAGGTTATAGTACCTAGAGTACCTAGAGGTCATGGTACCTAGAGTAAAATTGCCTGCAGAAGAGTATCTATATGTAGAACATAATCATAAACAGCAAGCCATCTCATCATTTCAGTCCACGGGGTCAGTGGCGGAGATTTTAGTTAGAAGGCAAAGAAGAAACAAAGACTTAAAGAAAGAAAGAAAGAGAGAGAGATATACAGAGAAAGGGAATTGCTTGGGATACCAGATAAGAGAAAGAAAAAAAAAAACAGAGGAAAAAATGTGAATCATATTTCCAAATATTTTAAGCTGAAATGCTAAGAGTCAAGTCTGTTCCTAACTTCTTTTGAAACACTAGGGGCATTTAAATAGCGCTTATCCAGAAGCATGGGTAGATACTGAAAGGTGCCTGCCTAATTTTCATACAATATGTATGTCAGTTTACTATAGGATTACTTTAGGCTTCAGACCCCAACTCAGCTTCATATGTTTGAGAATTTGGCTTGTGATGCCCAAAATACATAAATGCATTTTTTGCAAGCGATGCAAATGATGCAACTGAGACATTTTCTGAGAAATATCTGTGGAACCATGCATGTCTCCACCTACTTCAGGATGATGTAAGACCTTTTAATTTAAGGTTCAATTTAAAAAAAGTTTAATTAAAGTGAGGCAGAATTCTACAAGGATACTCTAGCCTTTTGTTTGAGAGATTGTTTGAAACTGGTTAGGTATTCTTAATAGAGGAACTTGAGCCATTATTGAACTGAAAATAAAATATTTCCACAGAGATTCATATTGTTTTAGATTAGCTTAATTGAAGTTGTCTTCAATTTTTTTCACATTTCCAAAAGCCTCCTCCCATCCCTAGGAAGAATTTCTTTCATTGGCTTTTAACATTGTAAGCAACACCACTTCATTCAGGAGACTGTTCCACAGTTATAAGTCACTGTCACAGAAATTAACCTCAACATTTGAAATGGAAACTATATTTTAGTTTATTTTTATTTCTCACTACATGCACGGTTCAGCTTACATTGTTTTACATCATTACCTTCCATTTGATTCGTTCAGTGTAGGTAACAAACTGTGAGGAAATGATTAAAAGACATAGTATCGACTACCAAAAGCATGAAACTGAGGAAAGCAGTCGTAATAACCTGCATGAAGACAGTGAGGTGTAAAAAGACAGCAGAGCTATGACTTCTCCCTCCCTTTCCCTGCCATTTTCCTCCTTCAAACCAAATCAAAACTTGTTCAGTGAAGGGGAATCACAGAGCCACCAGGAAAAAGGACCAGCTCAGGATGTTTCTAAGTCATTCAAACTTACAGAATGGTCCAGAGTTTTCATCTTAGGCACAGATCTTCTTCATGCCTTTTTCTCATCTTTAGGTGGGGGTACTAAAACAATCTATAGGAATTTTATGTTCTTATTGCTAGGAGAAGGTAGGAGCTTATGTTTCTTAACAGCCCTATGTACTACGGGTTTGACTACCTATGAGTAATTTTCAGACTATTTGGTACCATGAGAGTTCAGGTGAATGAGAATGCTTGATTCCACAGTCCCCAAATAGGATATATTGTTACAGAAAATTCCTAATTAGTCTAGACTCGCTGAACTCACATTTTGCAGCTCACTTTAGTTTACAAAGGATGGGGTACACAGAACAGGAGATCAAGGTGAGGTGATTAGCAAAGAAGGCTGCTTAAAACTGAATTGGTTTTATTTGAATATATGCAAATAAATCAGTATTGCATAATATAGATATGCCTTGATCTACATGAGTAACTCCAGCTGGCATCAGTTGGCAGAGATTCTCCTCCTGATGCAGGATATATTAAGAAGCCAATCCTTTGACTACAGTCTGAATTGCAGACTGCAGATTCCCTGCGTCAGAAACGCCTTTGATTTGATAAGAAAACAGTTTATCTTCGGAAATTCACTTGTTTAAAAAATTCAAGGCTCTACCATTTGTCTAGTTTCTGCCTCTCATCAAATGCAAATTACTACATCTATGCAGCTATAGCCAAGCTTTCATGAGTCTGAAGATGTCAAATCTGTGACTGTTGAGCAGTCTGGACTGTACCTGAACTGTACTGGGTCCTGCTTGTGGCCAGTTGTGGAACACAACTAGTGGGTCACAACTGATCAATTCCAGAAATCCACCTCACGTGCTTTCTCCTTTAACTTTAAAATCCCACAGAAGCATCAAATGAAAATACATGCGGTTTTGTTATGTTGAAGGCTGTTGGTTGGTGGAGGTTACTTGACAGTACAAGGTTACTGTGAGGTTCTCTTTCCTTCTGGTAGGGTATATTTTTCTCTCCCAGTTGGGCCTGATTAATCTGTAATTAATTTAAAGTCACTTTCAGACCAAATAGGAGCAAACAAAACAATAGAGATCAGTTTCTAAAATATGGACTACACTGGCCCTCTGGCCATTAGGTCACATCTGATTGTGTACTGTGACCTAACCATTACTTGTTGTCTCTGACTGTTCTGACATGGCAGCAAGAATACATGTGCCTGTGCTTCTCCACGGGAGGACTGAAAGATTTGCTACCTTTCTCCTCCCAGGGTTTGAGGACCTCGGGATAAGGATGTACTGTATTAGAAAAAAAAATCCAAGAATTTGTAACTGGGTTTACATATTCCTGTGACTAAATTTCTGTACAAAATGTTTAAAAAGCTCAGTCAAAAAAGGAAGAGAAAGAGGAAAGAGGAAAACGGATAATGCAAATAAGTGTGGCGCAGAGTGAAAATCCAAACAGAAAGTTCAAAATATAGCACACTTTGATCTAAATACAGCTTCTGGGACACATTATTCATAACTTGCTTTGTGAGACACGTGAAAACAATGATGACAGCTGTATTTGAGAAGGTAAGCTGTATCATAGACTCTTGCCAGTGTTAATACTCCTAAAGATAAGGAGCTTCCTTTGTTATGGTTGCTACTGGAAGATATTTGTTACTGATTTTTGCTATTGCTACGGTATGGTCCTGAATTACTATTAATGAGGAGTGCTTTCTGAGATGACACTGAATATTAACAGCATTACTTCAGCATAGGCACAGTATTAATATATACAGATGTATATATATTTGTATGTATTGTACTTGCATGGGTATTTTCCCACAAATAGCTACATTTAACTATCAATAGAGTACTTACGATTATTGATACCATTTGATATATCAAGTGATTACGATATCATTTACAATTATCATATCATAGTATCATAGTCACTAATGTAGTGACTGCTTTCGAAATGGTAGATTTAATACTTCAGCATAGAGAAGAAAAACCTTAATATAGCCAGCTGGAGGCTACAGTGAGAAATGACCTTTGCATCTTGATTGTCATACAGACTGAGATGAGACATACTGCAAAAGCTTCAGCTCTGGTAGCTGGATCTGAATGGCCTGGGTGAACGACTCATTTCAGGTGCTTCAGAGGTGTATTTAAACAACACAGGCAGCACTGTTTGCCTGGTAAAATCTCTTCTCAGACATATTATCTTGTGTCGGTGCCACCCCTGTGAATCAGGTGGTGAGTCTGGGCAATGGAGGGTGTTGTGGCAACACTGCCCTATGAGCACACGCCTGCTACAGAAGAAACCAGCATCTTCCAACATCAGGCACAAAGGTGGAAAGAATCTCCTACAGCCAGGTTATATTTGAGTATCAACAGCAGATACAGAAAATGGGAAATAGTCAGAAGTTATCATTTCCCCCAGCACCCCCTCCCTGGAGAAATGATCATGAGAAAGTCATATAATGAAGGTTTTCTTAAAACCTTTTTAACTTCAAGATTAATCTAAACTAGAAAATCACTGTGTTTTTAAAAACAGAGAATTAAGCTATTTGTCTTACATTCCCAACATTAAAAATATGTAGGAATAGGCTGATAACTTTCCTACAGGCCTCGAGCTTATCTGCATTCTCAAACACACCACTAATTACTAAACGGAACATTCATGAAACCATCTTCCTGGCATTATAATCAGAGAACTGGACAAGAGGCCTTGATCCTTCAGACAGTCAGGTCTCAGTTCAGGGAAACTTCCAAATTATAGAAATGCTGACTGCACTAGGACTGAAAGCATGTGCTGCAAATTTAGTACACAGTTAACTGCTTTCCTGCAATGCTTTTGAATCAGCAGAAAAATTTCCCAAGATTTCACTGAGCCCTGATTCAGGCCCTAATTGCTTCCTTCTTGTATTGCTAGAATCATGATTTTAAATTGCGTAATTTTTGCATTGCAATTAAGCATACACTTAACACACCAGGAATAGTCATGCCTAGTTTTGAAAGTTTATTCATTACTTATGAATAATACAGTAAACTGA
Organism: Larus michahellis; assembly: GCF_964199755.1. NCBI lineage: Eukaryota > Metazoa > Chordata > Aves > Charadriiformes > Laridae > Larus > Larus michahellis. The sequence goes on from NC_133930.1 coordinate 37,218,486, forward strand.
AGTAACTTCATAATTGTTCTCAAACCGAGTGATTTGAACATCCATCCATCCATTCATCTTCTTGAATGCATAGTAAAACATGGCATAAAATAAGGATCTGCAATCGATGTTATACTGTGCCATATGATTTGCAAGTGTGGTTTTGCATATATGTTCTTTAATAAAAGCATTACATTGTATTTCCTTATTTGAAATAGCAAAACTGAAATGCTGAAAACAAAAACCTCAAAAAAGAGCCATAACTGATCACGCCGTCAATAAAGACATGCAAAAAGGAGTTATTCAAAAATGGAGAAACTGAAAATAGGACTAAGAAAAATGAAGGAAAAAGTAAACACACAAAAGGCGCTTAAAGGGCTTCAAAAAAAGCTGATACAAACAATTCTAAAATATTTCTTACCTTCTTCAGTCATTGTGTCATAATATTTTAGGTTTCCATATGATCCAAGCTCTACAACATCACAGTAAAAGACACAAAGATAAGGAACCAGCAGACATTCAAAAAATGTACACGTTTTTGCATGTGCTTCATAAACTCGAACAGTGATTATGCCAAAAATTCTGCAGGACAGCGAAACACGGATTACAGAAATGGAAGTGCCTTCCCCTCCCGAAATTTCAAAAGCCACTGGCTTTAGATAAGTAACTGGCTAAAGGGACACGTAGGAGTAAGCACTGAAATCTAAAATTCTGCCTTTTCCAGGTGATTGCCAGTTTGGTGCCTCTACATTTGTTAAAACATAATAAACCTTGACTGTACCTAATCAGCAGGAGCTTTGGAAACAAAGCCCTTTTAACATTCCCCAGGTCAGATATATTCAAATACTTAGGCATCCAAATTAAGCAAAAAATCTCAAAGCATATAATCTAATGAACTGTTCATAATGCTGCCCCGCAAGCATTGTTTTGATACCAGTACTGATACTGACTTGCTTTAGAGGGGTTACTTAATTTAACCACTCTCTTGTCACTTGTGAAATCAGAAAATACATATTTACTCACTTCATCAGGTGGTGTGAAACCTAAATTAATCAAATAATTAAATAGATCTGAATATATTGCATTGCTATATTCTAGCAGGACAGAGAAAAGAATGGAATACAGAGATCTCCAGATCTTTAGGGCTACTGTTATTTTTCTGTGTGATACAGTCTTGCATGAAATTACCTTTTTCCTCCCGATGTTGCTTTACACTTCATTTCTTAAAGAATTTTTTCTTAAAGTTTTGCATAAATGTAAATATATTTATAAATATATAATATAGAAATATGATATACAGTTTAATTTAAATATAAATACAATTTATATATATAAATACAATCATTAATATAGGACAGAGAAAAATTAAGTAAAGAGGAATTTGTAAATTATTTGTCTGAGGAATCTGTGGATGATTTCACTCATCATTGTTATGCAAAGTTTAACAACTGAGCTTCTGAGCATCCAACCCTTGACAGAGTGTAATCATTAAAAATGGATACCTAACAGTTTGGTAGTGCTGTTTTCTTAGGAAATATTCTCTCTTCATGTTTATGAAACAGCGCAATTAATTGTATAAATGCTGTCCAATTATTTTGTTTTTAGCTGATGCACTTCATGATCTTTCAATACTTTTCTACGAGGGTGAATTTCAATAGAGGTCTGTCTATTAGTTTTTAACTATAAAATACTGTGATGATATGCAAATCTGATACTTTCGAAGTTGCCTTTTTTTAAATCTATTTGCAGATACCTGAATCCGCCAAACGAACATTTTTTACATCATTTGCAGAATCAGAGAAAGCTTTATGCCATGTAACTAAAAAATACAGGGCATTATCACTTTAAAATTTTTAAAATAATTATGATTGGATTGTAATTATTTTTTCATAGACATACTTTATCAAAACCAGTTACAAATATTGATATACTCTTGCTTGTACAATGCAGTGTCTTACTTGCACAGAAGTATGCCCAATAGAATATGACATTACTCTAAGTCTCTCTTAAAGAAAGACATCATTTAACGCCAGAATTTAATATACTGTTTTATAATGCTACACAATGCATATACTGTTTTGTAAAAATGTTCTTAGCATTGTGTAATCTTTGTAGCTGCTTTTACATAAAAGAAGCTATTGTCCTACCATCTTGACTTTAGTCCCAATGATTTGAATTCCTTTCCCAGGAAGAGCTCCCAAAAACTTCAATATGGACTTCCCTGCAATACAGCATTTGGGACCACATGTGCTGTTTAATTAAGGCTCAGTATCTCCTCACTCTACAGCCAGGACCTTTGCTTAAACTTATTCTCACTGATCTCTGCCTTGATGCGTCTTTGCTAGAACCTGGGGTGAGGCATCTACTGGAGGATGAGGACAGGAGTGGAAAACAGATGCTCAAAGGACTCCGGGAGTAATCAGATAAATGGAGGTACATAGAGGAGATGACACTGCCAGAGGGGGGCTGTATAAAGTCACAGACAAAAAAGAGTAAGGGTGGGGGTGCAGGAGGACGAAGTCGAGAAGGAGGAGGTTGTACCATAGCAACAAACTTAAGAATTAACTGAATGATAGCATGAGGTCTCTGACTTAATGGATGAAGCAGAAGAGGTTTCAGAGGAAGCCAACAACAATGTTGAATTACGCTAAACCTCCAGAAGAAATAAAAGCAGCAGCAGAAAGGCAGGGCACTTGACGTACTGGCAATCTGGTTTAGATCTACTTCCTTCCCATCTGAAGTGAGAGACACAAGACAAACAGGTGGGAAAAAAGGAGACTCTGACCTTACAGATACCAAAGAGAAAAGAAACAAGGGGATCCATGAGATCGCATGATGCTCATGACAATGATGTTCTGGGCACTTTAGCAATTCAACATGCCGAGGATTAAACTAGGTTAATTCTTGAAGTTATCAAAATTATTTCCAGGAAAATTCTAATCTTGCTGGTCAGATTACATTCTGCAAAGGTTTTACAGTTCTATACCCAAAGCGGAACATTTTATACAATCACCAGCCCACCGACTGCACAATGATGATGCCACAAAACGTCAGCTGCACGTATTCACATGAATTATTTTGTGGATTTCAAGATTATTTAGGCGAGTGGTGCTCAGCAACACGAAAGGTCTGCCTCTGTACAGTCTGCCTCAAATATATTGCACTGGCTTCTGCTGTAAAATTTGGATTAAATCTGCTCTTTGGTAGTTATTTTTGAATTTTCCTGTTACAATAATATTATGTTCAATATGACTCTAAACTCAAACTGAACTGAAGTACTTTTTGAAAAAAAAATACGGTATTGGAAGAAGTCAGACTTTAAAATAAACTGATTTTAAATGGAATTGGAAATCTGAAATACTGTGAAAAAGGGTACTTGAAAAAATACTCCAAAATCCAACACTATTAAAATTTGATAATTCCAGTTTCATGAACATGCTACGCAGTTCTCACAGGGAGGTCACAGCAAACAGACTGGCTGACAGCCAGTACCTGCATCCCTGCTGGTCACATGAAACAACGAGGATGCAGAGATGCGGCTTAACAGCTGATCCTCGACAGTGACAGAGTCATTGAATTGATTTGTTCCCTTCTGCATATTTTTATACCAGAAGAGAACAGAGGGTTCCTGATAATCCTATCTGACATTCCTCAAGTATTACAACAACATTTGCTTTATTACCTACTGTTCTTGACTGTGTATGTAGGTGCCACACCATATCAAAGTAAACAGAAAGAATAATGCTTGTAGTCAACAGTGCTAGATTGTTTGTAATTTCAATTACCTTTTAGACAAGCCAGCATGGCTTCACCAAGGGCAAGTCCTGCTTAACCAACCTAGTGGCCTTCTACGATGGAGTGACAACGGTGGACAAGGGAAGAGCTATGGATGTCACTGCCATGGGCTTTTGTAAGGCCTTTGACACAGTCCCCCACAACTTCCTTCTCTCTAAATTGGAGACATATGGATTTGATGGGTGGACTTTGCAGTGGATGAGGAACTGGTTGGCTCATCTCATCCAGAGGGTAGTGATCAATGGCCCAATGCCTAGATGGAGATCAATAACAAGTGCTGTCCCTCAGTGATCCGTACTGGGATCAGTACTATTTAACAACTTCATCAATGACAAAGAGAGTGTGATCGAGTGCACCCTCAGCAAGTTTGCAGACGACACCAAGCTGAGTGGTGTGGTTGGCAGGCCTCAGGGATGGGATGCCATTCAGAGGGACCTGGACAAGCTTGAGAAGTGGGCCCATGTGAACCTCATGACGTTCAACAAGGCCAAGTGGAAGGTCCTGCACCTGGGCTGAGGCACCCCCTGTATCAATAAAGACTGGGGGATAAAGCAATTGAGAGCAGCCCTGACGCGAAGGACTTGAGAGTGTATGAAAAGCTGGAAATGAGCTCACAATGTGCACTCTCAGCCCAGAAAGCCAACTGTATGCTGGGCTGCATCAAAAGAAGCGTGGCCAGCAGGTCGAGGGAGGTGATTCTGCCCCTCTATTCCACTATCATGAGACCCTAACTGGAGTACTGTGTCCAGCTCTGGGGCCCTCAGCTCAAGAAAGACATGGACCTGTTGAAGCAGGTCCAGAGGAGGGCCACAAAAATGATCAGAGGGATGGAACACATCTCCTATGTAGAAAGGCTGAGAGAGTTGGGGTTGTTCAGCCTGGACAAGAGAAGGCTCCGGAGAGACCTTATTGGGGCCTTTCAAAGCTTAAAGGGGGCTTGTAAGAAAGATAGGAACAAACTTTTTAGAAGGACCTGTTGCCATAGGACAACAGGTAATGATTTTAAAGTAAAAGAGGGTAGATTTACACTACATAAAAGGAAGAAAATTTTTATGATGAGGGTGGTGAAACACTGGAACAGGTTGTGCAGAAAAGTGGTGGAGGCCCCATCCCTGGAAACATTCAAAGTCAGGCTGGATGGAGCTCTGAGCAACCTGATCTAGTTGAAGATGCCCCTGCGCATTGCAGGGGGTCTGGACTAACTGACCTTTAGTCACACACCTAAAGTGCCTTCCAACCTATTCTATCATATTCTATGATTCTATGAAATAAAACCCCCAATTACTCAGTTTATTTTCAATGTTCACTCACTAAGTATTGTAGGTACAGTCAGTGGTGAAATATTCATTTCTACCTTTTAAGCGTAGTGCCCCTGGCTGCCATAGAAGGAAAGCGTAGTCAGTATTTCTCTTTGCTCTCCGGCTATGAAGATCTCAGATACAGACTGCAGTTGTCCCTAGTTATGTCTGAAATGAGACTGGCTCAGAGTTTCTCATAATACTCGTAAGATATACAGCTCTTTTACGGATAGCAACCTATATTGCTGAAGGCGTGTATGCCTTCATGAAAAATGTGAACTCAGACTCTCAAAACAAAGGAATGCATTGCAGGTTTCTTGACAAGCATAAGATTTTCAGTTTGCATAAAAAAATAGTTGTATAAAAATTCATGTCAGACTTCTCCAAGGTAATTAAACAGCTTCAAAGTTGACATATCTTTTACGTAAAACAAAACTGCTACACAGAAATCACTGAAGGCAATCCCTGAATTTTTAGTGCAATTCCACAGTTGCATTTACTTGACCTTCCTTGTGTTTGACTTCCACAGTTATTGAAGTGTCAAGGCATAATCCCTTATCAGCATCAGAGGGAGCTTGGCTTAAAAGAAATTGTGAGGCATTCTGGAACAAGCAGATGGAGAGCATATCTTTTTCCTGAGTTTTCATACCCATAAATTCAACCTAGAAAAAGGCTGAATATGTAAGGCATAAGGGAAAAGTGAAATGAGAGAGTAAGGGCTCAAAGTGGATAATGAAATTGAGAATGAGCATGCAGCCAAGAACTGCAACTTAAAAGCGAGCAAATAATTATTAAAAAGAGTGTAAACATGAAGCCTATTCAAGTACCAGAGACAGAAGTGAATTTTTGTGCTAGTAGTTGCACACATAATTCTGCACACATAATTTCAGCAAGCGCCTGACAGTAAAAGACATTAATTTGTTAATCCATTCTTCCCCTTTACATCTTTCTGATATAACCTCTGATTTGCACTTACTGTTGTCATCATGCTTAACAGGATCTCCTTTTTTTTATTTACATTTTTTAAAAGAAGGCTGGGGAGTTAGGCCAATGGCTTTAGAGGAATTCAAATTATAACATCAAGGAGGACTAGGTTGTCTTTCCCTAATCTTTACTGTCAGTTCTTGTAGCCATTGTGGTCTTCAGAATATTCAATTAGGTGATCAAGACTCATCCATAAACAAAAAAAAGGAGGCCACTTCAAAAGTCTTGCTAGATAAGTTGTAGTGATTATCCAATCTAAATTGGAATCAAAGCTTGATTTGGTTTCATCAATGATGTTAGATTAGGAACAAAGAGCTCTCAGTGCTAAAAACTTATGAAAGATCTAGTGGAAATCAATGTTACAGGTGTAAAATGAGAGTCCTAACCCCTAGCAGATCTTTAATAAAAGATAATGGCTTTGTACATAGACTATTTGAGGCAAAACACAAAAAATTGCACCAACTCAAGGATATCAGGCATTGGGAATTTTAAAAAGGAAGAATTTCTTTTGAAATAATTTTCTTTCAGTCAATCTCATCTTAATTTTGACTCCCACCTTTTATGACTCCATAAAATTCTTAACTCTCTCATAGAGGCCATATATCCCATCAGGGATAGACTGGGCCTGCTGTCGGAGTTTGTATGTATTAGCACTGCAGAATGCAGAGGAGAGAAAACAAATGTTGTTTTAAAAAGCAGAAGACTTTTTCTCCTACTACCTCCAGATAATCCAAACTATGCAAGTTATACTTAAACATTATAGCCTACATTTTTACTTGTGGACCTTTAAGCTGCCAATTCTTGCAAAATGGAGGCTTTGCCACTGACTGGTGCAGTGGAAAATACAAAGGGACCTCTTTTGGATCTAAGTAATACAGTAAATAATAATAGCTGCACGCATTTTAGAACTACATCTTTTTGGATTATGATACTACCAGTGCTGCTTTCTTAATACTCCTGAGCAAATAAAGAAAACCACATAAATTAAGACTTTCAGGTACTTGACCAGAAGGCAATACATTGGGAGTAACTGAATTATGTAATACTTTGTGCATCTGACCTCTAAAAACACATGTGGTCACTTTTCATTTTGTCTTTAAATTGCAAGCCTTCTATTCCTGTTCCCTCTCTTCACATGTGTTTACTCTGTTTTTTATTGTAGGTGTTTTTGTCCTGATAAAAAGCTTATTAAAGTTCTCTGCTTTTGTTATTAGGAGTTTATTGCAATTTTAACAAATTGGAGTGTGAATAGAAATATAATTAAAAATTTACACAATCATATCAGTAGAGTTCTGGGCAGCTCAGGATAGTCACAACACTTGCACAAAAGCAAGATCTTCCTGTTACTTTGCTCTTAGTGCAGCATTTAAAATGAAGACTGAAAACCCACTGTTCTTACAGTCCATACTGTCTAACAAATCTTCTTGTGGTGACAAAAGGAAATTTGCCAGAGGATCCACAGGGTTTTAATTGATAAAGACTATAAAGCAAATATTTTTAAGGAGGTGAGCAATGACATGTTGTTAACACATGTATGCAAAAGAGAAAAAGTAATTTAAATGACTATTATGTGTCAGGCACTGCTTTTGACATTTTTAGGTGATTTTCTTTTATAATTTAAGAAAAGCATGAAGTTGCTTGTTCCTGAGGGCTTTGTTTCCTTTTTGATCTTCTTTCACTCAGAAGTTACCATTGTGTCATCTGTCACCAAACTCTTGAAGGCAAGCGCCATGCATTCTCTAGAATGTAGTAACATAAAAAAACAACCAATATATAAAAGAATTGACCCTACCTGGATCAAACCCAATTCCTGCTGACTTTGAAGAGGTTATTTATCTTTGAAGAATTTTCAAATATTCACAAAAACAGGAATTCCAAGATGTAGAAGTGAAAACCTCATCGTACTGATAATATTGGGAGCTTTACCTCTGATTCTGATGCGGTCAAGATTTCATTGAGTGTTTGTGGGGTACTGGACACATACAACTGCAGCTGCAATAAATTCCAGCTATTCTGATTTTCAACATGTCCAAGGCGAATAATGCAAGGGCAGCATAATTTTCTCTCACTATCCAGTCATAAAATACAACCAATCTGTGGAGGATGAAGTCATCTGTCATGTACAAACTGTACTAAAGGAAATCTTCCACTTTCAGCTTCAACAAAAAGTCCCTCATAGCTACTATTATTCTCTGATGTACAGGTTTCTGAATTATTAATTTTCTTTGTTGTTAATATTTTTAACAAGGAAATTTAGAGTTAGGAAGAGACTTAAAATGAAGCTAAAGCCATTAAGCATGGAAATGCATAGTCAGGACAGCTGTACTCTGCTCTGGGACCACGCTTGTATTTAAATATTCATGTCTTCTTTGCACACTCTGTAGGGAATCCCAAGAAGAATATGCTGTCTGAAGAACAGGGCATCACTGGAAAATATCATGGAGATGAGAGACAAGAGTTTTGCCTGCAGTGAGCTGCTTGAGTAGATTCTAGTTAAAAGAATAAAACATGACACGCAGAAATAAATTGTTGTGAAAACTAACATTTACCACAAAACAAACACAAGGATTAGATTTCAGATTTTCAAAAATAAATCAAAAAAAGGCATCGGAAAACTTCCATTATTTAAAATTTGCTACCTACAAAGAGCAATACTGATTTTAAAGGGAGATCTATTCTTCAATTTTTAAGTAGCTAGAAATTCTGTCAGTGAAACTAGCAATGAGTGCTGCCTTCCTTCTGCATTTTGGGACCGTGTGAAGTTAAGCAAACCTGACATTTATTGCTGCAGAGTTTGAGAGCATCACAACAAAGAGCTACATTTTGCCATTGAACCACCAATTCTGAGAGAAATTTGTAAGGGTTTCTTTGCATCACCAGTTATGTATAACAAAAACATACCCAATTTTTGATACCTGTCACTAACTGTAGACACATTCTGTGGGTAGGATAAAAGTGACAAGCCCGCTCACCCTATAGTCATGGAAGTGCAGCCACTGTCTTTAGACAAAGCCAGACCAACATTCCCAAAATATGACAAGAATTAAGTGGTCTCTGCATGTATGCTAAATGAACCCACTCAGTAAAATATTTCAGTCTTCAAAAGTCTGCTTCTTTGGTTGTAGATATACATTTCTGATTGACATTTAGATAAATCAGCTGAACCAAAACTTCATAATAAAATTCTCTTCATTAACCTAAGATACCATTTTCTCTATGCCAAAAGCACACATCTTTGTAGACAGATCAGGTTCTACAGCTGTTACAGTGACTTTTATATCTTATGTGTGCTACATGGAAGTTTCTAAATTCAACTGATATTCATCTTTGTCTTTGAAATCTTAAGTAACACCAGGGGAAACAGCTATTTAATTTTTCTCTCTCTCCACTTTCTGACAGATATTAACAGGGCTATTTAAAATACCATTTCTGCTTATTTAAATAGATCTGCCCTTAGCTGCACATAACCCATGGTTTCCACTCTATCTATGCTGCTGCTCATTCTGGCAGCATGGGGAGTTCTACCTACAGTTTCCAAATTCAGTTTGATGTTGGAGATACCTGTAAAATTACTCGTCTCATCTATACTAACCACTCAACCTCAGGCACCTAAATTAGGAACAGAATTTCTGTGGTCTCTACCATAGTTGAAAGGTAAACAAAGTGGAAAGGAGGAAAGTTACGTGCGTCATCACTTCACCAATCTCATTCAGCTGTTTAAAATCTTTCCCAGGTAAAATCTTTCTTTTTGCTAATGACTGAGCAAAGAACCATGCCAATGAAAGCTGAGGTAGCAAATGTACCCTTGCAGCAAAGGCAGACAACAGCATCCTTGGATCCATTAGGCAAAGCACTGCCAGCAGGTCGAGTGAGGTGATACTTTCCCTCCACCCAGAGCCGCTGAGACATATCTGGGTGCTCAGTTCAGTCCTGGGCTCACCAGTACAGGAGAGTCGTGGACATACTGGAGCAAGTCCACCACTGGGCCACAAAGTTCATGAAGGAACTGGAGCATCTCCCACATGAGGAGAGGCTGAGAGAGCTGGGACTGTTCAGCCTGGAGGAGACAAAGGTCAGGGAGATCCTATGTCATGTGTAAATACCTGATGGGAGGGAAAGAAGAAGAGGGAACGATACTCTTCTCAGAAGTGCCCATTGACGGGGAGAGCCAATGGGCACAAATTAAAACCCAGAAAATTCCACCCTGACACAAGAAAACACCTTTTACTGTCATGACAGTCAAGCACTTGAATGTGTTTCCCAGAAACATTGTAGAGTCTCCATTTGTAGAGATATTCAAAACATGACTGGACACTGTCCTGGGCAAGCTACTCTAGCTGTTCCTGCTTAAGCAGGGGGTTGGGCTAACTGAATTCTGTAATTCAAGAGGTCTCTTCCAACATACATGAAAAAAAATATCTGTGAAAGCTAGCTGCATAAAGAGGGTATGAGTATCTGCCTTTGTACGACATAACACTCCATTTTGAAGGTAAGCCTAATTGCCCTTTATATTGGCTTCCTATCTTTGTATCAGACTGAGATACCATAGGATGGAGACAAAGGGAAGACACTAGATTATAACTAACAGCTATTAATTTGTATGTGAGCCTGGCAGGGAGCCCCCACCTTCTCTGGCAGAAGTCCCTTGCCAGCATTCCAGCCTTCAGTAGAGAAGAAAGCCAAAATCCTCTCAGCGCCCTGCTTAGAGGGCTGTTTTACCCTGGTGGGCCAGAAGAGGAGGCAACAACCGTTACAAGCTGGGTAAGAACAAGTGTGCAAGAAGAAGGATGATGAGTTCCTTTGCAAGCCCACAAGTATGCCTAAAGGATGCTCACGAATGATGAAGGATCCAGAGCACAGGTAGTTAATAACACACATAATTATTTTTATCAATTTTCTCCAGATTCGCCTATTTTCTCATGTTAGATAAAACGCTCTTGTGCTTATAAGCCACAGAAGAATTATTTTTTTCATCTCTGGCATGGTGCTAGGAAGTGCACTGAAGTCCTGCAGCATCCACACACCGGAACTGAGGAAAGTGGGAGCGCCCAGGTTATTTCAGCAATGCAGCAGCTGAGCGTTACACAGGAGCTGGTGTAAGCTGAGCTGCCTGCTCTTACTTCTCCGAGGATATAACAACTAAACAGCTTCAGCCAAAAAAGGTTCCCAATGGGAGTGAGCACAGACATGATGGTGCAGCTTACCTAGGCCAAGGGAAGAACAAGAGCACAAGGGTTTTGCAAAATGAGACCAAAGCTGGGAGCCTGCTGAGTGACCAGGCCCCTGAAGGTTACCCAAGCTTTTTCAGCTGTCCAGGGCGTAAGCTGACATTTTTAAAGACACCTCAAAAAAGAACACAAGTAGCAGCAGCAGCAAGTTAAGCAAAACAGTTTGAGGTGAAGAGAAAAGTTGGGAAATTCTTAAGATCAGTATCTAGGAACATGACAGGATCTAGTGAGTAATTATAAACAATTCACTACTATGTCAAAAACTTTGAGTATCACATCATTCTTTATTTTCTTGAGAAGCATGAATGCAGGTTTCTGTTTTTTCTTTGTCAGAGCAGACAGTGATAGTACCATATTCTTCAGCATTCAGTGAAGGAAGCGACAAAATCATCAGCTCAGCTTTATGTAACAGAAGGTTACTTCTCTCACCAATAACATGCACCGTATTTATGTTTAAAAAAAAAGTAAAGCATATAAGACAAACAACAACCTTTCTGCAGAAGTACATCCTGTAGTTTTCCACTTTGGAAATAGGACTAGAGGTGGGAACAGGAAAGAACTGCCAATGATACCTACTTCTGACTGGGGACTACGCCATGACAGAGATTTGTATCACGCTTGTTTTCATGCAGAGGATGCTATTTGCATATGAGTTATATCCTTATCACACGGGAGCAAGGGAGTCAGCATCTAGCTAAATCCTCCCATGTGGAAGATGTTTTGTTGGCCTGTGGCACCTTATCAGCTGACAGAAAAGGGGTCGCATAATAAAGAAAAGATCTCATTCTTCCTGTATCCTGCTACAGCTGTGAAAGAAAAGCAAGGTAGCCTCAGGCTGCCACTGCTGCTCTGAACCCTCACTTCACCACTGGTATCTTCCCCTTTCAACAGAGTACCCATGGGAGCCTCCAGAGAGGAAAACCTCCCTCCACAGTCCTGAAGGAATCACTCTTTAAAGTAACCCATGTCTTGTAGGGAGAAGATAGGCTTACTCTTCATGGCAAATACAAAATACTTTCCATGCTTTTCCTTCCCCTCCTCCCACTGCAAAACAACAGCACTCTTCTAACAAAAAATGTAAGAAGATCTTTGTAAATCCTACACTTCCATAACCCAGGAGTGGCTGTTTCAAAACTAGGACAAAGATATCCAAGGTACAGGACTCAGAAGAAAAAAAGCCGTAACGATTGCCATGATTTATGCTTGATTCGCATGGATTTTGGATTGGGGCCTGACCAACACAGCAGGTCTGATGATGCCATCCTTATTCATACGGGTAATGCTGTTATGAACAGTCCAGCTCACTACTCGGTGAATAAAGGATTGCCAGACCAGCACTTAAGCAGAAGCAAATACAGCACAGGATTTCCTGGGGATTAATGACTGGCTGGGAGTTGATGCTAGCCTGATGCACAGGCAGTCATTAATCTTAATCCTCAGGAAATGATCTCTACCAAGGTCATTATTTCTGTAACAAGATAAAAGCAAACAAAATCTAATGACATACAGATATTTTTATTTTTAATGAACGACGAGGTTTCAACTGTAATGCAAAGTTCACGTCCCATTAACAAATACCCTACATATTTGCCCGCTAGAGCAGATGAACACTTATCTTCTTAGAAGCTTTATGCCAAGACCAAGATTTTGAAGAGGAGAAGCCTTCCTTGTCTTAGACTGTTAAATCCACAGCACGGCCACACACCTGCCTGAATGCAAAGTGCCAAATGTCCAGCAGCTCCCACTGATCTCAGATATTACTCATCTGTGAGAGGTGGGCTCAACGCTTTGCAAGCCCACTGATGCCAGGAGTCTACAAACTGGCTTTCACAAGACAGGCACATGCCATGGCAAAACCACATTTGTGTGGAAAGGGAAAAGGAGGGACAGGTTCCCAAGTGTCTTATAACAGGATGGCCCTGTTTATCTACATTTTGTGGAAAGTAAAAGCTTCTGAAGGTCATTTCTCTGTCATTTCATATTTTCCTACTTACAATCAAGTGCATACTTAAGAGACTCTCAATTAAAGTAGAAGTTGCTTCTGACTACACAAATGAATTATTCAGGAGTAAATATGATGAGCTGGTTTTCTATAAATACATTGCATGTTAATGTAAGAATAACACTGTATAGGTCAAGCTGACCTTTAATCATCACACAGCCTGTTTTATATATTCTATACTGCGTATGCTACCAAGAGGTCTTAGATGGGACTTCTTTTCTGTCAGCATTTCAAAGCCCACACGAGTCCAAATGACAAAGCAGTGTTCCTTTTCACGCCCCCTTTTTCCCTGCAATTATTCAAGAGAATGTAGCAGTGAACTTTATCATTGACGTAAAGAGAAAGAAAACCTGCATCTTCCAGCAGCAGTGCAACAACTAGATATTTCACTTCTAACAGCAATATTTGATCTGGAAGCTGTGAATAGTCAAGCACAGAGCTCCCAGAATTTATGAGTGCTTTTCCAGGGATTGAAAACCCAGCCCACTCGGCTGTGCCAGCGGCAGGGCTGCTGGCGTCTGCTTGGGAAGTGCTTTGACTGATGGAGCCAGCAGGCCAGAAGGAGAGCAAGCGCTGAGGAAGCCATCCTATGGGAAGAGGCCAAAAGAAGGTGGGTGCAGCTGAGTGAGATGCAGTATGAGGAAACGCAAAGGAAATAAACAGTAGCAAAATGGGGAAAGAAGAAATGAGAGGGGGAGGAGTACAGAAGGAGTATGCTCAAGTGCAGGGGGTCCCAGAATACTTATGTATGTGTCCGCTCTCATTTACACCTTTCACGCTTTTTTCCTTTGAGAACGGCGCTTTGTAATGTTCTCATATACTGTTCTTTCGCTGCAAATCCAACAAATAGCGCTGATAATGCAATGTTTTTGACCTATTGATCTAAGCCATCATCTGGAAGAAATACTGAGGGGATCTAAGCTGACTAAAATGGGACAGAAAAATGCTCAGAACCTCTTTCTACTATTCCTTTGAGTCTGATCCGTACTCACATTAAATGTTTTGAAAGAAATCCTTTGACCTCACAGGCCACGCTCCAGGTCCATCATCTTTCATTACATGGGTGCAACAGAGCTAATTTCCTTCTCTTACACAAAACTCAAAACTAACACAAATCACTCATTTGCTTCTTTGTTATGTCTGGGGTTTTTTTTTGCAGTAGGAAAGGAGAAAGCCATGTAGGCCAGAGAAGACACCAGGTAATTGTTTACATTTCTACATCCCCTCAGATGATGAACTGCACTTCTCAGACACTTCTGATAAATACTACCCCTTCTTTTAATTCTTAACAACAAAATGTTATCAGCTTAAAAAATTACTTATCTAGCATGGTAAAGGTCTATTAAAGTAGGCATCATGCACCAGTTGATTTTTCAATGTTCATTACACACAGGATGATTAGAACACAAAAACACGGTAAGAGTTTGGTAGATAAAATTCATACAGATCCAAATAGATAATCAATATTGTATACAGCAGGTACTCGTATCCATTATCACACAGATTTTTAATTGCACATAAAATTCAAATACAATGCCATCCAAATTTGTTAACTAGTATTACCTACCTTGGCGAGCCACACAGCATTTACACCAAACTAAAATACCTTTTCTTTTATAGAGGTTGTCAGAATTATCCGAATACAGACTAATGAATGTGAACACTTAAAAGCTCAAAATCTCAGGAAACAATATGAGTGTTCAATACAGATCTCCAATACTCCTTGTGTCTGCCTTCCAAATCGCTTGCAGTGCAAAAGATCTTGAAAGCCAAGTCTGCCCACAAATGAGGTGGTGCTTCAGAAAAGGTTAATGACCATAATGTGTAACAGAAAAGCGGGTGGATTTTCTTCACATTTCTCCTACACATCTAGGAGTATTTGTAAAAAAAACAAATCCAGAATTTATTGAATTGGACTCCTGTATCAGCGCTTTTGTACTCTCATTAATTAAAATTTGAACTTTGTGAAGTCAATGGGAATTTGAAATATGAGTTCCTTTGATATTAACACAAACTTAGACGTCTGCACTTACATTGGCTATTTTCTGTTGTCTTCTTGGCCATTTCTTCACGAAAGTCATGCATTAAAATACAATATTTGCTGCAAATGTGGGTCAATTTCTTTTCCCATTGTAAATTTTAACTCAGCGTGTCAGTTTTAATGAAATGTACAGGTGGTTACTGCCTCGCACTTATTTAAATTTAAATTTAAAGACCTTTATAGAACACTTTTTGAAGAATATTAATTCCAGGACAATGATAAAGAGTTTGGAGAGGCGAAAAAAACCCAAACAAACAGTAAAGTATTGTGAGCAAAGAAACCCTGAAGAAAATCTTACTGGAGTAATATAAATAAGATTTATCCCTTGCAACCATCTCTATCAATCCACATTGTTCTCAAGTGTTTTACTGACATAATAAAGAACAGCACTGAGTAACCTAATAAACTTAATTATAGTACCTAATTTTCAGAAGTGTTGGACTTCTGTGTCTCCCAAGATGGATTTCGGATTTCAAAACCCTTTTTTCTTGCACTGTCATTAAGGGGGAAGCCTCTGGATCACACTACATGGTGTAAGCTTGCTATGGGGAAAAATGGGTCTGAACACTGAACAAGCTATGCCTAGGAAGCAAATGAAATAAGCTTCAGTAATGGAAAAATAGAGTTGATCTTATTTCTGAATCTTCATTACTGAACTTCAGTAGTCCAGTTGACATTTCTAGCTTTCCTGTGGTCTTCAATCAGTCATAAAGGTTCTGCCCCTGCTAATGAGCTCTTCCCAACCTGCTTCTGTTCTGTTTTTAAAACATATTTGATGAAGGCTATTTACTGCTTCAGATGATTATTTTTGTTTGCGTTGGCCCTATTTGAGACACCACAGATACATCTGCAGCCCAGGAGCTTTGCTTTAAGGGAAAAGAGGAGTACAAAGGATTGTAATGAAAAATTAGAATTTTTCATTAAAAAGTGAAAAATTGAGACTGGAAGTCTCTTCTTCTAGCAGACGGGAAAGCTTGGCTACCAGGTGGGTAAAGATGAGACTTACTGGGTGCAGCAGTCAGAAAGCCTGCTCACCTGCCGTAGTAATGCAAATAAAGGAAGCCAAATGTAGAATTGCAATAAATTTCTTATGCCCTTTTTCAGCATTGAATGGGAATAGATTGGGAACAGTCTGTTGATGATTCCACTCCAACAGGCAACAGACTTTGGCAATGAATGCTGCAGTATTAACCAGAGAGAGATGCGATGTGAATCATGATCAGAGTGGCAATAATGGTGTGGAGACCGCAAGGACTAAAACTGCCCTTGTGTTGACGAAATGAGTGTCATCTTCAGCTTTTGAAGCGGGAAATGGAAAAGTAGATTTGCCTTGTCCAAGAGATACATAGCAATTTTA
Source organism: Larus michahellis (assembly GCF_964199755.1). Classification (NCBI taxonomy): domain Eukaryota; kingdom Metazoa; phylum Chordata; class Aves; order Charadriiformes; family Laridae; genus Larus; species Larus michahellis. The sequence continues at coordinate 37,235,170 of NC_133930.1, forward strand.
AAAGCTGTACGCAATCTTCCAATGAGAAACTTAAAGGAACTTAAATGCAAGGAGGTGCTACATACAATGTTTGATCGCTGAAGTTTGGAAGGTCTCTCTATCAGTAGTATTCTAGGTTTCTTTAGTGGCTCACATCCCTCACAATTCCTTCACAAATGCTATTTCTTGAGACATTTATTACTACAGCAAGAAAAGCCCTACAGAAACACATTCACCAAATAAACACCTGGCCTTGAATTTTTTTTGAAGTCCATCAGAAGCTGAAATTCAAATCAACCCACAACTGCAAAGTAATTATGGTTTTCATGCCAACTTCTCAGACCAAGGCAATCATGGTCTTCCTGCTAAGTTTTCAAAGAAGAAAAATAATTACACCACACTTGGATAAAGCAAGCACACTGTTAACATGCATGTAACACAGAGGGATGTTGCATTTTTTCTAATGTCAGCATTAAACCACTTGAAGTCAAACCAGCAGAGTCTCATTCTTTTCTATATTCCCTATAAAAAATTACCCACCATGTTGACTTTTTTTTTTTAATGATGTACTAAAATCAAAACCACGACAGAAACCCAAAAAACCCTCTACAAAAGTAGAAGAGATTAGTGTTTTTGTAACTTTTAAATTGCTGCTGAAGCCAGAGGTGAAGCAAAACAGTAGTTACGATACGCATCAACCAAGTGATCAGTTTTAGTTAGCACTGCAGTGAACACATTTCCTAAGTTGCAAGTCTTGGTGAGAGTATGCATACCATGCCACAAGAGTGCAAAACCCTCTCAGAAAATTCCCAGAAAGCAAGAGAAATGCAAAAAAAATGAGTTTCATGGGGAGAAGGGAAAAGGAAAACACTTGTTTGTTTTTGCAACAGAAACACAAAAAATTAATAGCAATACCTTCAGCAAGTGGGTCAAGTGTGTGAATCATGAGTTGGAAGATGCTGTTCCTCATTAGACTGTTGTGGAGAGATGCAGAGCTTCCTCCCCGCTGGAGCCGTGGCTTGGTCTAGGTGGAAAAATAAGGGAAAGAATTTAGGGTTTTTTTTGTTTGTGTCGAAACAGGTATGAAACACTACGGATTAATCTCACATCTCACTACACAGTAAAACATTTTCAATCATCACCTATAGCAGATTATATTAAACTATACCCTTTATTAAACATTGCCACATGTATAGACAATTTCTCTGGAGGGGATAGATCATCAGATTAGCCATTAGTCACCCAGGGCTCAGGAAAAAGAGCAGGGACGAAAGAATCCTTTTCTGTGAAAACTCTTAAAATGTTAAGAAAATAAAAACATCATACTTGCATCAGGAAGAATTCATGATTTGTTTCTTTGTAGAACCTTGTGGTTCAATCCCTGAAGTAAGTTCTAGTTTCTAGTTTTTATTGCCCGGGTACTTTGCAAATATGTGTACTATCAAAATTATGGAGAAAAAGGGCAGAGAGTACCTTTTTTTAATGGCAAAATTCTAAAGCTCAGTCAGCGTGAAACATGCTCCTCACTTTGGTTCAATCCATTAAGTACTGATTGCAAAACCAGACTGCAAGTGAGGTAAGGCAGTGCAGACACCTACTGTAATGGAGCTAAAATACGAGCATCTTTTACATGCTTTTAAAGAAATTTAAAACATATTCTGAGGTTCTTTCCCCCATGCCATTGTCTAGTACAATAATCGATGCATTTAATATATCCCATAGAGTAAGACTGCTTTGTGGATGGCTGGCTGCTTGTTTCGATAAAAAGGATAATCAGAGCCAACACACTGCTGACTAATAAGACCCTGAAATCCAACTACAGGGAAAAAACAACCCTGAAGAAAACAGTATTTTGCAATAATACCTGGTACAGGGATTAATCTTTGGGGTCATACAAATACTAAATATGATAGAAACTGAACAAGAAAATCAATTCACTGCTTTACCTTTGGAAATAAATTATTTAAATTCCATAGCAGCATAGGAGGGGGAAAGAAATCCCAGTAATTTTGAAAAATGCTGATGTCTGTCAAACTAAAGTAAGGCTTGACTCACCACCCTCCTTAGAAATAAATGCTAAAACAGATAGTAATTGCTGCCTACCGTCAGTGTTTGGTCATCCTTGTCGCCAGCATTAGGTGACTGCATGAATGGGAAAAAGAAAAAAAAAAAAAAGAAGTGTCAGATGAAGCATGCATAGAAAAATCTGTGTTATAAAGTGTCGTTAAAACAGTGGATGCGCCATAGAAAATTTTTGCATAATGTATGCATATACATATATATATATATAGTGTATACATACACATGCTCTTTCAGATACAGATACACACACACACTTGCAAATCCATGCATACTTTGAGGGACCTTTGTGGGACGGAAAATTTATCTTGCAACAAAATTTGCAAGAATGCAAACAGGACAAGCCAGGAAAAGTTCTTTTCTCCAAAGAAGCAATTTAGGACAGTCAAGTCCTAAAGATCAGTGGGTATAGTTACAGAAGTAAAGTTTGTGAGATGTGGATGAGTGTTCATAACTGGAACTTTAAAAAAAGTTAAAAATAATATTATTTGGGACTTTGAACTTTTGAAGACAGGAAATTTGTTTCTTAATTTTAATATTGAAAGACATGAGAATATATAATTGATAAATCTGAGTAATGTTTCGTGTTATACCTGACAAAAGGCTGAAGAAAGTCACTTTTCTTATAGCCAAGAGGAGTTGAGAGCATTCAGCATGCCTAAAAAATACTGAGCATGCTCTAGGTTTAATATGAGGGTATTAAAAAAAAAAAAAAATCATGTTGAAGGGAACACTGTCATTCATTTGAAAGGGAATGGGATGAAGCTGCATGAATGTATAAAACCAACTAGATGGTAATTTTTTACCACATAATTTAATTTGTAGAAGATAATTATGTTATAAAGATAAAGAATAATGAAATACAACTTGCATACACATTAAGGAAATAAAAGAAAAGTGAAAAACACGTCTGAAATAATTTAATTCTTTGTCAGTACAGAATGGGATATAACACCATGAAGCAGATTTTTTAAATTGTTTTTTCCACACACGATTAGTAACACAATTGTTTCTGAGCTTAACTTGCCAGTCAAGTTACATCCTAGAAGAAATGTTCAAGACTGGAATATAAATAGAATTTTAAGGCAGAAATGCCTCCTCATTTTTAAAAGCAGGAATGTAAATGGTTTGACATTTTGGTGATACTAAATACTTATAATGCCTGGATTATCTCCTGGATTAACAATAGTAACACCTTAAAAGTGTTTAAACTATGGCAATGAAACATTCAGTTGTGGTGTTGCTGTTTATATCATGTATTTGATGGCATTTTATCCCCATTAGGATGGCAAATTAAACTATTTTCCTATTGTTTACACTGAGTTTTGCATTTGCATATTCATTGCTATGTAATTTGGGTATCATACACTCCATGGCAAAGTACTTTACAGTATCATTTTTCCCTTGTAGAAACATCTAGTATTCAGACATTTTATACAATCTTTTAATTTAAGACAACACTCAAGGTCTGGTCCAAGGTTAAAATGTTTGTGTTTCTTTGCACTGGGAAAGAATACTGAATTTTCGGGCATACTCAACAGTGATTTCTTTAAAAGAAAAGACACATTTTCTGTAAAGGCTAGTTTGCTCTTAAATCAGGGCAATCGTGTATCAGTTCCCTCAGGATCAGAAAGAGATGGAAATTCCAAGTCAACTGTGCATTACACCTATTTCTGAAGGAATTACGAGTAAAAAAATTATCTTCTGCAAGTACATGTTATCATTTCTTTAAAACCATGAATTTATTCTAGTTCTGCAAAACAAAAACAATGACTTCTAGTATACTCTCTTATTGAAAAGTATCTGGGGCACGATCCCTTATTATGCTTTTATCAAAATTACAAAAATATTAATCACGGGGCAGTTCACTTATTTTTTTCGAGAATTCACCAAAATATTAGTTGGTTCTCCCATATGCCATGGCAGTATGTAGTAGCTTGTCCATATTCCTGCCTGTATCGGTGATCATGTATTCAAGTTTGCTCCAGCTGTGTTAAAAGTCTTAAAAAGATTTTATTTCAGGAAGAATCCAAAAAAAGTCTACTTGCTATGAAGAAACGGTCTATGGTATCCTTTTCACACAGCTCTTTTTCTTCGTGACCTAAGTCCATCAGTGATTAAGCCTGACATCTTTCTTGCCTTCTTTGGGAATGTGTGTTCTTGAGAAACAGGCTCCTGCAGTAATTCTTGCAAGAGATGATGCCTCACTAACTACGTGGCGCATCTCCTTATGCTTTCCTTTAAAATAAAGGGCACCATGACAGTCAAATGAGGAGCAGAATCTATATAAAGCTGTAGGCATTTGATACTGATATCCTTGTTAATAAAAGAGGGCTAGTAACTTGAATCATCTATTACACTGTGTATTCCAAAACCAGAATCAGAGAGCTGACTGCCTGCAGCGCTGGGACTTGCTGCTTCTAGTAGAAGTTTCCATCTTACAGGTCCAAAAGCCTGAAACAATTAGCGAACTGGACTGCCAACCCCTGAAAAGCGGACTGTCACATGACAGCAGGTAAAAATGTACCTGGATTTCAACATCCTTCCTACAGTGTGGGCTCACGTCTTTTTCCTGCTTGCTAAATCTTTTCCAACTATAATAACTAAAAAGCTTTTTTTTTTTTCCTTCAGATCGGCTTTCGTGGGAATAACAGAAGTTCATGAAGTTTTGTGGCTGGCAGCGTGGTGCTGAACGGAATACGGTGTCTCTAATTATTGCAGAGTATGAGCTCAGATAGGGTTTTGCTAAATTGTCTCAAGATTTTATAGTGAAGGACTTCTGGTACTCTCTCTTATGCCTGTTTTCAAAAGCCACATCTGGACTCGGCAGTTTTATACCTATCAATGAGTCACTGCTTGTCAGTCCTGAAGCAAATTACAGGTGATAGTTTTCTAGGTGCACAGGGCTCTCTAATCTTTTCAAGACACTTCTGCTTAAGGTCTGTGGATTTTTTGTTAAGCTGAACTGCAGGTAAACAAGATGCATTTCAAAGACAGCCACTGAAGTCAATCTAGTTAACTGAAGAGGGTCTAGATCATTTCTAAAAATCAGTATCCTGAGGAGTGCTAGTAATGTACTTGGAATAAAACTGTTCTGCATTTACTTGAAATTATATGACAAATTAGGTTAATACGTAACTAAAATCCAAAGCGACACACTCAGCTAGACAGATTTCAGAAATAAGGCTAATGAGCTCAGTGAAGGAACAAAAAAATGAACTAAGGTATTATTTTATCTAGTTCTCTTAATACGCATACCTTTGGATTTTAACAAATTAGAATCCCTTATACCTCCTTTCTGTGAATACCCCAAAACAATCCTGTGCCTACTCAATGGCTAGGCTTTATATGGTTGGCAGGAAGCTGAAGAGTGCAAGTCCTAGTGATCTCAATATACTTCAACTAAAATTCCCCTAGATAACCACGGAATTAAAAGTTGACCATCACCACCAGAGTCTATGGAAGTTGACAGGTGCCGCAATGGGGCCAGTACAGCTTACTAGCTGAAGGGGACGCAGATCACCACCGCGCTCTTGAGATTCATCATATAGAATGGCTGCAAGTGGCTGCAGGGCAATATTTCCATATTTAAGTTATAGTAAACTGATGGTAAGGATGTTAACTTGTGTATTACGGCTTAGTAATTCACTACCTGAATCCAGACTGTGAACTGAGTACAGAACCGTGGATCTTACTTAAAACAGAGAAGGAAAAAGCTTTAGTAAGCACACTGTAGAAAACCAAACTAAAATTCCCTTTCACTTTGCCTGCCTTCTTACTTCCTTTCACCTTTCTCTTTCTTAAAAGTAAAGTAAAACAGGGAATTCTACCTAAAGAAGCAGGTTTCTGTATTGTTGAATAAAATAAATATGATTCACAAGAAGCATACAAAATTAAACTGAGGTTTAAAGCTCGCTTTACTCATCAAAACAAAGAATTTATTAAACTAAGCTTGACCTTTCAAAGACATTGAGCTGCACCATCAAATTGGGATACCTGGCTGCCTTTACAACTGCTTGTTTACACATACTTGGTGTGAAAGTTGTAGCCCTGGGCAAAGCAAAATGGCTTTGTTCATTCAGATCAGTTGCCTCTTTTATGCCGGCCTGTTCACGCAATTACCCAATGTGCATACACACAGTGAATCCTCATAAATGTTCAGAAGAGATGCATCTCAGCCGATTCATGCAGTGACAAATGGATGGTTTAAGGTATCAGTTGCTAAATCACATGCTAATGTAAGGCCAACTGATTTAATTTCAGATTTTTATGCATATCACTATATGAAATAGGACCTTTCCAGTCAGCCTGTAGGACCAATCATATGATATTTAGTTATTCAACGTGAGTAAGAAAGTCACAGTCTACCCCATGGCTCTTACCTTCTCTGAACTTGCTCAAAGTCAGGTATCTTTGGCTTAGGATGGCAATGTAATAGCTCAAGCTTAAAGACTTGATGAGTTTTTAATCACCTTAGTGTCAGAAGTAATTATGCAGCTTTAACTTGTCCTCTTATATGCGTTTCAAGACTTCTCGATCAAGTCACCTTTTGCTATTTTTTAAATTATACAAATCAGCACCACAGCTCTGTACATCTATGCAACTTCCAGTGGGACAAAAGAATCTTTTTTTTAAAAAAAAACAAAAACAAAACGAAAGCTGAAGCTAGGTACTTACAGCTTATGCACATGAATCATTTGTTCACAAGTGACAGTTTAAATACTTCAGTATGGATTTTTGGCTAGCTTTAAAATACCTGGATTTAAAGTGTTTAATATGCTGCTACTTCATCAACAATATTACATGGGAAAGCATTAGTGAATGTTCCAAGATTAAGTTCTCAAAATCTAAAAAAATGTCTGAATTAGAATCACCCATGAAACAAGCTGCAAATTCTGGGCAGGGAGCTGGGAAGGTTCTCAGCTGAACTCCAACTGTACCACAGAGAATACTGCTAGGAGATGCCTGCTCTTCATTTCTTACAACTCAATCAAACGTGAACGGCTTAGCAAGAAGGCAGCAAAAAAAGCATTTCCTAGGACTTCTGCTTATTTAAATACACAAAGGATCTGCTACAGATTATGAAGGTTTTAGAGTTTGCCTTAAAAGGAGTCACAATAATTCCCAGAGAGGAAAGTGTTCAACCAATCTTAGTGCTTGATGATGCTATGCTGATTTGCAACTACCAAATAAATCTCATTGCGTTAATTTGGCTGTGCCCTGCAGAGGATTCATCACAAGGGCAAAAAGGCTGCAGTTTCACTGCCTTTCCACCTCCAACACCCTAGAGATCCTGAAGGATGTGGGCAGCACCAGCTGCAGAGAAGAACCCAGCCTGCACAGCCTGTAGGGAGGAAATGCTGAATCAGTGCAGCCTCAGCTGCCCTGGTCACGTCCCCCTTCCACCAAGCTCTTCTCACTCCTCTGTTTTATTTCATAACTGCCTTTACCCTTCAGGTGACTTTTTGTCACCAGGATCTCTGCCGACTTTATTGTCACCTGGCAGAAATTCACACCAGATCTAGCTCTCAGGATAGCAACTGCAAGAAGAATGTTATCAAATGTGAGAGGGGCATATAAAATAATGAATGATATTGAGAAAACTAGCTGAGCATTGCTAATAGTTGATGTTTCCCACAGTGTCAGAAGGGGACAGAAAATAAGAAAGTAGAAAGCTGGCCCTCAAATGAGAAAAAGGGAAAGCCTTGGCATGCTGTATCTATCCTGTGGGATTACCTTTTCCATGAAACAATAATAACATTTAAAGTGGTCTACCTCACACATTTTTAAAAACTGGTAGCAGGGAGAAAAGAAAGCATCACCAAAACAGCTAGGATGATGCTTAAGGTACAAATGTTTGAAATCAGCGTGCTTCAAAACGTAATATCCTCATTCATCGGGAGCACACCACCAGCTCTAGGCCGCAGGACTCTGGGTGTCAGTTTTACACCAGCCTAATAGCCCAAATCCAGTGGCTGGCTTCCATTCCTCGATTTCCCCATCTGTAAACTAGGAACAGAGACATTGTTTGTAAAGAACTTGGTTGTGATGAAGAGGGGTGTTTGCTTCAGGGGCAGGTTACTGGATACGACTGCCTTCTCTTCAGCAATTAACTGTGCTCTTTGGGTTTGCATCTTCTACTGAGCGCAACACAAATGTTCATTGCAATAAGCTACAAAGCAGAACTTGTCTGAGGGCAGCATCTCCAAAAACTATAGGTAAAGGATCAAAACGTACATCTTGCAATGTTTTACTAGCTAACAAACACCAAAGCTGTTTTTTTTTTATTTTTGGACTATTTATGTCTCTAACAGGTCTGAGACTATGGGTTTACAAGATTATATGACAATGAATGCAATCAAAGCATACAAAACATTTTTACTTTTTACATCCAATAGGACGTTAGACTGAATCTTCAACATTGTAAAAGGAAACCCCATGAAAATATGTTGATTTTATTTTTTTATTCACCCACTAACTGGATTATACGACGCTTTCTCAATTTTAAAATGGGAAACTAGACATTAAGTCTGAGGCAAAACAAAGTATTGCTAAAAGTAAATACCTCAATTTTGCATATTTGACTCAGGAGTATTTCAGGCTCACTGCCTTTATAACCGGCATTGAATAGCATCTGCCTCCATATTCATCCTTCAGATAACCATTTTCAGCTGTTTTCACCACTGCCTCCTAGGTCTTTCTGATCACCTGCAACATGCAAATGCCATCTAAGGGTTTGTCTTATACCTTGGCAAGGGTGTAAGAAATGATAGGGAGGAAAACTCTTAAGAAGAAACAGAAAATAAATTTTACAGAACAAACTGCAGATAAGACAGCAACACCGTACTGCCAGTGTGCCTGACAGAGCTGTGGGCAGAAAAGCAAGCCCAAATTTCCAAATTTCATCTACAGCCATTAAGCAAAAAAATTTGTTTTCTTCACATTAGGTGACGAAAAAAATGGATCACATCAGCTTCTGTCTTATTCTGATTCCTCCTGCTTTTTAACTGTTTTTCTACATTCAGCTTTGCATTAAGATGAGAGAGATCTGTGGTTCTGAAATCAAGAGCATCCCTGTATGCTGTGATTCTGGAGACCACCAGGCACTTGTTCTGGAGAACCTGCAGCATGCACATGCCAGGTTACTTTTATCTCCTTTGGAGCCAAGAGATGAAACTGAGGCAAAAAGACCTGGATGGCGCTATATCTAAATGCAGAGTTATAACATTAAGAACTTAAACCAGAAGTCCCCTGTTTTGGCTCTCAGTGTTTGGACACTTCATTTAGGGAATTATGTCCTATGTAGCATAGCAAAGGATAGACAGGAGACCTTTGTGCTCATCTTTCTTCATAATTTTACTATTTCACACTGCCTTTCATACTATTGATTTCTCTACGCAGCTACAAACCAGATAAGCCATTGCCACACACAGTGCAGAAGCAGTGGCTCTGCAAAGCCCGGTCCTCCCAGAACAGGTTCCTAATATTTAAGGTAAACCTACAGCTCCAAGGAGAATTACCACTGCGATCAAAGGGAATAAGGCATTAGGGGAAATAGATTTCTGAACTTAGAGAGGACTGAATTATGGAAGGGCATGGTGGGAGGCCAGAGCTATAGGAAAGCATGAGAGAGTTCGTGGTGAAGTAGTAAGGGTGGCAGCTTAAGCAGCTGATGACCCTAGCTCAGGCTCATCATCTGCTTTCCACCCCTCTTTCCCATTTACATCCTAGGACAACAGCATTTCTTTACCTCCAAGCTGCCAGGTGAGCTAATTGTTGCAAATTATGAGATTTCTCAGAGACTTTTGCTGAGATATGTTATTTTGGACACCAGCCAAAATCACAATCTGCAAGATCTTTCAAGTAGAAAGAGAAACTCACAGTAACTCCATCCATTTTTTATGTAATCCCATTCCACTACAAAAAACCTTGAAAGTCTGGTTTCTGTAAGCACTGTAGGGGTGCTTACAGCAGGAGCACAAGCAGGAGACCGTGCCGTTAACCCCAGCTGTAAGCCTCCTTTTAGCCAACAATTGCTCCCCAAATGCTGAGTCTGCCTCTATCTTTTCCCCTCATGACTTTTCTCCCTGAACCTGTGCTTCTATCGTCATGTCTTAGACTTTACTGCTGCATTTTTTAACTCCTTTTGTCCTGCCTTTGGCAGACAGTCATATAAATAAAACTGTAAGGGAAGTTAAGCCAGAAATCATTAAGTGCTTTGCAGTATTAAACTGCCTGGAAGTAATCCATAAACTAGATTTTGGTTCTATAGAAAATTCCCATTGCTAGGAATCTACACATTTCTGTTTCAACATGACTCTACAATCATTCTACAAGCATGTAAAAACTTCCATAAGTTTTTCTTGATTCTCTTCACAATATTCACTTGGACTTTGAAAAACTGCAGTCTCTATCAAGCTAAATTGTCAGTAAACATGGTTCTCTCATGTGGGAGTTTGCGAGGCTCCAATCACGACTTTATCAATTTAAGCCATTTTTTATTATATTGTGTTCTATAGACGGTCTTTTCTGTTAACCAGTTTTTGTGCTTACAGTGCTGTCCAAGGGAGTCAGAGGGAAGAAATGTATTTGACTCTTGAAATACCATCTTTCCATTTGTAAAACACTGTGGCCAGAATGAGAAGAAACACAGATTAAAACTCCTTTACTCTGTCTGCCTCATGTTTGTTTTACTGGCAATTTTACTGTAGATATCTATGTGCATATACATTTTTTATATGCTTCATAAATAGTATTTCTGCAGTCCTGCTGTGGAAGTCTATGGCAATATCTGAAGAGTGACTTTACATTAATTTTTTTTTCTTTGCATTCAAAACTATGCTTATTGAATGTGAAACAATCATTAGGACTGTTACTGTCCAATTCCTGTTAACTGTGTTCCATTTCCAAACTGAACTCTCTTACAGGCAATCATAGTAATCTCCTCTCAAACCATTCACATTATTCAATATTCTAGTTAAATCAGAGTTATCAAAACCTTTTCATTCTGGTTCATAGAGATTTATCAATTACACAACAAAAATTAAGAAGTTTGGGTAAAATCACGATAAAGAAAGAAGTAACATGTACAGGGGACACTGGCATGGAAAACCTCCAACAGATCAAAAGAAAAGAAAAAAAACCTGGCTCAAAGTCTGATTTCACACCACTGTGAATTAATTCCATGGAATTAGCATAAAACTAAATGAATTGAGAACAGGATTCTGGTCAAGAATGCAGGAAGAGATGCGACGTTTATTCCACAGCACGTTGAAGCAAGGTGTCAGTCTCATGATTTGTTACAAAATGTAGTGAAAATAAAAGATGCGTTTTGCAATATGAATGTTTTCCATGTCACGTGGCTAACCCATCCTATGGCATTTGCACCTAGAAGAACCACTAAAGCACTAGCTATCTCTCTGGATGTTACCACCCGTGGTTTTATGCAAGTTCATCTGTAGAAGGTGCTCCTGTTTCACACCTTCTCCCAGACATTGCCTGACAAGGGCCCTTTCAGTCACAGTCAGGCTCTTCCTCCACCCTGCGGACTGTCAGAACTTTGCCAGCTCAGCCTGGAGACTCACCCAGCACATAGCCAGATGCAGAAATTTTGGGACCTTGGTGTAGTTTGAAGTCACATATCCCTGCCACCCAACACTGCAGCGACCAGAGCTGAGAAGTGTCGGGGCTCTAGATCCAGTTGCTTACCCTGACAAGTAAGATCAGACCAGGCCGAACATCTGGAGAGCTCAACTGCTCCAGCAATATCAATTGCCAGAATATTTTTGGAAAAAACATTTAAGTAACTTCATGTCCCACCTAGGTTAGTTAGCTCTCACAGCAATAGCCATTAAAAAAAAAAAAAAAAAAGTTTAAAATTGATTTCTTAATGCTATGGCAAATTATGGTGAGCTGTTCCACTGTTTCTGCAGCTAAAGGACTGCCTGGCCAGGCTCATGAGCAGGACCCAGAGCAGCTCTACACACCACCAGAGCAGTCACGCTGCAGCTCAGCCACCCTCCACACCGCTCGCTGCTTTCACTCCTGGCCTCCACCACATTCAGAGTCACAGGCAAGTAAGGACAAGATTATAAACTACTCACTGAGCTCATCAAAGGATGGCAAAGCAGGAACTGTAACAGGATGCAAACCCTTTCATGTCTCATTTCTAGCTGAAAGCTCGTTCAGGTTGGGAATAAACAAGAGCTGCTCCTGTCTGCTGGATTAATAGTGCCATCTGTGAAGCAAAGGCTGCAGAACTGATCCGGGCGACAGCAGATTTTCTGTTTGGATACTAACAGAATCTATTACAACATTTCCAATGTCTAACAATCTCCTGGGCAAAGTCAGAGAAAAGCAAAGTACAGATTTGCATGGGGACAGACTGGTCTTTTCACCAAAGCCCTTGGACCTAAAAGCCAGCACAGAGTCAAAGTTTTTGCACAGCCTGTGGAAAAACTGCTCTCCAGACTCTTATCTGTCCTGTGGAAGAGCTAAACAGTCATTCCTCTCATGGAAATAAGTTACTTAACACAACTGTACACGCCTTATTTAAAATTGTGTTAATACAAAAAAAGGCTCATCCTTTGGTTTAGACCACAGAGAATGGTGAGGCATCTCGGATGAAAACAAGTCAAGAGATACAAAACTAAAATTGAGAAAAATGCTGCCAAAACACAGAAAGTACAGGTTTTTTGTGAGCTTGAAGGAAGTGTTCTACCCACAGAAGCAGGGGTGCTTTTCTCTTATGTATCCTCTTATTTAATAAGGATATATACAGACAGCCTGAAAATTCTGTTTTACAAAGCCTTTCTTTCTGCACAAGCAGCAGCCACAAACCCAGGGGCATATTGAACTCTAACCACTGATTTTTTGGGGGAAGATGCTGAATTTATGTTATTTAGCTCTTGGAAACATCCAATGTCCCAAACAAACAACACCCAATCACTTGCATCACAAGTTCTGCAAAAAGAAGTTGGGTTACACAAGAGTTGTGAAAGCCTGATGTGGCAATTTTGATTCTACTTACATAAAATTCATTTAGAAATACAAATTTCTTCAGTGTTATCACTGCAATATGAATTTCCTATAATAATACCCTACTTGCTATTGAATTGAAACAGAGTGATTTAAAGGCTTTGCAGCAAATCTTTCATTATCAATTTTCATGTAATTCTTCCTACTCAGAATTGGAGCACTATTTTGTTTAATTATTTCAGGCATTTTATCTCTCATAGTGTGAACTCCTAAACAGAAAGAAGAATTAGCATCATCTCTGCACTTTGTTTTCTGTCATTTAGGACCTCAGAGTTCATTGTAATGTGTGTGTGCCTGACATCTTGAGAAAAAATACATTAAATTCTTCTTAATTAATTTGCTCCTTTCTTTCATTAGTTTAAGAGAAATCTGTCTCTGTGATCTAAATTCTACAAGTTTCTTTTTGCTGATGATAGAAAGCATTTAATCTGCTAGGTCATTTATCTCCTCTATATTTGTCTAATTTACTACTTATGCAAACTAATGCCCAGTGTCTAATATCTACAAATTCTTCTGATTTCAGGAGGAAAATAAACCATGAAGATGAATCTCAGTTTCATTTATAAAGTGATATTTTTGCTGCTTTATCCTTGTGAAGACAACCTTGTAAACATAGATTGACATAAGCCACTTACTATGCTTAAACAAGTTAAAGCAAGCAAGTTTCATTTCTGCATTAAAACGCTGAGAGTGGTAGTGTGGTCACATGCAAGATCTAGTCTAGCATACAGTGAGAAGCAAACCTTCTTCTTATACGCTTTATCTCATATTTTTGTATTTATCTTCCACAAAGTATCAGCAAAAATTTTCAGCAATGACTGCACCAAGATCAAGGGTTCCTTTAAAAAGCCATTGGTAGAAGGTATCGGCTTCTTGATACCTGCTGTTTCTTATATTATTCTTAGTGAGACTTTAGCTCTAAGTAGTAGGTGACTCACTCTTGCAAATGAACAAAAATGAACTTTTCCTATGGCTTTTTAAGGTCCTTTAAAGATAATTTCAATTTTAGGATGTTAAACAGAAATAATCCCATACACGTAATGAACAAGGTTTCAGAATCTCATGCAGAGAAGGTTTGATTCAGGATTCTTAGTCTGGTTCCAGCCCAGTCTTCAGACTGATATTCTCAGAAGAGGGACCATTTGATTGTGGGGTGTTTTTTTCTAAACACTTTCTCATTCAGTCTTGCTTTCTCTCTCCTCCCCACCTTTTTTTTTTTTTACTTTTGATAAGGTCTATACAACTTACATATGCACTGTCTTCTCTTGCATTTTTCTTTAAAACTGATAGTTTTTCTGTAATGTCTGTCGGTGACCTCAGGGCTAAAAGTTACATATGACCTTTGCTGTGGTCAGAAATATTTGACAGAACATTTAATACGAGAGTGGAAAATGCCATGCAGTGCAAATCTCACTTCTTCACAAGATATCTACAGAACTATTAAAAAAACCGCTGACAGCAGTGCATTCATCTGCTGCAGATGAAATAGGCTCAGTTTTGAGGAAGTGTCATGGAGAGATGCAATTATGACTCCTATCTGTTCGCTCCAAATGTACACATTAATGCTACTTGAGCCAGAAAAGCTCACAGCAATAGTTGGTCATTATCTCCTCCCTGAACTACACCACTGAAGGCAAGAAACATTTGGAGAAGCCTACAGAAACATCCAAATGACAGACAGTTGTCAGTGTTCAAAAAAAAATCAGTGCAGCTCGCCAACTAGAGAGACCTGGCCACTGAGGAATCATGGGGTTGTGTGTAGTTTTCTTAAATAACTCTTCATTACACCTTTTCAAGTAACTCCACAGATGTTTTCAGGGCTATAGCTGTAGTAGCCTCTGCCAGAAATGTAGTCATATGGCAAAACTCACATCAGCATCATCAGTTTTGGACCATGGTTGCCACTACAAAAGCAGACGTAATGTCAGCTTAATGCTGAAAGAGACTTGGTCTAATATGAAAAAATGAACACCACAAGGCAAAACAAAAAGCAAGGCTAGAAAACCCTGTGATACCCAAAGGGATGGGCACCCAGCACTTCAGAGGACAGAGGCAGTGTAACTTAATCCCTGGGAAAGCCATGGCAAACTAGGGGAGATTCACCTTTGAGTAGATTCATGCCTGCTTGTGAGGGGATGGTTTTCTGAATTCAAATGCAGCTGAACAGACTTTGTAGCCCGACACTCCTACAGCAGAAGTAACTCCTGTGCTGTGCCTGCTCTAGGTGGGAACTCATCTTTATCATCAATGTCACTCAAAACCACAGATTTTAAATAAATACTGTTTCGATTAACATCTACCATGTAACAATCCATTTGCTTTTTGGTTAGCTACAGCATGAACCTAACTAGGACAAAAATCCTTTGGAACGGACTGAGTGGAGTAGAACATGATAGAGAGTAATTGGCTCCTCTTGGGAATTTCTTGCACTTCCCTGCCTTCTGCAGCATATTTGCAAGCACAGGACGGCAATCGTGCAGATCCTTAAGGATCACTGGCACTAAACCAGGCAACTCACCAAGGTGCCCATGCAAGTAAGAGTTTTTGGGACTGAGCTCATGATTTCTAAGCACAAATACATTAGGATTTTATAAGCTCAAAAAGGCTTGAGAGAGTAATAATCCGTAAAGCCTATTAAGCTATTAAGGTAACCAAATAAAGCATCTGCATTTTGATCGGTCTCCAATCTAAATGCTCAGCATGAAGCTTTCTTAGTGATATAAAGAAGGCTGAAGAAATCATTCTCCAAAAGACAATTTTTATGTTTCAACTTCTGTTAGAAAAGAATATAAAACCCAGAAACTTCTTCCACTTTTACAACATCTTGTATCGGTGTAATGCTTTCAATATTTGAAAATGTCTTCTCTGTTAAAAGGATTTTTCATTCCTTAAGACAGAGGATGAAATACACTGGTTCCTTTAGCCTATTTATACTTCTACATGTTTGCACTGTTTCACCTGCTGTAAAATCCATCAGTCAACCACTCCTGTGGCCATCTCTGCTCCACTTACTACTTGTTACTACTGCTCCACACTTTTGACTGGATGGTCCCCACAGCACTTGTTTCTTTTTCATCCTTTTCACTTGCATTCAGAATCAGCTTAAAGACAAATTTCTGTGCTGATCATAACAGGCAAGTTCATGACCTAACAAAATTAAATTAAATGGAACTTTTTAGCTAATGTTCTTTGGAAGTTGCCATTTTGCATCCTAACTATTTTGTTTTTAACTTGGTGAAGTGGTAAGGTCCTTAGACTTTATATATTCTTCTGGTATGTCAAGGAAGGCCAAACACATGGCTGTAGCTAGCTTACAATACATTTCTTAAAAATTTTTATTGAGTGTCATGTGCTAACGTCACAAGCCATAATCCTAGCTTTTCTGCCATAAGCAAATAGGTGCGTATTTGCCACCCTCAGCAGCAGTCTATTTCATTTATGTCGTAAAACAAGCCTTCATCCTTCAGAATGAAAATGGTTTACAGTCTTGGCTTTACAATTGTGAAACTGTATTCTCAGATGTGAGATTTCATACATGTATCTTGAAATAATCATAATCAAATGACAGGAAAAATGTTAATGCATTCATCACATTCTGCAACAGCATTCAACAATTCATCCAATATTAGTTGTAGAAATACGTTTGCTATTGGTCATCTCCAAAACTTACTATTTCAGAGCCACAGAAATGCCATTCTTATGTCTGTCTAGCAAATGTGGTTAAATTGAAACCATTCAATAAGATAACATACTGTTTCTCACTTTAATTACAAAGTTCTCATTTTGGCAAACTATTTCTTCTAATCTTCTTTAATTTTAACTTTCCTTCCTCTTTCAGCCCTGGAAAAGTTTTACTTCCAAGACTATGTGCAATTATAATCCAAAAATAAAGACTAGAAAGGCTTTACAGATAAGCCAACCAAACCATACTGATTATGATAGGAAATAAAAAGATGAGTCTGTTTCCATGGTAAAATATAACTACTGTATTAGACATGGGCACTGCGGCAATAAACAGAACCTGCAGCGAAGACATCTTCTGCCTGAGTCCTGCAACAGGCCAGAGTTGATCTTTGTAAGTAATACTGATTTTATTATTTTTCCCCTTTACTTTTTTCATGACAACTGCTAATTGCCTAGCACACCCCATGTCAAATGAAGATATGTGTGAGAAAGTCTTGGGTGACAAAAACTTGTGGTTCAGAAAGTTTATTTGGAGGATGAATTGAGAGAGGACATATTCCCTTCATCATGTTTATCATTTTAATTCTCACCAAATAACACTCACTATCTGAATGACTGAGCACTATTCAGAATGAGTGGGCATGGTGAGCTTGAATTTCTAGAGAATATAAGCATTTGTGAAGGGTACAATTAAATGATTCTTACATTTTTCCTCCACTTATTCAGATACAGGTACTCCAGGTTTAGTCTCAATGACACAAAATTAATACAAATATCTTTACAGTGTAAGTTAAAATACAGTACCCTTAACCCAAGACAAAGCCTTTGCCTTGTCAATTGAATGGCTTGCAGGGGGAAAGATTATAATATTCAGCCATTTATTCTAAGCCTCATGTAAATAACTGTAATGATTGTGTATTTATTTTGCGAAGTACTTTTCAAAAAGTGGACTGAAACCACTAGGCCTGCTCCTGAAGCATTAAGAACAAAATTCGACTGATTTTAATGCCTGAAGTTCCCTCTGTCCGTAAAAAAAAATCACTTTATTTACCACTGAAATATCGCTGGTGAAAGGCAGCTACAGTTCACTGTAAAACGACACAATAACTTGACACACAGAAAGGCCAAGAAACCGCTTGGGAAAACTGGGTGATAGGGGCTATTTGGTCTATATTAAATATTTATTGAACAGCATAATATTTTTCTTCATTTTTATTTGCATTGCCACACACTGTTGTAGTACATTGCCATATGGCTACTGTGTTGCACCTGTATTTCGCACATCTGTCATGTGGCTCGTGAAGTATTCTACATGTATTTTACAGCATTCTTCACCCAGAATATTTTTCTGGATAACGTGTAACAGCAGCTGCTCCTTCCAATGTTGTATTATTAAAAGACTTTTTATATAAATCCCAGAAAAGCTAAGCCAAATCTCAACGGAGGCCCAACATTTACGTGCTGTGATTTACAGAGGTTTCTCTCCTTGCTGTGTACTGCTTCTCACAGCATCCCTGGTACAGCTACACATGACCACAGGCAGGAACCCCATCATTCCTGGGGACTTCTCATTGTTGTCTCCTGTCCTACATCTTAATTCAATGAATGCTTGTATAAATCAGCAGATTAGACTAACATATCAGAAATTTTGCTTAGGCATTTGTACTGCAGTTGACTGTAAACCACTGAAGTGAGGACAAGAGCGGTCCCCCGTGGAATACCCCAGAATCTGGGGCAAACACCGACCTGCTGCTTCTCCCACACAGATGATAAGCCCCGAAGGGGAATAGCAGGATTAGTGGGGAAGACTGCAATCTACAGTTTCTTGAACGATCCACAGAAGCAGTGATGAAATTTCATTTCCATCTGTATCTGGAATTTGCCATGTCTGACAAGTTAGATAAATACATTCTAAGTAATTTTGCATAAATATCTTTGCTTCAAATGGAATAAAATTAGTAGTGGACATAAGTCGCATTTAAATATAAGATCATTAGACTATCCAAATCACTCTTACCAGAGGTGCTTTGCAGTCAGCTTACATTAGCTGTGCTGTCCCCTATACAAATGGAAAGGATAAGCAGGATCTGGAATTTGATCAGACAAATTTGTGACATCTCATTCCTCACTGTGAGCTGTTGGGACACAGCTGGGACATAACTTTCCCTGACAGGAGAGAGGGAACAAGACCTTGCTTGCATTTCTTCTATAAGAACAAGCACTTCATTCGTCCCTCGACACTTCCTGCTTGCACTAATGTAGCTTTCTGGGTACTCCAGCATTTTTCTCTTAAAAGCCTCAGAACTCTGTCACATACTTTTTTAAAAAGGAAAAGCTATTCTCCCACTAAGTGTGATAATATCCATTTCTTATAGCCTTATGGATCTAGATTTCCACTCTGCAGAAAGATAAGGGAGCCTAATCCTAGCTCCATAGTAAGAAAGGTCTCTTCCCCTTGATATATGCACATTTTTATTTAAACAACATTAATTCCCAAGTTTACTTAGATGTCAGAGAACTGGGCACCAGAGGAACTCCATTCACCTCAGTAAAGCAGCTCCAGATTTCACATGGAACAGTTACAGAATTCGGCTCAGTACACTACATCTTAATAACAACTTCTTCAGAGAGGGGTTACTTACCTACCAATCTATATATTTTGGTCAGAGCTGTTTCCGAGAGAAGGCTAAGTCCCGGATTTATCACCTCGGGGAGTGCACAGACAAAGCCCTACGGAGGCTGCAAGGAGTACAGCAAGTAGTATCTCATACCAGTGCTTTACAGGATACAAATAGCTCTAGAGGATCCGACACAATCTTTGGAAGTTTTAGCATTTGCTCTGTTTCGGACAGGTAAGTGGTCTCAGTTATGCACTATAAGGAAGAGTTAGAAAGCAATGTGAGTCCTAACAAAGATGTCAACTTCTTGAGCTAGATTTAGGTCCAGTTTTCCTGTTTCCAGACAGAAATGGAATCGCATTCTTTATACTGCAGCTGAATTCTTGTTTTAAATGTTGGTACAGACCCACACAGCACCAGCTAGTGCTGCTGAATCCCATACATCCTATCATCGCTCAACCTCAATGACCTAAGGCAGGGACAGAACTTCTCCTACAAGGCTGAGGGCAGGAAATGGTCCTATAAGCTACTGAAAGCTCCCATGTTTCAGTTTGGAAGTAGCTAAGCAAACACCCATGTAAAATTTGTATACAAGTTTATTTAATTCTTTAAAGTACAAAAGAAAAAATATTGTTGACCCAATGATAAGCATTAGTATGTGTACCAATGCTTATACTCCTGTAAGGCAGGAAGTGATCTAAACTTGTTTTTACTTGACAACAAATGGCAGGTTTAAAAATGTTTTCAAGCCATTGGTTCTTGCAAGGATAATGGTGACCTAAAGTAGGAGGATTTGGGCTTTATTGAGAGCTTTATTGTTTATTCCGAGAGGCAAGACCTGGATGACCTTGGCAGTCCTAGCAGAGGTGCAGTAGGAAAGAGCACAGAGATGCTTACAAGCACTTCTTCTGATTCTTCTGATATCTAGCAAAAGATGGTAAAATATTAGGATTGAGGTAATACTGGTAATGTGAGCTGAAGCTAAGAACAAATCCACTTTCTGCTTGTAAATGGCATTCTCCTTGTCCCCTGTGCAGGCTCTGCAGCCATGGGGAATGCTTGCACTTCTCCAGATGCTGAAAACCGCGGGGTCTATTCTGAAATTGAAAATCTGATTAAGTGTACCTTTGATCCGACTAAAATGCATGCTTCAGAACCTTTGTGAAGTAGGTCCTCAGTGAATACTGTAGCTTTTTGGTTAGCCACAGAAAATATGAAAGGAGCACGGGCAACCTGCCAAGACATAAATTTACCTTTCCATGATGATTGCCCTTCTTGAGAGGGTTGCACCATCACTGACATTTAGGACACACTACAGAGTTTTAAATTCCTACATATAAGCACTACTTACTCACTCCAAACAGTCAAAAGATTAAGAGGTATTCTTGGTTCTCCCTTTGATGTACTGTATTGCTGTTTGTTTCCCCATCTGCAAAATTAAGATAATAAGACGGACTGTTTGGGAAGCGACCTGCCAGTCAGACATGGAAAATTCAATGAATGAGCTAAATATTTGGTTCAATCATCCAGTACCTTGACTATTCCCTTGTCAATTGATATTCCTATTTCCATCTGCTTCTAGTTAAATCCCATGCATCTTGGGCAGCAGTTTTGGTTGGTGATGAAAACAAACATTTGAAGAGCCACTCTTTCTGGCTGACGCTCAGAATGCTTTTTATTGTTGAAATGCATATATGAATTCAAACAAGAGATTCAAAGTACATCTTAGTCTAACCCTAAATCCTACATAACAGAAAAATGTACTTTTGATTTTAGGAAATTTACAAAACAAAACATCCTTTCAACACTGTACTGAAAGTCTGCCTAGCAATAAGCATGTACCAACACATTAACCTGTTATAAGCAGGGACAAAATCAGTGTAAGCAGAATCATCAGCAGGGTGATGAAATAAATGTGTAAAAGCTTCCTTTCTTATTTTCTAGGGTTCTGCGGCTACAGCCAATAAACCTTCCAGTTAATTCTCTAGGAGGCAGGAATCTTCTGAGCAGAGCAAAAGGGAAGCCTCATGATGACCTGAATCAAGTCCACCTGAAAACTCTTCTCTTGTGTACTTTGTTCCACTGATCTAGATGGGTGTTTCTGTCAGCAAGGCTGTCAGTCACCCAGGCCAGGCACTTTATGCTGTTTACATGAAAGCCCTTACCTCCTACACTTTCTTATTCCGTCCTTGGCCAGAACGCTGTTATTTGGATAATGGCAATACCTATCAAGAAACGAGAAAGCCCTTCCAGTCAAAATGAAGGCATGAACGTGTTTTCTCTGGAATCAACAGTAAAATATCTACTGATTGCATCTGGGACGCACCCCTACAGTTGATATTGCTCTGTACCCTTTTGAGAATTCTGCAGAAGAGCAGGATCTTGTCCTTTGGGTGCGCACTTGCTGGTGCTGCTTCTGAACTCTTGGAATGGAACAAGAACAAATTCCAAATTAAATCTTGCTGACAAACTATGAGAAGGAGTTCTGACATTCAACAGCCTAAGAGGGCCAACGCAGTATTTTTAAGTTTTGTGAATCTCAGATTTAGCAGAAGTTATGTATCAATTCCTTTAGAAGTCTTGGTCTTTGTTGCTTGTACAGTTAATGATAATCAGTGAAATAAAGCCACAGTAAATATCCCAGTTTTACTCAGCGACCACAGTTTTCACTGTGGCGATCACTTAAACTGTGTGACATCATCAGAGTTCTAAAAATGCACTGCTTTAAGTCACTACAACAATAGCGTTATCAACACATAAGCAGTTCTGGTATGGACCTATATTTTCACAGAGGTTGCAGGCATTATGAGACATGAGGGATGTTGACATTGCATTAACCTTGGCACAAATAGCTTAATTTTTCTTAGCTGTTGTACATGAAGCTGGACTTGCATAGTGGGTTCTATTAATCTCAGTTCAAAATCTGTTCTGTTCTTGCTTTAGTTAAGTCTTTCTCTTAGATCTGATGTTGCTGTACCAGCATTTTTTATGTTTGCTGTTCAGCGACTAAAATGCATGTGCATTGCCACAGCTGTTTCTTGCTCTGCAGAAAATGGCTACGCTTACAGGTGCATGCATAGCGTATCTGCCAATTGTTTGAGTGGTTCTTGGCTTTATTTACCAAGTTCAAGTCAAGGAGGCTGAAAATACGGTGCAAGGAAAAATGAAGCTTTAATGTACACGCTCCATGAATTTCCTTTTTTCTATCAAACCTACAGAGCAAGATTTGTTCAAAAGGGTCGTTTTATTGTCATTTTTATATAGCCTTCCCATCCAGTGTTTTTCTCCTTGATTCCAGTACCACTTGGTGGAATTTTAATTGATGCATGTCCTCCATTGCATCAACTGCAATGGAATGGAGGGTTGTTCATTTTTGGTTTGGTTTGTTTCATTTGAGTACATATTTTCTGCATTCTTCAGCAGTTCTGTAAGCCAGGCTGGTTTCCATTTTTTTTCACCTGTCTTTTCTCATCTTGTGATTTGTTGGACCTAATGAAGAATGTTGAGGCTTTAATACTGCATTTGGCAATATCAGTCATTGGACTGATGAGTTCTTTGTACTAACGAGGCACTGGAAATCAGTCCATGTCCTTCCCTGCATGTGTTATAATATGGCTCTTACTGTGCAGATAAGGCGTCCAGGCTGACAACACTCACTGCAGTCTGTTCTTGTTTGATGAAAACAGTGCAGATGTTTCCCATCAGACATGAAAAGGTCAAAAAAAGTGACTGACTGAATGTTGCTTTAAAAGAGACATACTCAGGCACTAGTATTTTTCACTTGAATTGTTTTGTGACTTAATGAAAAAGGGAGCAAATGAGTTAACAGATGAGTTCAGCATTTTTTTTTACCACTTGTAAAGCTTTCAAAGCATTTCATAGGACCTACTTTACAACCTTACAAAAAGTACATGTTGGTTAAGAAATCCGTATCAGCAACAGCAGCCGATGAGAAGACAATGGAAAAAAATCTACCATTCTGTGCATGCCAGCTGCCCTTAGACACTGGGGCAGAAATCTGCAAATCAACATATATTGCCCCTATCTTGCTTCCCAAGCATTTTTACTCCCTTCAATACTGATGAAGCCAAACATGATGGCTAATAAAATCTGTGAACTCAGTATCCTTGTTTTATTAAAACATTGTTCAAATTTAACAAAATTATAATGGAATTATTTAGTATGATTCCTAATGAGGTTTTGGTCCAAGGATGAACTTCATTGCTTTCACCAGCTTGCTCTTAAAATAAGAATGTCCATTTGCTTTCAAAAGTCACCTACCATAACTGAATAGTGAAAAAGACCAAAATCACATTGCTAACTAATAGCTTGCATATTTTGGATAAGTCACTACAATTATGTCTATATACAGAAAGGTGTTTTAAGAAGACATTCCATTACCTCCATTATGTGGAAATGGTCAAAACCTAGAGAATCACAGTTCAGTAAGTAATAACATAACTGTTCCATAGTTTCTTCTATCAGCAGGGAGCTTATCAGTATGAAATGATGGAAAAGGCAAAAGGTCATAATTTGTCACAGGATGATGATGAGCCATGTACACGTTTTCACTGTGGAAAAGCTAAAAGCTACGATGTGTCAAGGAAAGTACTTCCAGTAGAGACTGGCGGCTCTTCAAAAAGGCAATGACAAACACTCAACTGCAAGATGGTGAACAGCTCTAGTCATATGTCAAGAGGAAATATGGGTTCTGACTAGGGCAGGTGCTGGGAAGGATACACAGGTGAACAGGAGACAAGAGGAGACCTCAGAGCCTGATTCTTCTATATAGAAAAAATGGCAGAATGGGGACACAAAGGCATTTTAATAATTTATCAGTGAAACAAGGACAAAACTAAAGGACAAAAGCTGGCCACAGATATAATTAGTCTAGAAAAGAGAAGCGTTTCCATATGCGGGAATGGTGAAATTCTGAGCACCAGCGCTTCCATCTGCCTTTTTCTTGGGGCTTTGACAAGTGTCTACAAAGGATAGCATAATGTAATTGCCTCTGACTGCAAGGAACAGGACACAGAAGTCCATCCCAATGCTATGCTGTCAGGTTTTGCAGTGAGTAATTGCAGCATATCCTAATGAAAATCTAGAAGGAGATTCTAATTTTACTAGGATTTTTCAAAAGAGCATTTAATACATTTGGTGATTATGTCCAAGTAACCAAACTCTCCTTCATTATAAAATGGAAACTGCTGATATTCACAGTGCTAAGTTCAACACAGACACATACACACCCACCCCTGAGCATACTCCATCTTAGAATGAAGCAGAATTTGTTTTTTATTTACTGAGGCATTTTATTTTAATAAGCAAAAGCTTCTATTTTTTCTGAATTGCCATGTAGCCAACATGATTCACTGGTGATCCATCACTTCAACAGCTGTTGATAAGACTTCTGCAGAGTCATGATAGGATGGGATCTCATCCTTTCTGTTCCCCACTTAAAAAGTGGAAGTGGGGAAGAGAGGATTGGCAAACTGGGGCAAACGGTTTCCCAGGAAGGAACTCTGGGCAGAAAAGATACTTTGGAAAGCTTTATAGTCATCTACAAAAATAAAACTGAACTACAGAAAGTGAGCAAATTTTTGCACCTCAGTGATGTGTATGTGTCACTTTGAGAAATCTCCTTATTTTCAGGATGGAGGAGTGAGAAGGTTCATATAATTGCTTTATCTGTGTATACTGAACAAAAATTTTCAAAGAAACACTTCTGCCCTCAAGCAGGTTTTGACTATAGTCAGAACTACTACAAGTGAACTATAACTGCATGTGAAGTGACAATCAGGGTTAATTAAAGCTTATATGCTATTTTATGACTATACAAAATTCTTGTTAATTCTAGTAGGACCTAGATGGGATATTTTGTGCTTAAGCCATGGAAGACAGCAAAAAGCTTCAAGGACTCAGCAGGGCACTATATTTATACCACTGCCTTTTAAATCCTCCCATCCTAGCAATTGTAAAAGGCCATATTTACTGTGCATTAATTGTTTTGGAAATCATTTGATTGACTAAGTCTAGTATGTAAATGTAATAGTATATTTATCAGAACCTATACCCATTAAAACACTTAGCCAGATTAATAAAATATTACAAAATCACATGAAAAATTAAGAGAAATCAGATTTACTTAAAACATTACACTTTGACAACATAGTACCGACTTACTGTGTTCACATAATAAACCCACTTAGCACACTGTGAAATAATCCCACATGGCAGAACTAAAAATTATATGACAGGAAGACCAAATAAATATTACTCTAATGCTTCCATTTAAAGCCAGACTATTTAATTTGGGTTTTATAAAGGAATTTAGTTCCTGTGTAATACTTAATAAGAATGCAGCTATTAATTTGGATGCAAAATGACCGTAGTGATATCATATGAAACAATGACCTTCAAATGCAGAAAAAAAATTAAACATTTTACTAAAATAATACGAGAGGACACTGCCTTGAATACTCATATTCGCATGTGAGAATATTTAGGTAACCCTTCTAAGAGTTGTAAGTCTGACGTAGCAGCTCCTTACTCCTCCCTTGGCCTAACACACACGCAAGTGCACACACATGCACGTGCGCACGCTGCTGCCCGTGGTTTTTAAAAGAGACAGCAAGGCCAGAAAAAATAACCCATAAACCCCCACTTAGTTCTAATGAGTTAATTTTATCTGATTTTATGAAATATCCTTCAAAAACAGTAATGCTAAAGTATGCAAGGACATCCTTAACTAAACATAAGGTGCTTAAATTTAAGTCATAGTGATGCTGAGAAAATGTACTTTAAAATAATATTAAAAGATAGAGTCTAATCTCTTTGACGATGTTCATGATTTAAGATGTAGACAAGCCAGGAAACTGACTTGGAAACTTTCCTATCTCCCTCATTCAGTTTCCCCTCAAACTTCTGATAAGGCAGAAGTTTAAACCTTTAGAGGTGGCATCTATGAAAGTTCAAGCAGATGTATCTTTGGGTAGAACTACACGTAAGATATTAAGTTGCAGAAGAGAATATTCCTTCCTCCACTGGCCAAGTATTCTCTCCTGTTTATCCCAATCCACTTCTCCAGAGGCTCTTCTCTTAGGTCTTGTCTCCCAAGACAAAAAAAAAATAATGGTGAAGTTTTATCAGGAAAAACTTTAACTAAGACTAAAATTTTTCTTTTTTCTACTCTTCCTCCACACCCCCAAAAGGGAGCAAAAGTTCAACCCCTGCAGCTCCAAGATTAGGCGTTGCAAGGCCTCGCTGAGCAGCAATGTATACTCCTTTTCTTCCAATTTTTTTGGTTTGTTTTTTGAAGAATGAGGTTACTTGCCAGTGAAAAAAACTTTTCAATGTATAATTCATTTCTTTTTAATCTTTGACTGAAAATTACTTTAAGCAAGAATAGTAGCTAAATCTCTGCTTAAAATTTACATATATAGTCTTGGAGAAAAAGCATAGCCAATTTACTTCTTTCACTACTTCTGCCTTTAGATTCTTTGCCAGCAATAGCATTGCAATGTGATAATATGACACAGTGGTATGATAACTTCAGTAAATTTTTGGCTAAGCCAGAGACACGGACTTAAGAAAACTGTGACCTTCACCTCCATCTTTCAAAATGTCAAAAAAAACATGTATCGAAGCTATTATAGAGATAAGAAAAAAGCTAGAATAGCTTGCAGCAGTGAATAGTCCTGTCCCTAGAGAAACAGGAAAAGAAGGAATTAAGTCCCTAAGGCAGAAACCATGGCACATGAATGTTTCTTCACAAAAATAATGGTTTCGAATGTCTATTATTGTTTTTCAAGGACAGGAGAAAGAGATCCTGAATTCATATTTCATTACTTTTACAATGGGCTTCAAGTACAACTACGTTAGCCACTGTGCAATGGCTTTCTCATCATGCTTGCTATGCTACCTTCCTCTAGGACCTTCCATGGGATCAGGCAAAGAGACATTTTGCTGACTCAATCCCATCTGTAGCAACCTCCTAATACTGTTATTCCACAGAAATCACTAGAACGTAGCATCACTGGAACAAATTGTTCATTAGTGTTATTTCGCAAAAGGGCTATAAAATGCACTAATGAAAACTGTTGCATATTGATGAATCTGAATGTAAGAAAGCATGAACTGAGTTAAAATACTGTCATTTCCAAGCACTACCTGCCACTGCACATACCCAGCTTAGTTACATAGTGAATCATTTCCACTCCTGTGATCCTAATGTGAATGGCATCAATATTTTGCTGCAAAGCCTAAGGCTTCAAGTAATCCTCAGCATGAATGCCTGGGTGCTGAAGAGATATGCAAGGTGAACAGAAAGGGGAGAGATCCTTTCATGTGGATACGCAAAAATTATTTCAGTTGTTGGCAAAAATGGCATTTCACATTTCTATAAGAAAAGGTGAGCCACTGCATCCGCAGAGCTGTTACCGGGGACCTCTGTGGTGAATGGCAGCCCACTATGTCCAGCAGGTGCACTGTGGTGCCACGGAGAGCACTGGCACAAGGAGCTAGACGCTCCTAGGCAGTCCTGTCCCTGTGGGATGGTACCGCTTCGTTTGCCAAGTGGGCCTCTGCAGCTGCAGAGAATTATTTGTTTGATAGTACTAACATGTAAGTTAAAAGCATGCAGTCAGAGGAATAAAGCACTTCAAAATGTACTTTGCTCACTTCGCAACTGCAGCAGAATGTTAATTATTTATGATAACATCTCAGAATGCGCTAACTGTATGCAACAGACACTGTAAAAAATAATGGCTTAGGAATCCTGGCTACAGCAACCTGCTCTTAAGTCTTTCCTGAGAAGAGGGGAGACACTGCCAATTTTTGTGTGGATTAGCCATATGTGGATTATTGTGCGTCTGCTGTATTGTCATTTTTAAGTCATCTTATAAATTTTAATTCTTTTTAAACTAATCCCTTGGTAAACAGGTTGCAAACAAAATAATTTTAAAAAATCATAAATTCACTTTCAAAAATTAAATAGCTTACACAATTTGAGCAGCCGACTCATTTAGAATCAGTTTTACATAATGATATTAAAATATTTAATTAAGAATGTTGTTTATAAAAAATGTCAAAACCTAATCAGCTATAGTGTTGCAGCTTATTGCTTAATATAATAGATTGTAATCTTATTAATATAAGAATATTTTATCACAAGTGTTTCAATAGCTCGACCGAATTCATTACTTGCGTAAATCTACTACAGACAATGAATATAAATTGGAAAATCATATGAAGCATTCTGTGTATTATGGAAAAATGATTTTACCTTGAATAAATCATTTTACTTAACACCTGCAATACTCTGTAGATAAAAAGTGAGTATGCACACAGTAACATTAGATAAATGAAGACTTTTCACTTGCAATTTTGAGTTCATGAATTTCAAGTGACAACTTAAAGGAAATAAAATAAAACATCATAAAATTAGATAAATGATAACAATAAATGCAATACAAGCATAGCTTTTCCCCCCATGTTACAAAGTATTCTGCTTATATTTTGGGTGTACAGAAAGTACTTACAAATATGCATACTGATAATTCTTCTGGGGATTTGGAAAATCCTCAGTGAAAAACATAGCCCACAACTGAGCCAAGAACTTCTGGAGTTAAACATGTCATCCTGTTCTTTTCTTGGAGTATTAATTTAAACTATCCTGCACAGAACTAATTTGCCAGCAGCCGTGTAGAAGAAAATGCCATTATGAGCTGTTTTGAGGCCTGATTTAACCATCCTATTTGAAATTAATAAGGAATCAAAAAAAATCTCTTAGTTTGGCTCTTCCTGTTCAGCCTTATCAGTCACCTAAACTAATGTCACTCCCAGTAATCCCTGTTTCCACCATCTTCCCTTACCACTATGTCAATAGTTCTTGCTTCGCTGGACACGGTTTGCACAGAAAAGGAGCTGTATTCCAACATACGCTGAGCAAAAACATAGCAGGGACTACATAGAATTGGGGGCAGCTCCAAGAAAATTCTTCAGGCCAATGAACACATTTTAGGTATGTGAACCTGGAACCGAATTCCTAAGTGAGGCCCATAGGCTTCCCACTCAGTGCATGAAACAAACGCCTCGAAATGGGGTCCCGCTCAGCCCAGAAGCCTGAGCAGGGAACCTCCCGAGACAGACGGCATGGTGAGGACGTTGTGGGGCTGGGGACACAGACAGAGGAGGGTTTTGGAACCTCACCCCAGGTGGCAGCAAGGTGCACCTTTTTGCTTATCTGCCCCTGCTCACGGCTGGCTCCTGATGTCAGCAATTGCTCTGAGATAGCTGGGCAGGCATTGCTCCTGCTTGCTGAAAGGCCACTTCTACCGCTGCTGCCCACATTTCAGTGCGGAAGTACCCACACGGTAGGCACACAAGCATCACTGCCGCTGCTTTTGAGGTCCCCAGGAAAATTATGTGTGTAGGCCCCCGACCTTGCGTTCACCTCACTGGTTCTCCCCTTCCTCTGCCTCTCCCTTGCCTAGAAACAGAGCAATCCAGGTCCATGAAAATGAAGAATTTAAAATTCATTTAAATAATGCATAAGACAACTGTCATACTGGAGCCCTCTTTAGCGGGCAGAGGGGTCGCGGCTGCAAGCCCAGAGTCAGACTACCCCATGCTTCATCCCACGGTCAGCAAATCAATGGCAGACCTTCCCCCAGAGAAGCAGAAGTGTGGCCCCAATGGCCCCAGCCTACAGCCTGATAGTTACAATACTCTCTTGGGAGCCAAGAGAGACAGCACTGATCTTCCACAGGCAAAACTGAAGTTAGATCTCCAACTTGCTTATTGCGGACACTAAATTTCAAGGGTGTCATAGAACCATTTGGGCTGGAAGGGGCCTAGGGAGGTCTCTGGGTCAAGCCCGTGCTCAAAGCAAGCACAACGCTGAATTCAGCCCCAGGTGCTCAGGCTGTGTCCAGTCAGATCTCAAAAACCTCTGAGGAACTTCATTTTGTGAGAAGCCCAGTTCTCTTGCATGTTTGCTGGCTGACCCACAAAAGTCTTCCATAAGGAGACGCCTCAGGCACTATGTCAGAGGATGGCTGAGTTTCCATAATGTGACTAGGCTGATGTACAAACTAGCTGCTCAGCAACTGAACGCTACCGATAGAGAAGGAGTTACATACATATGCGGATCCACAGTTCAGGAACACTGGTGCTAAGTCCTTCCAAGATTAGCAAATGTTTTCAAAATCATCAAAATTCGACACTTAAGCGCATAATCCCCATTCGAGGGGATGCAGCCATTTCTACCTAAATAACTCTCCTAACAACAGACTCTATAATTCAGAAATTCACGCTTGGCTAACATCACTTACCTAAGAATGATCAAATGACATTAAAGTTTTCAGAAAAATCAACTCATGAATATAAAGGAATCACGGTGCTGTCACTGGCTTATCTGTAGTTAGCTAACTACTTACTGGTAGTTAGTCAACAGTTGGCTGACTTTGTGAAAGAATCACCCTTGCCAATTAACAGTGCTGCCAAATACAGACTTTCATTTAAAAACCAAATAACCAGTCCTCATGGTGGCAACAATTCCATTCCGAGTTAAAACTACACAATGCTGTCCTTGTTCAGATCCAGGAACCGCGACTGCTGAATAATCGAGCTCGACGCAACAAAATGGGGTATAACACAGTTCACCTAACAGTGCTGCTGAATGCTAAGTCTGTGTAAGGTAAAGAATGGTGCCTAAAGTAGGAAAAGAGTAAAATGATACAAAATCAAGTATTTCTGCTTCCTGCTGGATGGCTGGAAGAAATCGTGTTTCTACAGAAAGACACAGGCATGTCTGTTAAAAGACAGCTTTGCTTTGAATCACCAGGACTCACTGACCTGCTCGGAATTGAACACTCTGTGCAATGTGATTTTCTCTTCCTTCACAGTGCTGAACTGTTTTATTAACCAGCAGGTACCTGATAGATACGTGGATACTTGCTGGTTAATAAAACAATTCAGCTCTGAATTTCTAGCTGTCATGTAGATACTCACTTGAAGTAATTACTAAGCTTCCTAA
The DNA here is from genome assembly GCF_964199755.1 of Larus michahellis. Classification (NCBI taxonomy): domain Eukaryota; kingdom Metazoa; phylum Chordata; class Aves; order Charadriiformes; family Laridae; genus Larus; species Larus michahellis. Next base: position 37,266,604 of record NC_133930.1, read on the forward strand.
TCTTTTAATGTGACAGAGGAAGCATTATCCTTGGTGGCTAGCTCTCTAAAAATTAATTGCCCGTTATCCACCACTGTTTCACAAATTTTTGCATAAAATGAGATGATGTAGGGTCTGAGGACTGATTAAATATAAAAAAAGTCTGTGTCCCCAGACTTTGAGCAACAGCACTGTGGAAGAACTACATACCCCTCAGTGAAACTTGCTGATGAAAAAAGTACCTTTGACTCAGAAATAGGTTTACTCCATTTCTTCCTTGCTCCTAAGGATGCATACAGGATGCTCCAAAGGATGCATTGGTTTGTTCCCACAGCAATTTGCAGACTGTTCACATGAGCTCAGAGGTTCCAGCTCCCTTGCCTAACCTTGCTTTTCTAAACACACAGCCTTAGTGAGCTGCTTTTCAGAACGACTTCTGCAAACATTAACAGTGCACGCTCCCACATATTAGTTGGCATCCTAGGAAATCTTTTATTTTGTTAATATGTAAAGTAAGTCCTGCTTTATTTATAATCTTGTTTACTAGAGATTGTGACTCTGAGGAACTGCACAGGCTCCATGCCCTGGGTGTTTATTCAGTCTTGATTTCAGGATTCAAATACCTTCTCCATGGAAAACTTTTTTCAGAGGAGGATTCCCTATGGACCTTTAAAATAAAGTTGTCTTCACTGTTGTATTTCTCTTCATTCTGTGCCTGAGCTATCATACACAAGTCTTAACAGCCTCCTATAAGAACCTAAAAACATTAAAGTCTAGGAGGGACTGTGTTAGGGTCAGAAATGGAAGGTTCTGTCATATTGCTTTGAGCGTCTCTGTTTTCTTATCACCTTGCTGCATACAGGATGAAAGACCACTCTCTGTCTGTGAGGACAGAAAGATTATCTTCTACCCAGAGAACCATCAAATAGCCAGATGGATTTATAAGAACGCTCTTCCCAGATATTTCGAGTGCTTCCATGAGAGAAGAAATAAAGACATGACCCAGGGATCTTGTCTAAGAATGAATTTTCCCAAAACATTTTCAATCGGGTATCACACACTCTTAGCTCACCATCACCACCATCCATTGCCTTTATCTCACAGTGAGACACAAAGACAAAATGCCAAAGCATCCTCCGATGCACATTGCCTTTGGGCAGGCTTCTACAGCAAGAAGCCTGCTTACAGCAAGTTTAACTGAATGACTTAACACTGCCTGTCAGCATGAAGCAACCTGCCTTTGGCTGTACAAGCCACCGCAGTATAAGGGATTGGTCTTAGAAACTGCAAGTATGCCTAGTCACAAAGTGCTCTTGCTTCACAGTCCATATTATGACAGTGAGTGGTAGAACAGATATGTTTCTGCCTCTCTTGTTGAATAACAACCCCTCACAGCCCTACTTAGTCCCGCCATAATTTATGCCAAGTGCAGAGTCAATTGCGATTCAGTGAGGACTCCTACACAGATAAACCTCCGTGCAAGAAAAATTTAAATCACCGCATTTGAACTAGACTACTGCTTTAAAATTACCCCTTGACTACTGAATGTGAAGAACGTGGCAATGCCACGGCAGCTCCTGCAGATAACTGAAACCACTACGGAGCACTGAATATTGGTGCGACAGATACTAGCAAACCACACCTTTCACTGCCCTCTGCACCATGTCCTAGTGGTGACAGAGTGTGCTGTCATTCCTATGGAAGTTTAAGCGTTGGTGTATCTTAAGAGGATTTATTATAAATACTTCTATGTTTAGCACATGGGCATAAAGCTATGAGTAGAAAAACCAAATAAGTAAACTGGGGTGTGTGTCTATTTCAGTCAAGCCCACAGGAGCCACTGCCTGTTCCTGCCTATTCCTAAGCAACTCATTAAAAACTGCAATTAAACCTTCTGCTTGACAGCTGCCATTCATCCTGTTTAACTTTTCTGTAAACTAGTTCTATTTTTATAAAGATTTAGGACATTTTTCTATCATTGGTGCATGGTAGATGGAAAATGGCAATGCTACAATGCCTGCCAGCTGATTTTTCTACTCCTTCTCCCTCCTCTTGACCAATTACAGTGCATTTGGCAGTCACTCATTACAACTGAATTATTTTAATCCTTTCTACTCCTCCTGATGTGGTGACGTGCTTTCTGCTGGGGAACGAAGGGGGTGGTAACTGAAGTGCTTGTAAATCTGATTTGGATACTGAAGGTATTCGCCAGTTTCTTGCAAATCGGTCTGATTTAAGGCTTCATGGCAATGCCCTCCTAATACCTGCCACGCATTAAGCAGAAAACCATGTCCTACCTACCCATTGTGGCTGCTAGCTAAAGGCTCCCAGGCAGTGGTCAATCCCGTATTAGTAACCTTGGTCACCCTTCACAGGACTGTTTGTGCTGCCGTATGTGATGAGTCTGGCCGGGGTAGTGAACAAAGCAGACCTCAAAAAGGTGGGCTGCAGCACCCCACTGCACCTCACCTCGTGTCTCACATGCCCGGTCAGCTATTTATCACTTTTGAAAAGATCTTCACGTTTAGGGACTGTCAGACACAGTCCAGTAACTGGGAATAAAGCAGCTGACGCTAGCCCTGTTTAGTTAATTGATTATTTCAGTTTAGCCACCAAATCTAACAAAAAAAAATTAAACAGAAATGTTTACCTATCAAATTTGGTCTGAAATTAGCCCTAAAATTGACTGAAACCTCATTCCTTCCAGTGAGTAAAGAATTTTAAAAAAAACATTGTTCAGCTGACTGAGATGGGGTGCATCTGTCTAAATATAGCAGTCTACCCTGATCAAGTTCTATAGTTTTCCCCTTCACATAATAGAGAAAAAAAGGCATTTCCTGGGTGCAATGCAGGATTTTTTTTTTATTTTTTTTTTTTTGTCTCAGATGCATTTACTTTACTTCATGGGCTACAGACACAGCCAGATCACAATACCCATACTAGAGGAGTCTTATGCCAGACAAATCTCACCTTGCTATAAGCGTAAGCAAGCAGATGTGACCTCCTATGCATTTTTATCGTCCTCCAAATTGAAAATGCTGCAGTAACTGGAGGCAAATATAAGGGAGGGTTCTTTCGTTCTAAGAGGAAAAATGTCAAAATTCTGTAAGGCACATAGGATAAATGTGTTGAGGAAGAAACAGCTGGTGAAATAAAGGTGATAATAAACTTATTTTCATTTCATGAGAAAAAAAAATCAGTTGCTCAGAAACAGGCTATGTTACTAGAAGTTTCAGAAAAATATGGGGGAGACAACTGAATTTTAATGCTGTTGAGAGTTGCTTGGAAGTCAAGTTCTTGATGAGATGTCACTCCTTTGGTAAACAGATTCATTCAGTTAGTCCTAGTTAATACTTCAGAGATGGCTCACAGAGAAGGCGTTTGGTTTCCACTGCGACAAGTTACTGTTGCCAGCTCATAATGGCAATCTAAAGCAGTCAAACAACTCATTTTGATCTTATTTATGTTGTGCCTGAACAAAAGTTCAGAGATTGGTATGTTTCTCTATGTGACTTCAGAGTGGGAAAAACAATTGCCTAAGTAATCCTGGAACGTAGTCATATCATTGTTTCATCTATCTTCTCCTATAGCTGGCCAGGTACTAAGGTATGATTCTACAATAAAAGTAACTGTTTGCATTTGGTATAAATATTTTTCACATGGTTCATAGTTTATTACCATTAAAACTGTATTTCCTTATGTCACATTGGAATAATTAATTTTCTTACACTTAGACGCAAATTTTAGGTGCGTCACTTTTATCTTGCTCCCAAGAGCCAAACTACACGTGTCTACTGCAAAAAGCAATTTCTTACCAGAAAACAGGTGACTAAGCATAGCTGCCTGTTTCTGATGACAGATCACAAAGCTCCTACTGTGATGGACGACGCACCTGCCCTGGTAAGTGATGGCTACTGAAACTTCTCAAGAACTTTCCCCTTGTGTCTCTAGTCTTTAAAAACTCAGTCTACAATTAAGAAAGTAAAATTTCAGAAACAATGACACTAGGCTGCCTGGTTTTAGATACAATCACAGAAAATAAAAGTAGGTTTTGTCCCTGTTAACCTTGTTTCTTCATAATGTCAGGGATACTTCATACCAGGCTCCTGCACCAACAGAAATCAGAGAGATTAAAGGATTTCTATAATGTACACCAACTCTCCAGGGCTTGGCATTAGTGGTGCTTTAGGACACCTTGCTTTTTTTTCTCCTGGACTGAATCTTTTCTGGCAGCTCTGCACTACTTAGTTTCTCCAGTAAGAGGAACCCATGGAGCCGTCCCGTGCAAGGTAGTGAAACTGATCTGCAGGAATGGGTTCGTGCTATTAAAAAGTTGCATATCTCAAACGTTTTCAACAAACACCTTTTACTTTCTAGCCCCATAAGGAAAAAGTGCCCCGTTCCCCACGTGTTCTCATTCCATCTCTACCAGGTTGTTCTCCTTTGCCTTATATCATGTTCTTCATGGACACCAGTTAATGAGTTCTTTTATCTCGTCTCCATACGCCCATTTTCTTTACGTGTTTTAAGTAAGGTATCTTAAATAGGCAGCAGATCGTCCAGGAGACCACTGTTAAAGCAATTCTCCGTATCATTCCGTCAAACCAAGTGCTGCACAGAGCAAGGTTTCCCTTTCTGAACAGTTGTTTAAGCTGAAATACATCAGAAAGTACTTAATCTGCAAAATCTAAAACCCTGATCTGGGACACGAGTATCTGTAATACAATACACAGCATATAAATACACATTGCCCAGTCTTACTGCAAAGTGACTAAAAACTGTACTCTGGGCTTGCTTACAACAATTTTGCCTGATATCCAATTAGCTACCTTAATGCAGGGACTGTGTAGTGACTCAGCTTAATTTAATTTCTTGCTTGCTTTTCATTTCATGTATGAAACAAATGTGAGGGGGGAGGTCTGTATAAAAATAATGGCCATCTCAGACAACCCACAGAAAATTAATAGTCAGATATGAAAATAATGACCTAAAATACCGTCAGTTTTCAGTCTCAGGAAAGAGGCTCAATTCCTGAATTTGACCATAGGAAAGAAAAATAATTGCCCGTTTACCATCCCAGGTGCTCAGGGTAGTCTGCAGACCAGAGCACATCGTAGGAGGAGAAGCAGAGACAGCTGGGGTTGGTCAGCCTGGAGGAGAGAAGGCTCAGGGAGCGCTTATGTATGTGCGTAAATACCTGACAGGAGGGCATAAAGGGGCCAGACCCTTCTCAGCAGTGCCCAGGGAAAGGGCAGGAAGCAATGGCATAGGCTGAAATACAAGACATTTCTTCTTAATCTTTGGAAGACAGTATTTTTTTTTTTTTACTGTGATGGTGGTCAAGCAGAGGAACAGCTTTGCCGGGGGCGGTGTGGAGTCTCCCTCCTTGGAGATATCCAAATCCAACCAGGTATGGCCCTGAGCAACCTGCGGTAGCTGAGCCTGCCTGAGGCGGGGTGGGACTGGACAATCTCCCGAGATAGCGTCAGCCTCTACCCTGATGTCATTCTAAATGCAGAACCTCATTAGAGGTACTTTAATGAAAGCTGTTTATTTCAGTAAGCTTGCTTACATTTTCTGCTCAGAGGAACAACATATACAATGAAGTTCCTTCAGTAAAAAAAAAAAAAAAAGCTAAAAAAAAAAAAGCTAAAAAGTTAAAACCTGAAATTATAATAGTCTTTTCTTTCAACCTCATAAAATATAACATAGGCATCTGACTTCCAGAATTTAAAGTCCTGAAGTGGAAAACACTTTTGCAGGTGTGCACCTTGCAGTATTTCTCTTTACTACTGCCAGAAACTAAAATCATACTAGTTGTGAGTATACTTTCTTTACTACTGCCAGAAACTAAAATCATACTATTTGTGAGTATACTTTGCCTGTTAAAAATACTTATTTATTTGTATATTTATGTTTATATCTGCAACTCTGATAACTTACTGAAAATCACCCCACATACACCTGGCCTTCACATCAATTTATTTGTTGTACATGATGTACACGATGGCTGATCTGTGTCGGCATTTATTACCTTCTGGCCTAAGGTCTGGATAACTAATTATCTGCACAGTCAGGTGAAGGCTGCCTTTTATAATAAGTGACTATAATTATTGGGAGGGAAATCTGATACTATATTTTATTATAACTACAGTGTACATGCACTAGTTTTTTCTTACTTAGGTCTCAAACCAAAACAACCGCATCCCCTTATCTCCACCCCTGCCCCCCCCCCCCCAAAAAAAAAAAAAAAAACACCAAAAACCAAAACCCCCAAACAACCCCACAGACAACTAGGTGGAGAAAATGGGAAGCAGATCTAGAAAAAAATGTTTAAGATGATCATTATCTCATTTCATTATCTCAACTGCTGTTAATACGTTATCTGGTTTCTTGTCTTTCCCCTGAGTAGGCCCAGCCGGGACACAGAAGCAGATTTCCAAATCTGCAAAGCTAGGAGCCTGCATTTATATTTTATTGTTGCTCTTTTCAGCTGAGAGGTTGAACAGGATCTTAAGCCCCATTAGCTAAGGATCAAGCAAGCGACTGCGTGCCGTGGCTTGCAGCAGTACGGACAACCTGCTGCTCCCACAGGAGGTCAAAGCCCCACCACGAATGCTGTGACGGAAGAGCCCTCATCAACCAGAGGCAGGCTGGCCCTTTAGAGGACGTGTCATCCCACTTGCTGGAGAAACAGTGTTTTAATAATAATCTGACTTCCTCATCAAACCGTCTGGGTAATCACAGTTCTCAGCTGAAGCGAGAAGCTGCATATGCCTATCAGGATATGTAAAAATTGTTCTATTTTTCAAATGTCAACATCACTAGAGAAACAAACAGCCTCCAGCATTTTATACTCATGCTGAAACAGCGTACCCTCAGCTACCTCTAATGGGCTGAAACAATATCCTATCTTTATAACTGTGAACTTTGAGGAAATTTGCATCTAAAAAATTAAGTTTAAAGGCTTTTTATGTTTCTAAGTGAAATGTCTCATGTTGACTCATATGTTTTCACTCCACAATCCAAAAGAAGGTCACCAGATGGCACTATCACACATTGTCTTTCTGATTTCAGTCTCTTATACACACAAAAAGTTTTAATTGTGGAAGAACTGGTAGTACTGTTACTGTAGCACTAGAGTTATTTGGGGGCAAGTGTGATGAGTAGCATCTCTGTTTTAATCTCTGCAACCTTAACAAATTCTTCCAGAGAAGATGTCCTCTGAGAACTGGATGCTCTTTCACAGATTTAAGCACAGACATAAAAAAAGGAAAGGGACTGTTCTTCTGTTATTTACATCTCTCTCTGCTTGAGGACTAGCATGTATCTGTAATGGGAACACATCACAGCAGGAATGCACACACATTTGGCTATGCTGATTTCTCCTCTTTGGTAAGCAGAAACCCTCTGCTGCCATTATACAGAGATTAAATGCCCTAGGCATACTGTAAATATGTACTTCTCTCAATTACACTGACAGAGAGCCAGCGTATCCAAGCTGCATCTTGGACCCGATTAAAATGCATCTGCACACCTATCAGCAAAACACTGCATATATGACAGTGAGAGCTGTCATTTGAACCTCTCTCTTGATTGTCCTCAGCTCTTCTTTTAACAACATGAGCAGAAATATTAACCTCAAGACTCCTAATTGACGTAACACTTAAAATGGCCTGAGCAGCTTGATATATGTATTTTATAACAGTAAACCATTGCTCATTTCTGTGGCTACTAATTTGTGATCCACTGATATGCGAGTCATGATTAATTCCACAGCGTGTTAGAAGAGTAATTTAAAAGAGTAATTTAGACTTGCTAATGCTTTAAGGTTGTAGGGTTCTTTTAAATTTGTTCAGATACGGTTTTGTTGAAACCTTACATAAACTGCGTATCAGTTTTTTCCTGACTCATAGGACAAAGAAATAGACTCAGTAAATTATTATTTTGCTATCTATATATCCCATTATATACATTTTTTTTGTCAACTATATCTTATACTCCAACAAACTCATAACTGGTGAAACAGTAAAAAAAATCAGGCCATGAACTTTCCAGTATGTGATGGAAATGGCCAACTGTCACAAAGAGTCCCAAAACACACATGGCTGACTGGAGCTGACAAAACACAGTCACTCCTATATCTTGACTGTGATTTATGTGATAGCAGCATTAATAAAAGAAGTTTACTTCATGACAAGTGTATCTTTGGCATACATGCTGCGTTGGAGATGACAGCAACCTTGCTAAAGATTGGAAAACATCAGAAACACAACTGTTTCTGCTGATAAGGAGCCTAATTGTCAGTACTGCATCTTATCTTACCTTCTGATCTCAGTTAAACTTATCCTCCTAAATTACAGTTTGGAGGGTTCATGCTGGCCAGGACACAGAGTACCCAAGTGGAACTAACCAAAACCAAGAGAACTGCCACCACAGGCCCAGGGGAGCGCTGCCAGCAGCCATCACCCCACACAGTTCAACCATGTGGAAAACATTTCTCCTACATTTCTTTTTTAAGCTTTTATGCATTTTATGAGGAATAAATTCACCCAGTGGACATACAACTTTGTCTATGGTAGCACCATATTTTGGAAGTACACCGAATAAGGCAGCAGATTTTTTCACAGGAAACGGTACTGCATTTTACCAAAAGTAAAATTCATAAACATAAAAAAAATTCTGTATATATTTCTGCTCACAGAAATGAGCAGTTCTGCTCAACACTGGGCTTTATATTTATCCCAGGTAGCTTCATGAACTTAAGTAAGCTTCTTACACAAGCAGCATAGCACACATCCTATGGTAATAGTTCTGTTTTTCTCAAGCCTAGAAAAACTAGATTTCCAGCAAAGTTCTCCTTGCTAAGTGGGTTAATATTGGGCAATGTAGCTCCCTTCCAATACAAAAAGTCAGCGAGGTACACGATGTCATGAATAGTCAGAAAATCCTGCTTCTTTTTCCACAATGTTTGCTGCCAAGCAGCATCTTAATGGTCATCGCTTTCTGCACAGAGTATGCTGCAAATACACGAAGTTCTTCTAGTGAATCTATCCAAAACACATTAAAATCAACAATTGTGATACCCATCTACTGCAAACAGAAAGCCAGCCCCATGCAACTGGTCAGCTCACTGCAACGCACAATTCCTGATGTTTGGAGCCGATTCTTCTCCTGCTCTTGGTATCAGGAAGCAGTTTGCTATGTGGTCTTTCACAGGCTGCCAGAAAGGGTTTCTTGGCCTACACTTCGGCAAACAGTGACACAACAATCTCAGCCCCTGACAGCATCTGGCAAACCTTACACATCAGAACAGAAATGTCAAGATATTAGGAAAACAGGTAAGTCACGACTCCTTGCCCAAAACCTGCTGGTTTTCCTTATTCTCCCTTTGCTGCAAGAGGCTTAGTGAACAATTGGCCCTAGAAGAGGTCAGGGACCACTGACTGAGGCTTGGCATTGGCCGGTCCTCTGCACTCCATCTCCTGCACTTAGGAAGAACATACTCATGTCTCAGCAGGGTGCCCAGCAAAGGGAAGATGGTTAAGTTTCATGTTTTCCATGGCAAATGGACAGCAGTATGTACGGTAGAAAATCTGAGGTTAATACCAAATAACACACACGTAAGAATGAGGTATGGCATCAAATCCTTAATGGGATTCCTCCCTTAATGGGAGGAATTTTGCCTTTTTAAAAGTACCTGTTTCTCATTACCAATTTTCTATCCTTATGCCTTATTCTTTTATCCTTATACTGGTACAAGACGACACCGTAACTGCCACTTTGACTGTTCGTTGATGATGTCAAAAAAAGGGTAATGGTCAGAACACACTGCAATAGGAATAACAGACGATGCTCTACATTTCATGAGTGAAACGACACTGTCTTGTTGCTACGCATCAACGTTGTATCGCTGATTATTTTAATGAGGTGACACCCAAGGACATCCAGGGTTTTTCATTTACAAATGAATAAGGCAGGCACACGATTTTACAAGTCTGAGGGATCTGAGACACAGTGAAAGAAATTACTTGCCCAAACTCAACCAACAAGTCTGAATGAGTGATGACTGCAACATGATTTCCTTTTGTTAAGGAACTGTGTGCACATATGCTTCCTCATGGCAGGCTCTATTCCCTCACTATATTGTAAAATATTTGAAAACAACAATTAGCATTTAATTGTGAAGAACAAACTTCCAAAGGCAGTGAAAAGCAGATGGAGCAAGAACAATGTAATCTGAATTTTCTTGATCAACCACTCATTTTTCCTTTGGAAGTTGGAGTTGCAAAAACCTAACAAGGTTTTTCTCGTTATTTTAGAAGTTATATACAGTTTAATTCATTCATTTTAAATGTTCGGTCATCCACATTGAAGGCTAATGAAAAGCTAATTAATTAATTAAATAATGGGTTATTTACTTAACCAATACTGTAATTCTCTGAAAGCTAAAATTATACCTCATTTTTTCAATAAGATAATGCAGAAAAAATCTGCTATGAATCATATATGTTAACAGTCTGCGGCTGCAGTGCAAGTGACTTTTCTGTAAAAAACAGTAAGAATCACTTAATAGGTTATTTGCCACATGCACCTCTGTGGAACCACATGTGATATCTACATACTGACCTGAATACTAAGGGAGCAAATGAAATGTTCACAGACTTGATTAACACCTAAATAAGCGTCTTATTTTGCTTACCGGCAGAGAAAGAGAGCTATTTTGAATCACCTGTATCTTGAAGGTGACCCTGTGCAAAATGACATCAGTTTGTCACCCCCACCACAACCTGATGCAATTTCAGGTGTTAGAAAAGGCAACACCATGATATGTATTCAGGCTATTGCAATAAAAGCACAAGAGACAGCTTTTCAGATTTTACTAGCCTATTGCTGTAGGTGATGGCCCAGATTAATTTTGCCCAACTCCAGGTCAGGAGAGGATTAATCCTTATAACAAAGATCCAAGTCACGCTTTAAAAATGCCCACTTCTCTGTACTGATAACAGAAGTAACCCGAGGAGATTATATTCACAGGTCTGGCAGCACAGCTAAGCCAGATGAACCTGAGGCCAAGAGTTGGATTTCGCAATTGTCTATGTCTTGAACAATTTTGAATGCAGATCAACTAAATCTGAAAATTAGTTAGTCTGCCTTTTCATTTTTGCATACTATTTTTCCATAGGAGGACCAGGTTATTTATCGAGAAGAATTCTCTTCCACTGCATCGCTCACAAAAATGTGCCTGTATGCGTAATAATTAACTAATTGTAGAGCAGTAGCTTTTCCTACATTTCAGAAAGTAATTAACTGACTTTACCTATACCCACTATTCCCCTTAAAGACATGGACCTCTAAAAACAACAAAGGCAGCAGTGGTTTCTAGGGATGAGGTGTCTGAGAAAAGACTATTGTGGGCCCACGGTATAATAATTGCTTTGAGATTTATCAGTAATCCAAAAACTACCCACAGGACAGAACAGATCATGCTGTGAAAAACTGAGTGCCCTTTTCCAGTTGAAGTCCCAAGGGCACAGAAAGCTGATGAAGCCTGTTTTCCTTGCTCCAAGACCAAAAGAAATGGCATTGTTTGTTTGCTAGGGGTGATTTAATATGGTAGGAGAGCAGCTCAAAGGCTTGGAATTATACAGTGGCACAGAGAGACCAGAGAGGCCGCACGATCGTAATTCTCAATGTCCTGACTTTTGGGTTTAATTTCACTTTGATCAAAATCAACAGCAAAACTTGCCATCAACTTCAAACCTACCTTATATTCAGTGTAGTCCTTTCTGTCACCAAAAAAAAATTAACAATAATCCTGGAATTATAAAAATCTCTACCTACAGGTTTGTTGAAGTCCAGTTCCACTTTTTCCCCCTACTGTTTCTCCTCATATTTTCAAGGAAGGACAATAATGCTGTTGATGGGAAGAATTCTTAAGCAGGAAATCCACTAACATTTAAAACTCTGCCAAAAATGACTGCTAACGAGATTATGCTTACCAAGATGCTTCAAAAATAGCATGCCACTAAATAAGAGCCTCATATATGGTATCTGAGGCGTTTGCCAGTTTCCACCAAGCCTCACCATTGCTGTATCTACCACCTTTCTCCCAGATGCAACACATCCTGCCTTGCCTCAAGACCATTTTGCCGTTAATATGCTGACCATTGTTTTTCTTGCACACAGTAATCCAATCAAGCAAGCAGAAATAAACCTTCCTACAGCACACTGGACAACGTTCTACAAGGCTTGAAAGCCACGGGTTTCTAAGAAGATTAACTGAAAGAGAGAACCACATCTCAACCCTTAAATCCAAAACTAAGGCATGAGTTTGCAATTCAGGCCATGCGTGTTACTGAGCCTACTGCTATTATTTTAAGATCAGAGTTTGTATTTCTTCATGCATATCCACGTGAGAGATTATAAACCAACAGTTATTTCCTATGGCCCTTAATATGAAAGAAGAGGTTGCATGTTTTTTGGACGCTAAATATATATCCTATATATTATATTCTAAATACCCTTATGGAATTGCTTGCAAGCAAACGATGGACAAAGGAAGTTATCCAAGTAATTCAATAAGTCATTTCAATACTAATATATTCTAATATACTGATTTTCAATATTGATATTTGGAATATTTTCAATATTGATATTTGGAAATAATTACTAATATATCTGCAAATAATTAGGAAACGGGTCTGGCGTCTTTTCTATTCCTTTGCTTAAGAAGACTTATGCTTTCTGGGTAGATACTTCAAGTGAAGAAAGTAATACCTTAAATTCACGTCCCAACTTACTGCACAGTTTCTTGCTTATGTAACAAATTTTAGTTACTGTTAATTCCAGCTGTTGGCCTTTCCTCTGAATAAGAAATGGCCTTTTCTCTGTATAAAATGTCATGTAGTAAGGAATAGTGCCCTGGGCCATTCCCATGATAGAATCAAGTCCTGATTACCTCACTGGAAAGCGAGAAATCATCTCTGCCTAATGATGCAGACCTCCTGTTTCTATCCCTGTAGAGGCACAGGATAGCAGGAATTACTAATATGATATATTAAGGTACAATAAAATATGTCAATAGCTCAGTACGTCATGTCCTCAGCCTCAGGCAGGAGTGATTTGTTGCTTGGAAGAAGTCCAAATTTAAGGAGAAAACACAGACATATTTCTCTGAACAGCTAATCTGCAAAAAAGCTATGAGAAATGTGCTGCTAGAAATTTCAAATATTTGGGTAAGTCTGATGGAAATGGGTTACTAGACAGAGGACGGGTGAAATGATGTAGGAAGCATGCAAACTACCATCCTATGGATCTGCACTGTTATCTCATTGACCTTTTATATGGCCTACATGGCACCTTTTAGACTCATCATTATGTATGTATGCGTGCAGGGTATACACAGGTTTGTGTATGCACACACACAAATGGTAAATGGTTCCAGTACAGACTAAGAACGAGGCAATTAAGAGTTTAAAAAAATCATTTAATTATAATGTGTAGAGTAGGATTCTGAGTGGCAACAAGTAGAGATTTTATCTCAGAAGCTGAACACAAAAAACAATGGCAATACTCCTCCAAAATTTAGTCAATGATCATCCTCTGACTAAAATTTAGAGGAATTTTGCCATTGATTTTGAATGAGACGAGACTCAGGTATTCTGTCTGTGACTTCTAGAGAGAAATTCGCATTGCTCTGCTTGCTTCAGAGATACATATGGGTCAAAAACTCATTCTGAATTGGAGAACTTAACTGTTTTTCATGGTCTTTCAATACAGAGAGGAAACGATAACCAATGCAAACTTTGCAGAGTATTTCATAATTACTTCTATCACTGCAACATTTCAAAATCCAGCCGAGATGAAGCCTTCAAACAGGATATGCCTCCACCCAGAAACATTCTAAATTAAAACAAAAGTGTAGCAAATAAATGCAATGAATATTAAGAATAAAGCAGAAAACCAGGAACATCTAAATAGCAATAAAATTACACAGAAACAAGAAATCGCTGTTAGACAGCATCATGCTTTCAAATTACTGCAGATGACTGCTTTAAAAAAATCTTTAAGTAGCTTAATTTCTAACTACTCCTGGACAAAGCAATTTCTGGAGTTCCAAAATCTGCATTTTTTCCACTCAAACACATTATTGACATAAATATTAGCTAAATGATAACTTGTTTATAGTAAATAATAATTTATTTTTAATTATTATTAAATAAAAGGGATTTAATTAGAATCACAGAATCATAGAATCATTTAGGTTGGAAAAGACCCTTGGGATCATCGAGTCCAACCATCAACTCCACTCTACAAAGTTCTCCCCTACACCATATCCCTTAACACCACATCTAAATGAGTCTTAAACACATCCAGGGATGGTGACTCCACCACCTCCCTGGGCAGCCTATTCCAATGTCTAACCACTCTTTCTGTGAAGAATTTTTTCCTAATGTCCAGCCTAAACCTACCCTGCTGCAGCTTGAATTAGTGATTTGATAAAAGCTTGCGCCACAAATCAAGCAACAAAATTAACATCTGATTAATCCCCAAAAAGGTGCTCATCCTCCAGTGTTACAAACCCTGCAAGGTTCAGCGTCCTCCCTTGGTCAAAAGCCTACATAACTGGACAGGCCTCAAACGATGCCCTGAAGGTCACCAAACACAGGCTGTGACAGCGGACATGCCTTTTCCTTAGTGCTCTATATCCGCTAGAGCTGTTTTACAGCAATGTGAGAAGGTGAAAAGTTTACACTAGCCGGTTATGCAATAAATGTCACTGGTATTACCCTGACTTTAGACTAGAATCCCAGCAGTAAGCAGTTAAGACGTGATAAAGCAGGATTAATTCCCGAGGAAAATTTATGATTAATTTATCAGTGTAGTATGCAGTAAAAATTCCCTGCTACCTTTTTTATTCCTCGAACAAGAAATTATTTTGCACCAACTTATTAATCCCTTAAGTGTAGCACTTCATAGCAGTGTTAATGTCATTGCATGTACACCTTTAAGCCTATTCTCACACACTCACCTGAAAAGAAGTCATCCAAGATCATTGCTATTTATGGCTATTTGTGTAAATCAATACAGCTTCAACGATACAGAGGACAGAGGAATAGTAATGGAATAGTGCAAAATGCCATAACTGAGCAGCACCTATTCTTTGAACTGCCCTGATGAAATTGTATCTGACAGGGAGAGTAAAACTACCCAAAGTGAGCCACTGTTGAGTAAGGCAGAGCAGCAGTTACATCGCTAGATAAAGCTGCTTTTGGAGGCAATGTGAGCTCTGAACCCTCCACCTGCTGTAGGGACAAGTACATGATTAACACTTAAAGCCCTCATCATCCTCCCAAGCCACGAGGCTCAATTCCACTGCTAGCAATGCAATGGCAGTTTTTCCAAGACTGCCTTTCTTTCATTTCCTCCTTTCAGATAGGAACACACATAAGCCAAAAAACCACCAACGACATCAAGTAGCAACTGCACTTCCTCAGTTACAGGTATTGCCTGCAAAATAATAAAATATGTGGTGATTTACTACAATATATTTTCTGTCAGATGTAATTGGTTTGCCAAAAGGATGCCCTAGGGTTGCTCTAACTTAGGATTTTCAGTTTGCCTGTGAGAGTGACCCATGCTTCACAATACAATTGCAAGAATTTCACACACATTATTTACAACTAAACTAAACCCAAACCATCTCATCTGCTTGTTTTCCCAAAAAGCAAAATAGAGCACCACTGCTACTATTTTGACTTAGGTCTTATTATACAAAAGATGCTGCCTTCCACTAGATGCATCATTGACTGATACTTGCAAAGATCTATTGCTGGATCACATAGAGAAATAAACTGTTTCTTTAAATTACCTCCTGGACATCTATGTGTAATAAATAACCAGCAACCCAGCGACAGCTCGGATGATGAGGATAAAACTGATGGTATGCTAACGATACAGAAGGGTAGGCATATATCAATGTACATAAAATTATAAACATGATTAATCATATTCTTCTTATCAGGCTCTCTGAATGGCATTTTTTCACCATGAGCTATTGAAGCGAGGAACTGCGATTTCATACAGTTGGCTGAGCACCTGGTGTGATGGAGACCGGATTATCCTCTCAGTACTTTAGTATGAAAATTAGTTAAAACATTTGTGTCTGTGTTAGAACAATACAGAGTCAAGAGCATTCTATAAGGAGTTCTCATTGACAGCACAGATTTCCAGAATTTTGAAATGCACAGCTAAGTATTACCAACATATTTGATTTATACAGATAAAGGAAGTTGGTGATTCTCAAGAGAAGTATTTAATGAGGGGTTTTGGATTAAAAATCACTAAATCAGTCACCTTTCTTTTTCTAAACCACCTGTACCTCACTTTATGATGCATGACAACTGGTCTGTGCATAATAAATTAATTACAATTATCTGTTTTTCCTTTATCTTGTCATTTTAGGTTATAAAAATCTGGCAGCGCCAAGAAAGAATTCCAAACTCCAGTTTGTGCTAATAGCAGACTTACTGCTGCACAGATTAATGGAACCAGCCATTAAAATGTGATAAATAATAAAAAGTGGTGTTTAAATAAGAGCTGGCTGAAATACAATGGAATATTGCTAATCTAGGTTAAGGGGAAGGAAATACCATCCGTTATTCTACAGAATTAGCAACATCACACTAGTCACAGTTCGCAGGTTAGGCAAAACATCGTAGATGGCTGGGGAGAAATTAAGAAGTCTCATTCTTTATATTAAAGTTCATTTTATAAACAGCAAAAAATGTTGCTAAATAGGAAAAGTCTTAATCAATTGTTACAGGTATTACAGCTGTTTACTTACACTCATCTCTAATACATCTTCCCATCTGTTCTATACCTCATGTATAAAACACTTTTCTCATTCATCCCACGTACATCTTTTAAAGTGCAAACTTTCAGACTTCCTTTGTCTTCGTATTTCTTTGCTTTGCTGACTAAAATTAGATTTTGAATTTTGGTTGAAAGGACCAAGGGAAGCTATTTTAAATTTTAAATACCGGTACTGTATCGATAGCTGTTTGCCTGAAAGCAGTCATTGTTTTTGTATGGTTTTTGCTGCCTAAGGGTTAAAGGCATTTTAAAAACATCTAAATTCCACATTGCCTTACACCACCTTTATAAAACATACACATGTCCAACTACAAGTGACAGAGAATAGGAAGCCAGACCATCCACTTTAGGTTTAGTCCTTTCAAAAGCTTTCTGCACAGAAGGTCTCTAATTTCTATGATTAAAAACTCTGGCTTTCAACAAATACCAGGCAAGCGTGGGTACATACCTTATTTTTAAGAACTGTCATAACCATTACACTTTCGACTTCTACATCACTTTTGTTAAAGGATTTTCTTCAGTATGAGCATACTATCCATTATGCAGTAACAAATTCAAATTGGTTATAATCTCATTCTACAGTTACAAAAGCAAAATGCCTGAGTTCTTGGAAACAATTTCAGAAGGAAAAAGGACCCAAAAGGGACTGTTTTCTCACCTCTACAGTTGGCAATGAAAAACTGGGTCCTGCTAATAAAGCCAACGAAACCCCAGATAGTTAACAGGACAGAAGGCCTTTCATCAAACTGGATGTTTTGACATGTGGCCCTGGCGGTGTAGTGCTGTCTGCCTACAGAGTGTCACCACCTAGAAAGGCCAAGGCCACCCTAAAGCCAGCGGTGCCCAAAACACCACGGTACCGCGGCACCCTCAAACGGCAACAAGCACTGCCCAGGGCAGCTTCTACCACCCGCATCCCACACTTCAGAAAAGATAGGTACCTACAGCCACCCTTTAAAAACATGCTGTGGAGGGCTCACTATTGCCTTTTAAAACAAGGCCAGAAAAAGTAGGGGAGTCAGCTGTGCCTTGCCACCCAAAACTTTTATATGATGAGTGGGGCACCACATGAAATGAGCAGTGAACATGGGAGATGCGTATACAATTGCGTAAAAGTTGAGCACTCTCACCATCAGAATCTGGAAAGCTTGTAAAAGCCACTGGATTTTGTTAAATATTAATCTGGGAGGTAAACTTGGGGAATTAGCTTGGGCAAAAAAGTAGAGGAATATGGGTTAGCTGGAAAAGCAGTACGATGCTGCTCCACCTGGGTCTGGCATTTCTGAGCAAGTCTGGAAGCAAAACTATGGCACCTGAAGATCTTCCATGTCTAGAAGTGAAGCTCCTTCAGAGTTTAAGGACCTCCATGCAGGCAAGTATTCTGAGGTCTGGTATACTGATTTGGGGACTGAAATTCCACTTCCAGTTTCCTGTAGCTCCCACATCGTGTTGAGGATCTGGATCAAAGTACCCAAGACTGAGATGACAGAAGGAAAAACATTTATAAAGTCTCTGGATTTTGGGACTGCATATTCCTCTCTGCGCAGCTTCTACCACAATGAATTTAATCATGTCTAGAGTTCTGAAATACAGAATGGTGAACATTTGCCAACACAGCTGGTTTTGTGCAGCCTCTAACTAGTATCATCTGACTTATTTTTAATTACATATGCTTTTTATTTTTAAATATATTGATGGATATGTTGTCCCCTTGCTGTTAATTAAAGGTGGCACAGTTTTAGCCTTCCTTTTCCTGGCACAATTAGCAACGGCTGCCTAATAACTCTTAGTGGATGGTCACGATTTAAGAGCATTTAATCTATACTGCATTTCCATGCTGTCACTTTCTGCTCATTACCAGGGTACATACATAGAAGACCAAGAGACTCCAGTGGTGAAAACCACTGTAATCATTGCTTTGTAGTCAATGAATTACCGACAGGTGCTAAAATAAACTGAGAATAGTATCCATTTCACTATACTAATGGTTGCATATATAAAGTATCAGACTTCGGGTTGTCAGTAATACCCCCAAATTGAATCAACAATGCTAAATACTCAAGGCAAATTAACTAACAGTTACTGCTACTGGAGTAACATTAAGTTAACACAGAAATAACTTGAAAGTTTTTGAGATAATAAAAGCAGATAAAACATAACACAAAACCAGGCTTTTATCAAAACAGTGCATGGTACAAGGACAGTGATGATGCTCATGTTCCAAACATGTACTTAAAGCAATGCAGCCACCTTGCATACGTTGGCATGCGAGACCCAGATACTCTTAACTCTATATTCACACGCATGCTTGCACAAGTAGAACAACAGTGAAATGTCTGTAGAATAAGACTCTGATCTCCGTATGGACTACAAAACATCACTTTAAAATATCTTCTGTTGGTGATGAGAGAAGAAAGGCTATTCTAGAGATACAGTTACAGTTACTGGGTCTGTGGATTCAACGTTAAGAAGTCCTCAAAAAGAACTGTTCAGGAGTACAAACCAACTGCAAACTCAGACCTTATGCAGATTCCAGTTTTTCCTGTGGACATACAGGTAATTTGCTTTTTTTCTTAAACAAACACATATTAGGTCATACGTTATACCAGTGACTGTATGTATGCAGTGTTAATATAGCCACCAAGTAGAGAAGTACCTAAAAATACTGTTAACAACCTTTCCTTTAGAATGCAAATACTGCCATTAAATACAATGTGGCAACATCTGAGATCAGTATAGATCTTAAAATATCACACACAAGCTATTCAGGTTTCTTAAGACAACAAAATTGGCAATAAAATAATGTCAAACTATGTCTTGTTGGTAAAAATAGCTCATTTTCCAAATGCAGTTCTCTGTAAATGTAGAAAAACTGTAACTGTCTTGTATATACCATAAGCTATTTATCTAAAATGGTACTGTCAGTGAAACAGATGTCATTGCACAATATCCCCGTGCCACCCACATTCTGTTCTCCTAGTTGCTAAACACAACTGTTTTGAGTTATTTACTGAGCGATCAGATTCAAGTATTTCTGCAATGATCTCCACGATACATGAAAGAAAAAAAAGTACTTAAGAACTGAAATGCAATTTCACACAATGTTTCACCATGATCTAATAAATTCAACATGCCTTCACCAGTACAGACTATGAAAAAGAGACTGAAGTCTTAGCAGAAGATTAATAAAGTCTTATTTTTAAGAACTTTGTACATCAGCTTTTTCCATTTTCCTCTTCCTGTCCGTTATATTCAATTTCAAGCTTCTGTTTTTAAATATCTTGTCAACTGAGGAAGCTGTAGAATCAATATCAAAGTTTCCTCCCTCATCCTAAAAAAAAAAAATCATCTATTCTTTGCAGGATAACAACATAAAACCTAACAATCACGCCACAGAATAAGTTAGGCTGGAAGGGGCTTTTGGAGGTATCTGGTGGTGGGATCACACTACCCACTGTAGGCCCCATTCAGGGCAGCCCACAGGGCTTGGTGTCACTTGTCAGGGACCCATCTTAGTCTGCATATGCCATATGCCACCCTACATTGTAGAACTTAGCCATCTGGGTTTTGTTCTGTCTTTTCATGAAGTCTTGCTTTTTCAGCTTTACTCCTTTTTTCCATCCTTGTCACAGGGATCTCTGGAGTTCAGCAACATGTGACTGCCATCAGCCTTCCTTGAGGGTGAGACAGGGCACAAGACTATCCATAGTTCAAACACAACCTTGCCAGTGCACCCCATGAACCCTAAATGCAAAAGGCTTGTAGTCTGTTCTCATCCGTGTCACCAAATTGTTGCCAAAATTCAAGTTACTAGATTTTCTCAACCTGTGCCCTTTAAGAACCTAGACTGTATTTGTTTGAAAGCTTGTGAGCACAATGAAATCCATATTGATTACTCTGTCTGCATTCACATTTGTACAAGTAACTGGCTCACTAAAGAACATGACATCAGAAAAAGTAGTTAAGTTTGAATATTCACAGTTTTCTAGTACAAAAGAGTGCTTTAATTCTTAAAAATGGGGAAGAGAGAAAGGAATCTAAGAGATATCTAGACACACATATGTATTCTAGAAACCCAATAAATACATCTAGAACAAATGACAGCTAAGCAGAAAAAGCTTTCGTATCTAAGACCTTTTTCTCATTGGAAATTTCTCCTTCTTGAGAATGTAAAACTTCACAACATTTCAAGATCACTGATAATAAAAATACTGAAATTAACATTAACTTACGTTTTAGTATCTCAAGACATTTTTCATCTGATCAGATTTTTACTCTTTGACACTTGTTTGCTAATAAGCCACCTAACCCTTCAACTATCCAGCTTTATGATGCCTTATTTAGACCTCTCAACTTTGTTGAGCTGCTTTCAGATTACAACACAAAGTCTTAAAGATAAATATGGCAGGCACGTTTTTTTAACGGAACACTTGCCAGTTTGGCGACAGTAGAATCAAAACCAGATAGGCAGAGGGAGTGTTGCTTAGAGGAGAGAAGAGAATTTTCTATACGCTCCTGAAATAAAGTTCTTTCAAGGTACCCTAACTGACCAATCGCAGAGAGCTGCCTAGCAATTCCCTGCCTTAATGGGGAAAAAAAAAAAAAAGAGTGAAAAAGTTTCCATTACAACAAACAACTGAGATGGCAAATTCTGCATTTGTTATACTAATTTGATTTATACTCTCTTGATGACTGGAAGCAATCTAGGCTAACCGCTAACACTGTACAAATGAAGCATCCTTTGCCACCAAAAGCCAAAACCATCAATCCCCACTGGTTACAAAATAAGCACCAATATGCATCACATTCGCTACTAGGCACCAGATCTCAGACTATAAAAACATTTAGCCTTTGCTTTAGGCAGTAACTTTCAAGCTGAAAATCCTAGGCATTTCTATCAGGTTTGGGACTACATGTCACAGGTCTGGTTTTATTTGTTAAATGTAAAAAGCAACAAAACTAATTCTCTAATAATGGTAAATAAATGAAGACATAACTTCAGTGAGATTCTTTCCAAAGAACGTAATCTGTGACATCCTTGCTATCAGAAAATCAGTTCATTCATCCTGCTAAATGCTGTTCAACTGAATAGTAGAATAATTCATGATGAGTTATAATTTCAAAGTGTTAGTTGAACATTCAAAAATCTGTCTTTACAGCATGGCTCACAGAAGAAATATATGGGCCGATACCTTCAGAGGCTGTTTTCCCCAGGAAGCAGAATATACGTATTAGCTAAACTACAACAAAATTAGAGCACCTCTCGTCCCTCTTTACCCTTCAAAGATTTCTGAATACATATTTTTATCATTTTAATTAACTTCATGTTAACTAATGAAAAATATCTTCGTGAAACATATGATGCAAAGCTTGTGTTTTTAGGAAAAGTAGTCTGTTTTCCGATTCTTTCTTCCCTGTATGAATTCTGTCCACCTATAACATGAATAAACTCCAAGAAAAAGTAATCAATATATCAAACAATAAATAAGTGCTCCTAAAGGCATCTTTTCAAAATCAAGTCCATCTAGAGTACTTTAAACATTTATTATGTTCAATGTGGCTCGCAAATCATTTATTCTTCTATTCAGTTGAAAATAATTAAGCACTTATCATGGTATATAGCTACTCTACCCCACTCTATAGCCTGGACAACACAACGCAGTTGCTTTTCATGTTGTTTACTCTTTTAAGACCAGTTACAGATTCACATCTCCTTCAAATCCAGTTTATGGACAGGTGAAGGTGCATTAAATGGTTGCTTCATATACCATAGTCTCTTCCTATCATTACACACATTTATCACAAACTGTGAAAGTACTTACAATGCACTGTGAAATACTACATTATTTAGAAACCAACTAAAGTAGTTAAAGCAGCCCTTCATTCATTAGGGCAAATACTTTGTTGGCGTTGGCCTTTCTTTTAATTTTCTTATAAAATCACAATTATGCATTTTGAGAAAGATGAGGAAGAGCATGCTGACTTTGGAAAAGCAATGGAACAAAAAGGAAAATATAAAACTACAAGTAAGTGTATAGGTGTTAAACTCGTTTAAAAAAAAAAAAATTAAAACCTGAGAATTTCCTGGTTTTATTTTTGGTGGACTTTTTTGTGGCTTGTCCTAAAACTGAAAGCACCTGTCCGTAC
The DNA here is from genome assembly GCF_964199755.1 of Larus michahellis. Classification (NCBI taxonomy): domain Eukaryota; kingdom Metazoa; phylum Chordata; class Aves; order Charadriiformes; family Laridae; genus Larus; species Larus michahellis. The sequence goes on from NC_133930.1 coordinate 37,289,608, forward strand.
TGCTAAAATACCAGTATCTGTCTTCAAAGTTAGGGATATAGGTAGAATCATCAGTTTGCTCTGAGTCACAGGCAGGTTGCCCCTCTCTATAGTTATACGTGCTCCATCTCTCTGTCCTCCTATTTATACGCCTGTACACTTATACCAGTGGACTGTGTCTCTTCTGAGCCACTCATACAGGGCTGTTAAATCAAAGAAACAAAACACTGAACAGTTCCCTGATACTCTGAATAATTACTGGATAATAAAACCTTATCTGATGAATAATAACCCTATTGTCATATAAAACCAGACATTTCCATTTCAGTATTAAATACCCAATTAACATTCTGCTACACACATAAGTATTTACGGCGTCAGCTTTGTAAGTAAGTCCCTTAAATATAACCTGCTTTAAGAAGAGAGCTGTTTAAGAGATAGTAATTGATGAAGACCCACTGGGCACTCTGTGCATAAATTCCCGTCTCTACTTGTGGTCAGGTATCATGCCAAAAATTAGTTTGCTTAGTTGCAAATACCGTGATTGGGAAATCACCCTGCTTAAACAGAGGACCTCTGCCTTTTGCCATTGTGGTCACTGTTTTTCCCAGAGATTTTTTTCCTGTCATTGCCACTGATTACAACTGGAAGTTAATATTGTATATCAGAATCAGTAGATGAAAAACATGTATAAAAATACCTTCGTATACTGTTCTGAGTGACTTGCTTTTTTGAGAAAGAAAATGCATTAAAAGTCTTTAAAAAGCCAAATTTGTCAGAAGATCCTCCCCAGATATTGTTACTGCTCAATTCAAAAGCTTAGGGAAAAAATAGTAGCTATATCTCAGACCTCATCAATGTGCTAAAATGCTGAGTAAAGGTTTATGTCTTTTTGCTGGCTTTTTTTTTTTTTCCCCTTTTTTCTTTCTGGAAGATTATGATCATTCTGCAGTTAAAAGCTATTGATTTACTAGAAGGCTGCCTCATGTTTTATATTTTCAATCCTATTGGATTGATTAAACAAACAGACCTTTTAGCAAAACCAGGAACTTTTTTATATTGCTTACTGTACTATATTAGGATCCTTATGATATAGGAGGGCTCAGCAATTACAAGGGCATCATTATATATATATGCTAATTAAAAATTGACCAACCTTTCCTTCAGCGTCTGCAGTCGTTACCTTCTCAACCTTGTTCCTGTTTAAAAATTTCTTCACCCATTCTTCTACTTGAACATTGAACTTCATGAAAATCACATAGCAAAAATATGCTGTCAGGAGTGTTAAGCTTTCCCACCACATGATCAAGTTATCCAGAAAAAAGATGATTAGTAAGATCAAGTCAACGATGTAAAAGGACACATCTCGAAAGAGTGGCCACCAAGTAAGGTTCAAGATCTCTCTAGAAAATAAAGCACACATTCCAATAACAAACAAGATATTGAACACGGCAGATCCCACTATTGTACCAATGCCAACGTTGCTGTGGGATATAAACACTCCTATTAAAGAAGTGAACAGTTCTGGGGCTGACCCACCAGCAGCCATGAAGGTTGCCCCTGCCACATCATCAGATATGCTCAGTTTTTCAGTGATGACAGTCAAGGAAGGAACAAAGAACTCATCGCAGACTATGGCTAAAGCTATGAACATGTAAATCATTCCAATTATGTGGAGGATCACTGCTCCCTTTCTTCTCTCCTCAAGAGAGAAAAGGTCCTGGGGGTACTCTCCCTTGGCATGTTCATCTGTTGCATTGTCATGCTCAGCTTCATATTTCATAGAAGTGTGTGGGTCTGGAGTGCCGTTTTCATTCTGTTCTGTGAAATCCAACAGAGTTCTTTGGTGCCCATGCACCAGCTTTTGGCTATCTAGGCTGCTGGCCAATGCCATGCTATGTGGTTCCATCTTGAAAAAGGCACTAATTGAAAGAGAGAAAATACTAATGGCCACTACACTGACAAGAAGCCCTATAATTCGTATCAGTCTCAGTTTTTTCCTAACATTATGGTGCCGTCGGCAACCAAACAGTGGTTCCTCCAAACACCACTCCTCCAAGACATCAGCAATAGTTTTTTTCTGAAGAGCCATTTTGTGTTCTGTGTGAGATGCTGGGGGAGTCAGATGGATTGCTCCTTCATACTTTTCTACAGCTCTGAAGTTAGAAGTGCTTTAAGAGTTTTCCCCGAATCAAGTACTTGTACTCTTCATAGGAAGTATTTTCTTCATTCGTCCTAAAAGGACAAACAGGTATTATTAATACTAGCGAAACAGCATGTGATTAGAAGCTTCTAAAAAGCTTTTTACAGACTGTGTTAAATTTAGAATTTAAAGCAGAATATTACCAACTGTAACATAAAACCCTGTCACATCCCATCAGACACAGCAACGATATGTTTGTTTCAGCAGCAACTCTGCACGTAACAGCCTATCAATACTCAGATTATTTTATGCCTCTCAGCCACTGCTCTCCTCAGTTGCTGACGACAGATCCTAGTGGAAGGTAAAAAAGATCTCCAAATGTTGCGTAAAAATGAAGGAAAAACTATTTTAATGGATATACCAAAGATTATTAACTTCTGTGATTACTTTTCACCGTGATCACGCAACATCCAGATCCCAAATGCAGGGCAATAATGTATGAAAAAGCAATCAAAGTGCTAACAAACATCTCATCAGACCTTTAGGCAGCTGAGGTGGTATTAATTGAAATGTTACGCATGCATAGAGCAACAGTAGGTAAAACACTACGCCACTGGAACAGGACTGAAACGAAGATCTAACACATCCATAGTTTCTGTAATTCCCCTGCAAAATCGACTCAAGTTTATACAGAAAACTCAGCTTGCTTCTGGTAAGACCTAGGACAGTCATTTAGACTAGCTAAGACAAAAATTTTCTTTCACCTCTGGTTTTGTTTTGGTTTATGTTACACATTCAGTCACAAACATAGGAAGTTACTAAGAATATCTATGTGGTAAGTATCTTTTAAAAGTGCTCCTCTTAGAGATCCTTAAGAAAATAGTTTAAATTTACACAAGAGTTGATCCTGAAACAAACAAAGCAGTAATAAATTAAACTGTATGAGAAAGACTATTCACGTATGCCAAAGCTAAGTGTGTTAGACCAACAGCATTTTTAAAACAGGAAAAAAAACCACAACCCAACACTATACAACAAGAGGCTCTTTGGTTACTGAATTTGAAGAATATATGTAATGTAGAAATTAGTTATGTATGCATTTGGCATATTAAGTTGCATTTTACATGACACAAAACATAAAACAGTTTCTAAATAAAACTGATTAGTACTTATTATTACAGCCAAAACCCACTTTGTTAACACTACTTATTCAAGCCGTTTGTAGTAACAGCTGAACACTGAATAATCCGTTAATCAGTAGAATATTGATTCTGTATTCTCAAATACAGAATTACAACTATTACATGAATCTATTTACATAAAAGTTATTAAGTCACGTGCGGTGCCTCCTCATTTTTACGAGCAGCTGCCATCCTGAGAAGATGTCATAGAGACATACTCCATCCGCAAGACAGCGGAGATATTTCATTTTCCGCCGGAGAGTTACGGCTCACCAGGCTGCCGTAAGGACACACCGCTGCCGTGCGCGGTATGGGGGCGGCTGGGACCACCGCCCCACACCGCGTATAAATCACGCCAGTGGGAAAAGAGCCCGGGCTGTCCCCTGCCCAGAAACTCCGACAGCAGCGCCCAGACAGACCCCTCCGGACACCGACCCCGTCCGTCCCCCCCCAGCGCAGCGCGGCCCCATGCTGCCCGTCCCCCCGCCGGCATGCCGCGCAGCCCAACTCAGCCCAACTTCGCACCGCGCCCCTCCGCATGGCACAAACTTTTAGGGGTTTTCGTTTCTCCTCTCCGAAAGGGGAGCGGGTCCAGACCCGCAGAATCCGCCAGCCCCCACTGCGGAAAGCCGCGCAGACACTGGCTGACCGGACGGCTCGGGGCATCAGGGCACCCTCCGCAGCCGGGTACCACCCATGGGGGCGGGCACTTGGGGAGGGGACACTCCGCACCGCCGCAGCCCACCCAACCCCTCCCCACCCGCGCGAACGGGCGAGGCTCACCCGCAGGCGCGCTGTGCTGCGCGCCGGCCCGCGGGCGCTCGCCAGGGGCAGGGGAAGGGCCACGGGCACGAGTGACCACCGCCACCGGCCCTCGCCTCGCCGCGCCGTCTGCAGCGGCCGCGGGATCCGCACCGCACCGCCCCGCACCGCCCCGCGCAGGCGGGGCAGGCGCCGGCCCGCCCCCGCCCGCCGCCGCCGGGGGTGTCGCTGCCCACCGCAGCATCCACCCCCCGCGCCGCGCTCCCGCCGGCGCCGCATCGATAGTGTGGTTCGTGGCAAAGCAAGGTAGGGGTGAGGATTATTGGTTTTCTGTTTTGTTTTTTTTTTTCTTTTCCCCTTTATCTTGCGTTACCTGGTGCAGATTAGTTGAGATAAAACTCTCGCAAAGATAATAATTTTTATAAGGAGAGGTCTTCTGATCAAAATAGCCTTTATTCCAAATGTTTTCTGAAGGGAAATCAGGCAATGAAAGAAAGGGACATTGCATTTTGGTTTTGATTTTAAGGAAGGCAACATGTCTGCTGTAGAGGGGATAAATCATCACCAATTTACACATGAACAGAAATTTCTTCAAACTACATTTCAAAGTTGTCACAGAGAGCAATAAAGATCCATTGAACACCCTAGAAAACAGGGGAAGTTCATAGCCAGAACTGTCCGTTTCTATTTTGATAACATAGGTATTTCCCCAATAAATTGGGCTTCATTAAGTAACTGCGTTAAGATTCAAATACAATAGAACGGTTACAAGGCAGCTCTGTCACAGCTAATTCCTGATGCTACGTGCCGTAGATCCACTGCAGTATACAGGTGCTGCTCTTTTGAAATGCCACTTGCACTCCTACTCTATGCCATGGTTAGAAAAACCCACATGGCAATCCGTGGATAAACTGGTGAAGTCATCTCGTGTAGGTGGGCCAACACCCCAGGAAGACCCTCATTGGGTCAGGGCAGCTGGGAACAACCTGCATGTGGAAATCCTTGAAAAAGGCAAAGCCCAGGCAAGATCCAGGCAGGTTGGATGGGGCAGCGGTTGAGACCTGGGAAGAGTTTGGTGAACAGCTCGCTAGTGCTGCTCTGCTTCCAGTGACACCCTTTTCACATTCTGAAAAAGTTTGCTGTAAATGGTGAACCCTCAGTCTCTTTGGGCTGAACAATAACTTTGATTTTTAAAACTTGTACCTTCTTCATTTTGAATGCTGATTTCATCATGTGGCAAATGGAAAATAACTGTTACTCAGTGCTTCATGAAGAATACAAAAATGTAAGAGGTTTTATTACATGATAAAACTTGGACTTTGTAATTACCTTCAAAGTTATTATTAGGATATCCCATGAAGAATAAGGATTGTCTGGGTAGGCGTGGGGTGCACAGTCTATTTGCGTCTCCACACTGGCAGTTTGCAGCACCTGGGATGTTTGGGTTGCCTGAGCCTTGATTGGAAACTCATAAGTTCTTCGAAGGAGTTATGAAATGGCAAAACCAGGTACAGCAAAACACAATAGGCACCTTAGAGACTATATGGACATGCAAGAGATGTTCGGAAGATATTTCCAAAACTTCAGCCATGTCCAGTGAGAGACATGGCTGATTCACACATACAAAATGCCCTTCAAAGCCAGAGTTTGCACAGGTGGTTTACATTTATTTCACATTACACATTGGGAGGTTCTCATTAGTGGCTGACAGCTAATAGACGGTGCCTGTTGATTATCCAGACTTGTTCAGGCTCAGGATGATGCAGAGAGACATGTGGAGTTTGTTTTAACCATCCTTCTAGAGCCATCACATACCTAAAAATTAGTTAAAATGCAGATTTATTGTCTGTATCCACATATGCAAAGCACAGATGAAGCAGCTACATCTTAAATATCCAAACTGTGTCTGCTGTACAGGGAAGGCAGGGATTAAAGGTAAGCACGCTTTAATGGTTTCTTGTGGCTGCTGTGTTGTTGGCTTGCAGTCTGTGAGAAGTGGCCACTTGAAAAAGATACCTAAGGATGTTTTCACAGCTTCACAGATGGTCAGAGGCAGGCTGTGATATGTGCATGGTACTCCAGCTTCTATCAATTTCTGAAATAAAAGTGGAAACAGGTGAGTTTTGCGAATGACCACAGGAAGAATATGTAGAAAATCCCCTATAATTATGTGATAATGCCTCCTATAATTACATTATCTACTAACAAAAAGTCCATGTATCTGAATTGTAGTATCCATCCGTTTCTCTGTACTTGTAATGATTTTTCTCCCAACAATAAACATGTATTACAAGCCAAGGACAATAAAATCTGTAACAAGTACGATGTGGCTCACAGATGGGTATCTCTACCAATAACTTAAGCATTTTGAATCAGCTGACCTGTTCTCATGTAAATGCTGCATAATAACGATAGCAGAAACAAAAAAGCACAGTTAAATTCGTATAAGGAGGGTAGCTAACAATAAAATAAATTCCATATTTTTCTCACAAAATTAAATGTCAAAGCATATCCTGGTTATATACAGAATAATTAGATTATTTGAATGAAAAGTCTTTGGCTTACATCTGGTTCAATGTTTCTTTTCTTAAGCAAAGAGAGAAGCGACATCTGCTAAGTACTTGGATTCTGGATCTACACATTTGTATATGACCAAGTGTTAATTTTTACATATTCTGAATATGTAGTTTTTAATAGCTTATACATAGTTTGCTGCACCATGTGTGATGAACCCTCTGAAATCACAAGCAACTCTTCTTCACCACTTCCTATTTCCAGGAAGCTCCATGAACTAGAACTTTTAAAAATTTATTTATTTATTTTACAGTATTTCTGTTTTGGCTCTTCTCTTGCTTTTGTAAACCTTCGACTTGGTAAAAGCAAGCACAGAAGTGTCTTCAGTGCAGGAGAGGGAAGGAGGAGGCAGCCAAATGAAAAATCCTGAATGACAACATCTCTAAGTACCACAGCAGTACCTTCTAAAGCTGGAAGATAAAGCTGACAAGGAGGTTACTATGACTACAGAGGCGGCATATTTGAATGAAAATTGATGTTAAGCTTTTAAATGCTAATTGCAGATGGGAACAGGTGACATTTGAAATATCAAAATTATTTCAATGCTTTGCAATGTATAACAAGTGAAAAAGATGACAATATAGAGTTAAATTAAACCACTGACATATTCTTTCTTATTAAAATATACTTGTTTGTAGTAAAGAGCAAACATATTGCATATAAATCACAGTGTCTGAGGGGCAGAAACTGTTTTTGTTACCTGAGGAACACGTTCTTCAGGAATATATTGAGCAAAATTAAATAGGCTTCTTTAAATTAACTACAGTAACAAGTTTCCATCAACCCACATTAAAGAGGCTATTAAAACTTAATATTCAGAAGCTACTTTAAATTCTCAGTGACGAGTAAATCTTACAAGTGCCTGAGGTTAGGAATGTTTCTTATCTCCGCTGCATATATTGGGAAATGAAAGGCGGGCATACACACAACGGTACAGAGTCCTCGCTAGAGTCAAAAGTGTAAGCTAAAATGGCATGTAGGCCCGTATCACTGCGTAACTACTGCAATTTGCTGCCACACCAACATCTAACCAGACACGGAGCTTTAGCTGTACAAGACGTCAAAGATGTGCTTTACCTTCAACTGTAAGCATTGGCTTACTAGTAAGCCTCAAAGATCATCTGGTACTCGTGTTTCACTTGCGGTGGGTTAAATTCTACTTGCTTACACATGCATCTTGAAAGAGTCTTGATATCATTACTATATGCCATGATCAGTTGTAATGCAAATTTACGTTTTGTAACAAATGATTGATCTGAAAAGCTTTGAGAGTTTTTGAGGTTTTTTGCTTTTGTTGTTTTGGTTTTTTTTTCAATATATAAGATGAAAAATCTGGAGGCCTTACCTGTGTTCTGCATAGTTACAATGAGCCCTATAAACAACTATGTTAAGGAGGCTAAAGCTAGCTGCTTTTTTAACTCCAGTTGCTGCTCGTGAACACAGTGATAGGAAAATACAAATTGACTATACCTTTAAAAGACAAAAGTTTTTTTGGCCATGTTTGCAGAACACTAAATAACATGTTTTTCTAATGTAATGTTTATAATACTAATCAGACATATGGCCATTGTAAATGTTGTCATCATAGCATGCCAGTCTCTTTAAAGGACAGTCTCCTTCAATGAAAGTACAAATCTTCCTCCTCTTTATCTAGGCTTGAGAGGTCCATGTCAGAGTAGAACTACCACAGCCTAAAATCTAGTGATATGACAGAAAAAAAACACTGTATGAGACATCATTGTTGAAATCCACTTAAAAATCAGGGTATATCATATCCAGATGATTATTTTTACTTCCAGGATAATTGCACTTTCCAAAAAGCAGCAGGGTGAAGCAACATGACTTTTCTCTTTCAGATGACTTTCTCTTTCAGACGTGATAATTTGCTCCTCTGAAGGTCCTTGTGTCTAAGTGCTGTAATGTAACCCCAGTGAGCTGCCCTGAAGTCAACGGGAGTGCTTATTTCACTATAATCTGTGGCCTACCAGCCTCACTTATAAGAACACCTGCAAGCTGGCAAGTCAGCAGCCTTAGGAGCAATTGCTGGTTTGGTGGATGAGCTCCAACATCCGTGCCAATTTCCCATCAGTTTCACGTATCACGTTGCTTGGAGCCTCGGCTGGAAACCCTCTGCTCCCTGTGACTTGCAACACTTAGGAGTGCCTCAGGGATAGAGGTCAAACTTGATATTAGCTACAACTTGGATTTCTTGCTCAATTTATTTCTGACTAGCCCATTGTCCAGGCAGAGCTGGAAGGAAATGTCTCCCACTGACCATACTCCTCTTGCAAATTAAATCGTCTTCGTTGCTATACCGTCACACAGCAATTACCTTTTTGCTTCCTTTTGTTTATGTTCAACCTCCTCATATTCCTTGCACTTGATGAATTACAAGCTAATTGTCTTCATCTCTGCAATAATCTAGTTTTCAAGTAATCTCTTCCACCCTTGTGGAATGTTTCAGGGAAATAAATATAAGGTAAAAATTGTCCTCAAATAGTGAGATGTGAAATTGTGAGAATTTATGAAGTAAGCATTACAATCTGCTGATTAATTTAGTATGCACAGAGCTGGTATGCAGAGAAGGCAGAATGAAAGAGAAAAAGACGACAAAACCATTTTAGGACTGAAGTCAATGCTAACCCCTTGACATTTCCAATGAAAGGAAAGTCCTTGTGTGCACAGTGCCAATTAGCATTGCTCGGTTAAAGGGTCCTGCGCACGTGCACGGAAAGTGCTTATACCAGGCACTAAAGCACACCCAGATCAATAGACCAGGGACCCCATCTATCAGTAGACTTTCAAAATTTTCAGTGGTTACAGCAAAAGAAAAATCTTTCCAAGAATAGCTGACATGTGGGGCTTTGTATTTGGTAGTGGTCACAGCCCTGAGTCAGACTATATTGAATGTTAGAGTAAGATCAAAAGAGCGGTTTTAAGCAGGAGCACAAAATTAGTCCCATCAACTGAAAAAACCCAGACCTTTCAAACTAATCAGAGAATCTGGAATCAGAACATAAAAGGAAAGTTGGAACCGAAATAAATGGGTGTCTTGATAAGCTTTCAGAAGACAAGATACCCAGGTTTTTTAAATGGAAGAGTCTCTATCACAAACTAAATAATTCAAGTATGTGTAATCTTCCTGCATTCATTAAGAGCCTTTTACAGAAATTCATCCCCAAACCTATCCGAATTTCCCAATGTAACAAACTTGTATTCTGTGGGATAAGTCTTTCCACAGATGAAGTACAATGATCTTTTAGGTGTGCTGCAGTAGCTTTTTTAAGAATCAGACAAACAAAACAGACCGACATAGCAGTTCAAGAGAAGCAGCAAAGAATTATTTGTACCATTGAAATTTAAGAGAAAATACAATAATAGGATCTGGAATTAACCATATAAGATGGTGGTTGTTTTTTTTGTTTTGTGTTTGGTTTTTTTTTTAAATGCTTCTTAATTATGATGCAGTTAAATGTGCAGGCTAAGATAGGAATAAACAAATGCGACATAATTTGGAAGGTGGTTTAAATATTCCAAAAGCTCAAATGCATCACCCATTAGACATTCTAAAGGCCACTGTAACATGTTCATTACATTAAGAACAATTTAAGAAGACAGATGCAATTACTTGATCTGGGTTTTTTCCAGATATGTGATCCTTAATGCTGAGAACCTCTGTTCTATGTCAGATCTAAAAGATGTTGACTTTTGCAGCTGCCTCGCGCTGGATGGACCACCAGCATCAGTTCCTGCAGAATCTGAGTCTCCCTCCAAATACCAAATGGCCAGTGTCACCTTGAGTGCAAACTCCAGTGATGAGCATTTGATGCCAAAAGAACTGGGAAGGTGCTGCTCAAACTTGATTTTCCATTGCTTTCAGACAGATTTGGACTGTCTCATTGGCTGTTACTGACTTGTTACAGCTTGCTTTATCTCTTTATGTGTGTTTAAGAGACGTGAAATTGTATACAAATATAAATAATATTTTAAATTACTTAGTGTATGACAAATTATATTCCATCTAGCTCTATTTTAATGCCAAGAATGAGTAAAGATCTTCACTGATTTCTGTAATCGCTGGAAAATAGCAGGCCTTTTTATGATTTCTTTGTATCTAATAGTAAATGGTATGTATCACGCCCCACGTCAGAGAAGATTTAACATATACGCACACAGTTAAAATGTAAACAAGCACTGTAAGTATGGTATAAAATACAGGTTCGTTCCTTTTTAATCTTGGTGCTCAAGATTTGTATTTTTCAGCACTAGCAAGAGAAGGAAAACTACAGATGTTCTTGCGGCTTATGAAGTCTTTAACACATATTTCCATGATCATTTCTGCAAGCGGAAGTCCAGTTTGTAAGGCACAGGTATGAGATTAATCATAAACAGGTATAACACTGACTATGCAATATTTCTTCAGGTGAGTGAACAGTTTTAAGCTTGGTATTGGACTGTAACAACCTTAGGTCCATCATTTTAGCTAAACTTGTAAAAACCCTGAGGAGATGAAGGTGGGACCAATCAATGCTATCACTGGAATTAAGGTTCAAGCCAGGACTGCACCACAGTGGGAGAAAGGACAGACATTTTTTGCCTCTACAGGCGTTTTGTTGACAGTGGTGATATTACAGCTGATGCTGCAAGGGCAAGCTTTCAACAAAGTAAGAGAAAGGTGATAGTCTTCACAAAACCAACAGACAACTTTTCACACACGAGCCCTGGTTCAGGTCTGAAGCAGAAGCTTTTCCTAACATGGGTTTGTATAAAGAGCTCAAGCTCAGGGTTAAGAGCATCTCTTTACTTGGATAAGAAGCCTGCTTCTGCAGACAGTGCCTGTGGGGCAACAGGGAGGCAAGAAAGGGAAGTGGTTCCTTCACCTACCTGGGGGCCCCACCAGTAGGGACCAGGTGATGAGGGTCTATACGACTTCTCTGCTGTCCCTGAACCTGCAGCGCAAGTAAATGCCAACCCTTTGCTGGCCTTAAGGTGGTTCTAGTCATCGTGCTGGCATAGTGCAAGAAAATAACAAACATGGTGCAAGAAATAACAAACTAAAATCTGGAAGAACTTGTTCAGGTCTGCCGCAGGATGTTTTGAAATGAAAGCTGTACCTCTTTCTTGAAGTTTTCTTACTTTTTCTAATGTGCACAGATTTGGCATTTCTTTAGGAATTTCTTTGGCCTGGAAATCAGCATGGTGATATGCAACTAAGAACAGAGTTGCTCCTTGTCATGCATCTGCTGGGCAGATATCAAGCAGGCCAGCCTATGACACCATGATTTTTTTTTCGGCAATTAGTTTATTATCAGACCTTCTTGGAGGAACAGTGAATGAACAGAATACCATGTTAAGTGGCAGGTTTGCATGCTTTGCAGAAAATTGTGGCTGCATGCTCAGATGTTGTGTGTCTAAGCTCACGTGAAAGACTGGAGATCTCCTGGCAAAAGAAGGCCAAATTGCAAATCTACTTTTTTGGACAAATTCCTTCCTTTTGTCCTTTAAGGGGACATCCTCACTCACTCACATACAGCAAGAACTTTTAGGGTCAATCAGTTCAACATTGGCATTCAGGCATAAAGCGCTGGGTCTGTCATTACTTGTAGCTGCCCAACACGTGGATAAGAGATGTGAGTGGCCTTTGCTAGCATGAGCATCGATGCTTCGTGGTTTGCATGGAAATTTACTTCAAACTTTATCCTTTGCGTACAGGCTGTTTGTTGTGTTGTACCAATGCACAATGCACAGATGCACCAATACAGAAAGGTTTGGGACTGTCAGAAACATTGTTTAGCAAAGGCTGTACCTTGCTAAAGGCACATTTCGAGGAGGAATGCTAGGTGTGGGAAGTAAGCTTGTGTTGGACACATGGAGGGTTGAAAGTCAATGGGGTCAGTGTAGGAGTTTGTACGGTAAAGAAATTGAGTTTTGGGTGCCTTTAGGATGGAGCCAGCTCCACTGAATTAGCTCGTGTGGGCTTGCTTGCAAAACATAAAAGCCAAATCTACTTTGGCAAAATTGTTCCCTCTGTGAGTGATTTCTACCACCTTCTAGAGGGCCCAGGAGATATGCTTTGTTTTATTTAATCTGCGGCCTAGTTAGTCCAAGAGTTCAAATTGAATGAATCAGTCATGGGATTTACCTGAATTGCCAAGGTTTTGTGTGGTGTCTGAAATCCTGCCAACCTCGTTATAGATCAGTTTTATCCCAGCTTGATGTTTTATTTTGGGGGAGGGAGAGGGAGAGGTTGGCTGATTGTGATGCTACTTTCAAAACAAAGGACTTTGCTGACAATAGAAACTGGAAGTGTAATTATTTATTGGATTTGTTTTCACAGCAGACACATTCTGTCAGTGCTTTTGTTAAACTGCTGATTAATACATTTTAAAAACCAAAATTAAATACGCAGACGTGTTAAATTCTTCTTCATGTAGGCATGCCACACTCATCTTTAAAGTTCATTTTCTGAAACTTTATTTGGAACAGAAATTAATGCTTTCTCTTAATAAGTCAATACACTTTAGTGACAGTCTCTCTCTGCTCTCCATTGAACTTAGGTTTCCCATAAATAAGCAGAGCGCTTGTGCCATGAGTCTCAGAGGGGAGTAAAAGCCACAAATGTGCAAGTAGGAGTGCAAGGAGAGGAGTGACGACCAGGGTGCCTCCCCTTTCATAGCATTACCACCTGCTCCATGGCACATATGAAGAATGAAGTGGAGACTAAAGGAGGAAATCCCCCACAGAAATTGTGGCTGAGCTGCTAGGCAGTGTTGCACGGCTGGTCTGGCACAGCTGGTCATGGGACAGCCTTATCAGACAGAGCTTCTGGGGCAGTCGTGAGGACCCACGGGAGGCAGAGCAGCCACGGCTTGGTGCAGCCCGCAGGCTCATGCCCTGCAGGGGGGAGCTGCAAGACAGAGAGCATCCCTGCTCCCCAGCTGCTCCTTGCAGGTGTGGAGGAGCTGCCTGGCCCATGGATGCTGAATGGCATGTTGGAGGCCACCATCGTCAGAGGGACCTGGCTCTCACCACCTGTCCTGCTGCTGTGAAGTCCCAGAGCGGGGCTGCGTGTTTTCAAACACAGTGGTCACAAATCGTTGCAGGTCCCAAAGCTCTGGAAGAATGCGTGCTTTTCTAAGCAGTAGTTCAACCGCTACAGCAGGCCTCCATGAGATTTTCTGATTTTCTTAAAGCTTCAGCTCCTGATATCATACCTGTTTTTTCCAAAGCATATTACTACTTAAACATTTTATAACATGCACTGTCAAATACGTATAGTTAGTCAACTAATTAAGCTTTCTAACCCTTTTCATTTGATCTCTAAGTATCTCATTCCATTGCTGGGACTTTCAGGAGGTGGTAATTTTGTTTTTTCCTATAGGAGGTGACATCCTGGGCTCTGTTGATGTGGGTATTGCTGAATTTGGGCTCTCCCACAGGCTATAGCCTGTCTTTTCATGTCTCTTCTCTTTCTTCCTTCTGAAAACAAGGATATCAGCTATTCTTTTGGTCAGTCTATGGTTTCCAACCATCAATTTTCCATCATAAATATAAAAACATGTGACAGCTCCTGTAAGTCCAAATAGTTTATTTTTTTCTTGGGTGCAGCTGTCCTGGTTTCAGCTGGGAAAGAGTTAATTTTCTTTCTAGTGATTGCTGTGAAAGGAATGTCAGTAATACCTATTGGTTTTAGTTGTTGCTAAGTGATGTTTACACTATTCAAGGACTTTTTTCAGCTTCCTGTAGAAGCACAGACCGAACTGTGGGATGACCAATGAAATATTCCGTACCATAGACATCATGTTGAGTATATAAATGCGGGTTAGCCAGGGGCAGGAATCCACAGTCACTGCTCTGGACAGTGCCAATTCACTGGGCGAAGTGAGTGACACATATCATTATTATCATTGTTATTATTATTGTTATTTTCCTTTTTCTGTTATTGTTTGTATTAAGCTGTCTTTGTCTCAGCCTATGAGGGTTTTTTTCTCCCTTTCCCCTCCTCTTTTCCCCTCTTCTCTCCACCTGTCTTGGGAGGGGGAAGCGGAGGGAAAGTAAGTCAGCAGCTGCGTGGTCCTAGCAGCCGACTGAGGTTAAACCACGAGAGCAGCTTTGCCCATTTTTTCATAATTCTGCAAATTGTCAGGTTCCAGCCCTCAGTTTAACAACGTATTCCCATTTTCAATTTGCTGTCACCAAAAACCTCTATAGTGGCAAACTATGATTTAGTTGTGCTATTTTACCATTTTACAGTGCTAACTGTCTTCAGAGTCTGACATTAAATGCCATTTTAGGTGGCTGCTTTATTATTTTTATATCATTTTCCACCAACTTGTTGAATTAGTTTCAGCAGGGTCTGTCAATTATTATACAACATCCCACTGCCAGACATCATCACTTTTATAGTATCTGTCAAGAAGAACTTTGATAAACAATCATGTAGCTGTCTGTGACCTGTTTTCTAGCAAAGCAGTCTCTGAGATATTTCGAATAATAATGCAACTACCAGACAACAAAACCCAAGTTCTGTAAAGGGGCCAAATTTTTCCTGATATTCAGTGTAAATATTTTTGGTGTCTGCTTGGCCTGTACCTCTGACACAAAGGACAAATTTTAACATCTTTGTTGAATACAGAGTTGTTGGATGTGACCTTTCACTTTAGTAGTAGTTGTGCAACATCTGCTGTGTGTCAACTCTTGCTTTTACAGAATAGAGGTTTCTTTCTGCGAGTACAAAAAGAAAAAAAAGACCGTATTTGCTAACTTAGAAGAGCAGGACATTTATTTTTTCCTTCTAACCAACAAAACTGCATTGCTTTATGTACAGGAAGGAATCAAGAAAGGGAAACAACATTTAGGAAATAATTTCAGAGACAATGTTCAACACAGAATCCATCTTCAACTCCTGATTATAAAGGTGTCCCTTTCTAAAAGAATTTCCCCTACATGCATAGGCACGTCCAATGCTCACATGCTTTTCTGGCTTCATGATTAAGAAAGCAAACTTATGCTTACATGAGAATCACAGACAACAGAAAGAAGGTGAGTCTGTGTCTTCCTGCCACTCATGAAGTCATATGCATTTAAAGGGAAAAAACAGAAAGAATATTTGTCAAGAATTCCATGAAAGCTGTGGCATGAATTGGATAACATGAAAGTTTAGCAACAAAATTACCGTAGCAAGTTACAGCTCCATTTCTAGTCATTAAGATAAATCAGGAACCAATCACTCTGCTAAGTAACTTAAGTCTCAAAATAATGTATTATTACATTAAATTACAGTCAGGCAGAAATTGGAATATGTTAGCTATGTAGCCTGCAAATCATGTCTTACAAAATGAGTGTAGCTGGGCACCATGGCATCAAAATGTTTGTTATTCAGTAACTATACTTTCCATTATCACACTAACCACAGGAGTTGTATGATTCAATCTAATAGAGTAAGTGAATATTTCTGAGTAGGAGAAATTATTTTCTATAATGACATGGTGAATAAAGTAAATTTGCAGGTTCTTATGACCTTTCAAAACCAGCGAAAAATAAATGTCTATTTTATTTACCATGCCAAAATTTCTGAATAGTTACAAATGACACAAGCAATCTTCAAGGAAAACTTTATATGCACTTCAGCCAAAAAAAAATAATATTCTGATAAGGTGGGAATGCAGGGTAACTTCTTAGGGAGCAATGGGAAATCATTATAATGTGCTGATGACTGCAATAACCCTGCTTTTTTATCTTCGTGCATTCACACAGTTGTATACTCTAAGATTATAAATTATGAACTTGCCAATAAAATTAAAAATCTTAAATTTTATGGACTGACACGGATATCTTCACACATTCTCATTTAGTGAGATACTTGATACTTTCAATGGATGCATTGTCTCTTCAAGTAAAAAGCATAGGGGATCTCATTCCATATGGTTAAGAAAATGTAATTACACATATCACTAAAAGTACCTTCTGTTGCTTCCACTGAAATCTTTGTAAGAACTCGATCAACTCTTTAACATGCACATTTGTCTTTTAAGAAGGTTCTCCTTCGCTACAGTATCCAAACAGGGTCAAAGAGAAACCTTAACTGTTAGAGAAGGATCTAACCTCAGCTGTTGAATGATTCTCAGACTGCTGTTAGGAGGAGATGGCCAAGGATCGTCCCAAAGCTTAGAAGTCCTGAAATCTACTTGCAGCATAAGCTGGTATCATTGGTAGCATGAGCAGTACTGCAACCCAGGACAAAACCCCAGGTTTTCTTCTCAGTCATTCTGGTTCAACACTTCAGTAGAGT
Source organism: Larus michahellis (assembly GCF_964199755.1). NCBI lineage: Eukaryota > Metazoa > Chordata > Aves > Charadriiformes > Laridae > Larus > Larus michahellis. The sequence continues at coordinate 37,306,538 of NC_133930.1, forward strand.
TATTCCAGGTTTATACTGAGCTGGTGAGATTGACCTTGTTAATTACTTCAGCCACAGCATGACCTCACCTAGAGCAGGCTGAAATCCAGGACAGAAGCCAAGCAGCCTTTCTGTGCAAAAATAGCACTTTCAGAACACTCTCCCTGTAGAGCTTTTCACTGCATGCTACCAGTGATATTTTGTATCATCCTCACCATTGACAGTTGTATTATTTTTGCTTTTCATAGAGTCTGGATAATGAGAACACATCGACCAAATAACTTTGTTCTTTTTACTTCCACTTTCAGGCTCACATCACAATCTTATACTTTAACATAAAAATTCTATGTTGAGACTGAAAGTATGACAGAAGAATGGCTTTACTGAAAATACTGGGGAAAAAAAAAACAAACGCAGAAGAGTACTATTAGTTTAATTTGGGTTTTGGCAATCCTCATGCTTGGCTTCATCACAAATCAAGTTTGAGGCATATCATTTGTATCATGTAGATATGCTTGTTCCTGTGATATCTATAATGTAGTTGTTGAACCAAGATGAATTGAAAACGTCTTAGCTCTGCATAATTAGAATTTGCACATGTTTAAAGAAGAGAAAACCTTTTAAAAGAAACCTTGGTAATAAAAGCAGGTGAAATTTTAAACACTTTATTAAATGTACAGCTTGATAGTTTCAAGTTATTTAAATTTGCTTAAGTTTTATAGCTGTAGTAAATTGAAAATACATGGAGACGAATGAGAAAAGAACACCCATTCTGATATCCCTATTCACGTATTCCATATGTAGAGTAACAAGGAAATAATATACTCAAAGTTAGGTTTCGAAACTGCCACAGGGACAACAAAACCCCAACAAATGCCTTATGTATATTGATGTATAGGAGCCATGGCCACTGCAAGACACCATTTCCACCTAGCGATTTTTGCAAAAGAACAGTAGAAGAGTTCATCTGCAGAGGTTATTCTCCCGATCAGATGAGCTCTAATCCCATTTTAATCTCAGTGGGCTATATTAAACAAAAGCAGAAGGTCTGGATTTTAGAACAGATTAGCCTTGACCTCACAGAGATCAGACTTACTAAGTAATCAGGTGTACATAAATTGCCACCAACCAGGGCTTCTCATGATGCATAGTGGGTACCAACACCCGGACAAAGTAAAACTTCTTGTACTACAAAGCAAGAGAGAAAGATACAGCAATCACTGAGCTGCTAAATTGTACTGAAGTGCATACAGCTGACAGTAAGCTCCGCTCTATCAAATATTTTACTGCTTCTTAAGGAAGAAAATTTACTTTACGCAGCTATTAAGAAGGGATGAGGAAAAAAACCTTCTAGATGGGAGCTATAGAGGACTGAGTGTTTATATAGAGTCTGTCAAAACTTTACAATACAACCAGTAAAAGACACAAATTGTATAAGGGATAACACTTTTTTAAAACTCACCAGGTTGACCACGAGGTTCAGCAGAAACACTCCCAAGCAGCCACTCATCATCTGGTTATCATTTATATCTTTACTGCTGCAAAATGTGCTACATATGACTGGGGGTAATCTCCGGGGTTACATAGCCCAATACCCTGGTATATCACCTAATTTTGCATGTGGCAGTATATTAAAGGCTTCAGAAAAAGTCTACTCACAGGAGCTCTACAAGATTTTACTTGTCTGGAAAACAGGAAACTTCAGATACTCTGTTAAACAAAGATACCATGTTTTCATTTCCTTTACAGTTTGTACAATTGGTCTTTGTTTTGTCCCATTTACATCCAGGTTTTTAACTATTCTCTTGTTCAAAATTTGCTATGAAAACTTCTGTGATATTAAGGTACTGTTAGGCCGTGGTCATGTTACAGTAAATCCAGTTTAAAGGACCGTTTCAAAACTTTACCCACGTAAAGGAAAGCACTGAGTTAGTCTTAAATCTCTCTGACAGTTCAAAACTGTTCTAAGCTTTTTTTTTTTTTTGGAGGGATCTCAGCAGATTTTATTCTAGATCGAGTATTATCTGTTTTCCTACAGACAGTGTAAATTTGACATAAACACAGTATCATATATGCTGGCTAATTCAACAGAAACAGGAATCATGCGTTCCCTCTGGTCCAGCTCTGCTTTCCTCCGCCAGATGATCTGCTACTGTGCAAATGTGACCTTAATCATCATCATATAACCACAGCCTAGTGGCTGGATTGGCGTTTTCCTTTTTTTAAGTACAGGTACTATTGATACTATTGACTATACCAATGTCCAAAAGTTTATTTTGTAAATAAATAATAAATGCCTTCAAAAAGGTATTTATTAAACACTCTGTATTTAGCCTTAAACTTGTTACTTGGGCTATAATTTCGCTTTCCATATCCTTAGTTGCATTCTCTGTTTTCGTGTTCAACATCATCATCTTTATTAAAAAATCAAGACAAAATACTTATTTTAGAACATATGTAGAAACACCTTAATCTTTACTTTAGCCTTGCATCTGTCCCATCTATTTTTTGTTGTTATTTCTTTCTGCATGCAGCACTGGTGACTACAAACTTTAATTTCCTTTAAAAGTTCAAGTTTATGTTGAGTTTTGGCAATCCAAATTTTATTCCTAACTGCATGGGATCTTCCTTGTCTGGCAGATTTCCTTTCCCTTTCCCTTTCCCTTTCCCTTTCCCTTTCCCTTTCCCTTTCCCATGTTCTCTGTTACTCTTAAAGACTTTTCCATGTGTTTATCTGTTCAGTAAGGTCCTGAGCCCTTTCCTAGAAGCATAGCCATAAGAAAATGTCAGGCTTGCTCTGTGTTCAAGTCCTTCAGCGCTCGTGATGTCACTAATGAGCCCCTTTCACTTATTTTACTGAGGGTGCCTCTGCACATGGACATGCAAATTTATTAGGCAGTGTTTACACCAATTACAGCTTTGAGAGTTGTATTACTACCGAAAAGGCAACGCAGAGGCAGAGAGAGAAGTGTGAAAACTGACTGGAAAAAATAAATTAACCTTGTTATCTTTGAACCAGAATACGGTTTCCTGTTAGTCCCAACAGCCTAGTATGTTAAAAGAATTTTCTCATCCTACTGTCTCTGAAGACACTCACCCAAGACAGATAGTGTTTTTTCATCTCATCTACCTGTCTGCTCACATACTTGTCTGACCTCTTATTCAACCAGCTGTAGCCATACTGCCTTGCAGCTTTATATCAGTGATCTCTTGCTTAACTGCTAGCAGCTGTCCCAGCCTCAGCATGTCTGCTCTGGAGCGGTGGGGTATCAGATACAGCTTATGATTATGATCCAAAGCTTCTGGTTCTTCTCTGAGCCTTTCAGAAGCTCAGAGCTTATAATGGGTTTGTTATTATTCCAAATGCCCTCTTCACAATGGTATTTCATCATTGGCAGCTGTGTGTTTTCGCACTGAGCGGTGCCTTGGGTACTCAGCTTTGTGCCTACCTTGGGGCGGCGGGGCGGGGGTCACCCTCTGCACGCATTAACTCTATTAGGGTTGGGAACAGCTCTGCTGTCTGTCTATCAGCAGTGCAACGGGCAGGGAGGCTTTGCAGGTTAGGATCCTCTGACTGCAGGGTAAAGATGAGTTGGAAAAGGAGCATCACACAGAGAGATGTTTCTCTCCCCTCCCGAGCGTTTTAGAAATACGAAAAGCAACCAGTAAAGCTCCTACTGGTGGTTGGATTCTGATTGCTCCCTGTGAAGTTAGGTTCTCATTGGGTTCTGATATTATTGTGATAATGATTGTCAAATTAATAAGACAAATATCAAAAAGAAAGGAGGAATTTAAGACAGAAACAGAAGCCTGAGTCAGAGGTAATTTTTCATTTATTTTTGTTTTTAAATAGGACTCTGGTCCATACTACAATATTTCAATTACTGTTATTGTTGTTGTTGTCTCTTTCTTTCTAAGCTACAAACATATAGGAAGAGAGCTGCATCTTCCCAGTTATGAAATATGAATAGACTGCTTTACAGTCCACATGTGCTGCTGCTCCACCAGGTTCCGAGCAGGGGCTGGAGCCCATCTGCAACAAGATACGGGCAGCAGAGAGGTCTCTAGAGAATCTCTTATTTTTAAATAGCACTGGAAATAAACACTGGAACCTGGTTTCTTGCCAGTTTGATTCAGAAAACGGTAGAAGAGCTACAGCAGGTTGGACCAGGCATTCGGCTGTAGATAAGGGTCAAAACAAAGATTCGGATTCAAAGAACAGCAGTGGCAGTCACAGAGGTTTTGCGTAGCAAACTTCTAATTAGTACCTGGAACATTTTTGGGTCTTGTTTTCTCTTGTCACACAGGTATCACAAAAAGCGTATATATAAACACAGGCACACAGACATATATATATATATATATATAAAAGGAGAAAGTACTTTTTCGCTGCAGATTATCTGCTGAAAGCACAAAGCAATTTTCTAAACCAAACCACCACAAGTAGCTGAGTTATGGTAATTCTCCATGTTGATACTCTTAACCCACTGCAGAGGTGAGGAAAAAAATGTTTTCCACTGGGTTAGCATGCTTTACCGTCAGTTTTCTGCTAATAAACAGCATGCAGTTATTACAGTTCAGTGTGTGAATAGGAATTTCTTTAGCTACTCTTCTTTGCTCAGGGATTAACCTGTTCCCACTGGCATCTCTGGGAATGGCGTCTTCCCCCTCTCCAAACATTAAGCAGAAGTCTCAGGAGAGAGCTCCCTGTTCTCTGTCCCTCTGCTCATAGCTTCTTAAAGCAACTGGGAAAAACTGTCTGTCCCCACCAGCCCATAGCCATGAGGTATCAGCAACCGCTCTGTGAACTGTCACTAAAACCCTCCTTGCACGGGAGGTACTTTTGTGTGCTTACCCTCCCGTGCCTGCCCACCATCGGACAGGTTTTGTTCCACGTGCGAACGCAGGAAGCTCTGAGGGCAGCAGCACAGAAATGGTTCTCCAGGGGAGTGTTTAATGTAAGAGCTGTGGCTCGCTGTTCCTGCATGCCAGAGAGGGTCGTAAGAGTGGAAATGGGAACGTAACTATGGGAATGGGGATCTGTGAGTACATATGTCTCTTCTTTAGGCTCTCTTCTTTGCAAAAGGGAGCAATGACTGCACAACCTGCAGGAGACCTGCAGCCACAATGCTTTCAAAGGCTTTCCTGCGCCTGTTGAGACCCTTTACCTAAAAGCTGTTTTAGCCAAGCTTGACATAGGATGTAGGATTTGGCCCTTTGGAGAAATTTTTGAGACTTGCAGAGGAAACTGTCACCTTATTTTCTGTGTCTTTTACAAGGGAGCCTGTCAGTGCTCTCCTGCGTGGAACCTGTCCCTGGGTGAACTGTGCAGAAGACAGACAAACACTTTCCCTTCCATCGGGAAGAGGAGCCTTATATAACTCCTCCTCGCTGATTGCACAGATGCGTTCAAAAAGCCCTGTATAATTCATCCGTCCTCTCATATGCATCACTCAGCACTGATGTGGCACGGTATTTTTACAAGTGGTGTGGAAGTTCGTGTGGGTTAATTGTCTTGGTGGTCAGGCTGGATTTTGAGCTGCCAGAAGCCTTCACCCAGCTTCAGATCAGCACAGTGAGCAGTGGTGTGAAGTAGCTGTGTTTTTTAAGGTCCTGCTCCACTCTCTCATTGCTCTTTTTACTGCCATCAGCTGAATGTTAGCCACTTGGAGAGACATCCACTGCATGCATTTGCATCACTTTTAAAGCAGCCTAATTCTTGGTGTTTCAATCTTTACTGTTCACCCTCTAGTGGGGACACCTCTCCGTGTGCCCCACCACTTCCTACCATTCTCCTTGGAGGTGCTGGGACCCTCCAGGGAATCACAGAGCAGGCAGAGAGGGCAGGAGGAAGGGCAGGGCAAAACCCAGGCTGTAGTTACTGTGGCACCGTGGGTACAGACAGCTGTGCCAGCTGTGCCATGCTGTGCTATGGAATGGCTAGCGCACTCCCGAGCACAGATTTTGTTCTGTTTTCCCTTCTCTTAGACCAATCTGACTTAAGATCACTAGTTCACTAATACCCTAGTGATAGTGTGTAAAGAGATGTTTTTGCAGTTTATACAGATGTATATTTACTAGATGCTTTGCAGACCACCAGCAGCAGAGTTGTAGTACCACAGGTTTCGGCTCCTGGGTACTTACTGAATGCATCTTGCTCTGCTGTAGCCGTACTGCTTTCCAAGTGAGACAGATACTTCTGTGAACAGCAGTCACGCCTTGGATCTGCAGTGCAGATGTACCTCTAGTGTGAGAGGCATTAGAGTTGTTATCACTTCCATGCACTGCATGAATTAACATTACGTTCTAGAAGAGCCTCTTAGGATAAAGAGAGAGAGCTTATAAAAAGAAAATTGACTTTCATGGCATTTGCTATCCCCATAACGATTCTTCCTATACTCAGAACTGGATCCTCATAAGATGAAAAAGCATTTATTTTTAAAATAACAATATACATGTCTTACACACAGACAAAAAAAGAGAAGCCGCTTCCCCCCTTTCCTAAAAAATATCTTGTTCTTTTATATGCTCAAGTCTTTTTCTTAATCACTTTTTCTGTTGGTTAATGGCCTGGTATATAGTGTGTTCAATAATTTAAGACTGAGCTAAAAATGGGGTTGATCTGCTTTCTTGGAATACCCTCTGGGAATTTGCAGAAGAGAATTGGAGAAGCAATTATTTCATGCCACAGCTGTATATTTAACTGCTTGCTTTCTCACCCAAGTGGCATCTTGCAGCCTCACAGCTGAGGTAATGGATGAAGCTGGGACTCTTAAGTGCATCGGTGAGCCCTGGGAGGTGATTAGCACAGGAGCCTGCAACTTATCTCATTCATGCCAGGCAGTTCTTTGTGTGGACCATTTCTGAGAAAAGTGCTCAGCCTTCAACAACACACACCATCATCTGTTTGCTCAGGTCTTGATTAAAAAGTTAACTAATTAATTGACAATGGCCCTGTTCATACGTCCTCTTTTGTCTCAATGTGCATGAAGGTGAATCAGGCTGAAACCATGCTCATTTTTATTCTGAGGGAACAGAGGCTGCTATATGATTTCCCTCATTTTTGTAGCACATCTGTACAGGCTGAAGGTAGCACAGACATCATCACAAGAGGCTGCTTCCAGCTATCAGTTCTGCAGTGGTAATACTTGCACAGCACATCTCATCTGGGGAACAAATAAATAAATTACATAATTTTTTGCTTCCCTGGCACCAGTCTTTTCCTCTAACCTGCTATGGGCTGACTCAGTGGAAATGACAGAGCAAAATAGCCCTAGCAGCACAAACAAGGTGCAAGATCAGGATGCAAGAGGCAATGAAGATCAAGAAGGCTCTGTATCTAGCCTGATGTGTACGTTGTGTGTGAAAGAGCATCCTACTTCCTTGACGAGGCCTGGACTGGCATTTTAGCCACTTGCCTCTGAACCCTGGCACAGGAGGAAATGAAGCTCTGCTCTCTGACACAGCCATGCAAAGTTGCAGGAGAACACTTAATCAGTAGATGAGTCAGTTACTGAAAGCAAACTTGAGGGGCATTGGAGCCCATGACAGTTTACACTGGGGTTCTGACTCCTGTAGGACTTATATATTTGGCGCAGAATGAACTCGTGTCAGTGTCATCTAAAGAATAATGCCACACCAGCTCAACTGTCTTGAAGCCTCTACAGCTATCAGCATATGCAACGTTTTTATAAGGCAGGCAGCCTCACGCTATGCAGCAAAATGGGTAGATCAGATGCAGTGCAGGGGGATGACCTTTGGTAATGTGACCACTGTGCACAGTTTCAAGGTAGCAACCCAAAATACACAAAGGGCTTCCAAAATCCTAAGGTTAAAGTAATGCAGAAAAATGCAGAGACTTTTTAGTATATTTTCTCCCCCATTGACTCACAAGCTCCTTGTAGAAATGCAAGCGGGTAAAATATTTGCAGGTGGAAGGTTGATGTTTACAGTCTGTGCCTCTTCTAAGTTTGCCAGTAGAGTACTGGCAGGAAAAGCATTTTTCAGTGCTAAGCAGCTGAACTCAGAAGGCCTAGTTCTCTTCCACTGGCAGGGAATGTGATGCTTTAAATTTTGCCAATTACTTTTTTATGATCAGTGTTAATAAATAATACTGCAAAGACAAGATTGCAGGTGGCACACACTGCATCTAAGCTTTTAAACTATTATGAATGCTACAGAGACTCCATCTCCTATATCTTATTCAGCACCTTAGGTTTGCCTGATGAAGCATCATTCTATTTTATCTTGGTCTCGTGCTACTCTTTCAAGCTTCAGAAACCTCACAAAGTACTCCTGCATTTCACCGATGGCAATAAATGCAAGAAAATTGTTCAGAGAATACAGTAAGACTAATAATCACATGAATTTGACAGGGAGGCAACTAAGAAGTCTCCAAAGATGGTCCAAAGTGAATTCCCTCATGACACAGGAAGAAAACAATCACCACAGAACGAAAGACCAGAGGTTCACTGAGCCCAACAGCTGAAGGGGGCTGCCTGAGGAAGCGTCGGCTCACAGCAGCATTTCCCCAGTACGCTCTCCCAGACTGCAACCTTTTGTGCTCAAGGACTTAACCAGAGGTGCTTTTTTTTCCCCTTCCCATTTAAGGGCCTCACTGGGTTTGTCTTCCATGAGCTTGTGCAGTCTCCCCTTAAGCCCATTAAAAAACATCCCATGGCTGTGGGCTCCACAGCTTTATTCATCAGACAGGTGAAAAGAAAGCTAAGCGAGGTTTCAGTTTTATGCCTCCTGTTTCATGGCTTCTTTTGACAGAAGAGCAGTAGATGCATGCCTTTCACATCATTCACAATGATTTGGGCTCTGTCATAGTGTCCCCAGTCATCTCTTTTTCAGGCTGAAGCCCTAGTCCTTCAACAGCCTAGAAGAAGGAAAGTTTCTCCTTACGCAAGAAGGGGATAAAATTGAAAATGCTAGACAAAGTTGTCCTCAGTACTTCCTCAGTCTTGTTCCAAAAGGACAAACTCCAGAAGGCAGTTCTTTCCTGTAAAGCTTTAGCTAAACAGTGCCAGATGGGATTGCGCTTCCTGAGGTGTTAACAAGGACATGGCCTGTCCTCTCCAACAGCACAGGCCCTACTGCTTTCAGATAGCAATGATTCAGTCTGTGCTATTGATCTGGAAGTGTCAGTTACCACACGGGGACAAGCCATTTTATCCCAGGGATATAAATAACAATCTGAGCATACGGGGAAGAGAGTGCTCTTGGTCTAGAACCAGCTTCTTCTTTACAAGCTTAATCTTTAACATCTGGTCCTGCTCACAGGGACCTGCAGTGTGTCCTGACACTTAGATAATGTTCCTTCTTCTGTTCTTCTTCAGTCTTCTGATACTTAGCTGTTGTAGGGTTCAGCTTTGACCTTGTACTCTCACTCAAGGTGATGGCCAATCTTGTACCTATGTAGCTGTTAGAAAATATGGACCTTAGTTGACCTACAGTACTAAGTTAACCTGAGTAAAGACAGAACAAAGTTGGCCTCTGGGCTCAGCTGAACTCATTAATGTGATCATCTAAAAGTGCCTCTTTCAAATAAGTTACCAGCTACAAGCCAGGAAACAAACTGGGCTGCTAACAGAAATTACCATCGGCATTCAGCTACCTTGCATCTTAGGAGAGCGAATAAACTGTGGCCTTGTGAAAGTCTACAGCTAAAATGGTAAAATTTGAGGCACATAATCCACAGTGCATTCCCCAGAAACTTTACTAAAAATACTTTGTGTCTCATAAGAAAATATAGCTGTAACATAAATGTTGATCACGCATTCACTGTGCTGTCTTGCTGGGTCTGTATATTTACATGTTGCATGCTGCTAACATTATTTCTTTGGACAAATGGTAACTTTTAGAGAGGGAGGCAGTATTGCTGTTGGTGTGCTTTTTTGGCTTGGCACACTTGCACTGGGATGTGTGCATTTACTACAAGCCTGGTATTCACACTCCAGTTCTTACCGAACAACCTATTTCTTGGCATAGTATGAAAGCTTACGTTCCCAGGGACGTCTGAAGAACCATCCAGGATGATGAAAATTTGTGAAACAGGTGAGGAAGGAGAAAGTAAAAGGGTGGTTTTCATGTCTTTAAAGCCTAAGGATTTGGTTAATATTGCTGAGAAATTCCTGTTGTGTCAAGAGAAATGCAAGTTAAATCATCTTTGCATGGTCTGAGCTAGATCTAGGTACTTTTCCACCTAAACTTCTCAAACGTCAGGAGACTGCTGTTCATATCGCCATTTTTAGGCCTGAAAGCTATAAAGAGTTAGAATAAAACTGTACATTTGAATAATATGTCATTATGTATCCCATAATACACTTCATCTAATCCTTTCACTATAGTGATGGAAGACAGTATAGAATCATAGAATCTTCATGGTTGGAAAGGACATTTGAGATCATCGAGTTCAACCACACACACACACAACCCCCCCCAGTCTCTGTCACTAGAGCATGCCCTGAATGCTCTCGTGCCAGGCAGCATTTCAAACACTGTACCGTGTCTGCACGCGTACACACTGCCCCGGGAGTGTCCATCGCCTTTGATGGCAGGATGGCAGCGTTTGTGGCACGACCAAAGGGTCTTCCCACACAAAAGGCCAGCATACCCACCACATGGCTGCTTTGGGGTGGAGCAAGGGCATGAAGGCCATCCTAAACTGGAAATCCCTTCTACGCTGGCAATTTTCTAGCTTCACTTTGTTGAAGAAGGCTGCAACAAGTGTGGATGCGTCCAGAAAGTGCCCGCCACAGGGGTTTCTCTGCGTACAGGGGAGCGGACAGCTATTGTGGGCATAAAGGTCTTTCAGTCACCAGGGAGATAAGCAGATTAAGGGTGTCACCGCCGGCTGGAAGCATGTACCGACCCGTTAGGATTTAGAAGAGCCGGAACGGTTTTCTCCTCGAGAGCTGCTTCCCGTGCAGAGGCGGCTGTGCCTGCCGGGCAGCGGGACGCAGCGACATCCACGGCCTTTTACCACCACCCAGTGGGGAGCGGGGGGAAAGCCCCGAGTGGGAGGCGGCGAGGGGCACCTCTGCAGACCCCCGTCCCGCCCACCCAGCGGCTTATGGCTTGACCCCGCCGGGGGCATGCATAGCTCACCTGGCCGCGCACGCTGGCACTCGCAGAACAATGGGGCTCGTATTTAAAAGCGGGTTTCCCAGGTATCTTTTTTACGTGCAGTTCCTGCACACGAAGTTTTGATTGTTGGGTGTTTTGTGGGTTTTTTTTTTCTTGGTTTTTTTTTTTTTTTTTTTTTTTTTTTTATGTACTTATTCATAGAAAATATAACTGGCCTTTGGTAAATTGGCCGGGAGACAGGTTTCTGAAATTTTCCGTTATTCAGCACTGAATCGTATTACCAGTCGTTCATTGTCTAGCCTCTTCTTGGGCTAAGCTGTAAAAATAGGAAGCTACTTCAACAGTCCCAGCTGGAAGCCATGTGTACTAAATACAAACACAAGACCTTATTTTCTCAGTGACTGCAAGCCTTCTCTGGTGGTTAAGGTCCTCACACTAGCTAGACAGTTACTCATTTGCCCTAGTAAACGGTGCGAATCAGCGATGAGCTTGGGGCATTCTGCACCCAGCTCCCACAGTACTGAGCCTGCACAAAACACCACCCCTTCACCGAAACACTGAAAGCCAGAGATATACTGCCTCGCAGTAGGCTGCACTAAAGGCATTGCACTGATCTATATGTAAAGCCTGGTAGCCACAGTAATAAAAACGGTGTATTAGCCAGATTTCTCCTGGCTTCTGAAGAGGAAGCTGGCCAGATGTTCTAGCAGCATATGGGGACCATAAGGAAAGTAAGAATGGTCATATCACATCAGATCAAAGGTCTATCCGGTTTAGTGATTCTGTTTCCAAGTGTAACCTATAGCAGATGCCTCAGGAAGACTGTAACAAAGCAAGCATGTACTGCTACTTTTTCCGATCATATGCCACAGATTTGGGGCTTCCTGATCTCTGAACTTGATGGGGTGCATTGGCATTTTGTAGCCCTATGTACTTTAGCTTCTCTTCCATGCCATGAGTAAACCTTTAATGTCCATTGCAGTCTGAGTAAAGGAGTACCAGTTGATTGTACCCTGTTCACTTTGAAGCCCTTAGTTCCTGTTTTCATTTGATGCTCCCTCTGCTGCATTATTAGAAAAGACATTAAACAAGCTCTTTCTCCAACCACAAATGATGTTATAGATTTCTTTTATACCCCTCCTTTCCTTCCCTTTGTGGAGTGAAGCACCTAAGCAAAGATTTTTCCACATGTGGAAACCATCATACCTGGGATCACCCTTGCTACATTTTGTTTTGCTTTTTCTAGCTCTCCTGCATCCTTTTTTGAGCTGGGGGACAAGACCAGAAATTTTATTAGGATTGTGACTGAATGAATGAACTGCATGGAACAAATGGAATCCATTCCTTTATGGAGGGATGTGCTGGGCAAAGAACAAAAAAAAAAGACATGTGGGGGCCATCCAATACTCCAGATATTAAACCACAACCTAAGGAAAGTTAAAATGTGGAAAGTGCAAAAGTGGCTTAAAGCCTCCAATTCACAAGTGTTAGAGAAACAGAGAATACAGGTGGACTTTTAACAATGATTTCTATGCTGAAATATGAAGATAAAACACACAAGAAAACTATTTTCTCTCTTTATGTCTCAAGCCTGCATTGTGGCACTACTTCAGATGTAGCAGGTTAGCAGACCTATAAAGCTACTTTATACACACAAGACAACCACATCCGACAGAAGATGATTCCACACAGTGAAGCACACAGGAGTTACTTATTTGTTATATGGCTGAGTCCAAAGCTTCTTTCTTGTCATGGTGTATTTTTGGCGTTAAATGGAACACCATGGTTCTGAGGTAAGTGTTTCTGCCCAGAAATTGAAACTGTTTCCTTGTAAGTGCTATCTGTTTCCAAAGATGGTTCTTTGTATTCTTAGCAAGTGCCAAGGCACCTAGCAATATCACACTTTGAAAACTGAAACTGCTGGGGTAGTTTCACTTACATTTACTCATTTGGTTCCTTTTATTTGATAAAAGAAACATCAGCCAAAAGAGCAATACTCTGTTCTGAAAAAGTAGACGTCTACCATGTAGGGAAAAAAGTAATTCCCTTGGACTGTAACTCAAGAGAGGCACCTTGAACATCTTACTCTTGGTTTCAGGAACCTGCTTAATATTGTCAATGCATAAGTGCTATACTACATAATGGAGCCTTTTGGAAGCAATGTGACATCCCTGCCCTGTTGTCAGCTGCAATGGAAGGACCTCATTCCTATAGTCATATATATGTGCAAAGTTGGGGACTTTAAGGAAGGCTGTTATAAAAGCATCCAAATAACAAGACCTCCCTCCTCTCCTCCCCTTTGAGAAATATTTGATGCTAGAAAAGACTAGCTTCCTCTCTTAAGTCCTATTGAACTATTCCCTGTAGGATTATGCAAAACATACCACTAAGAGCTGTCACTCAGAAAGGAAATATTTGAGCTCAGAGAGTTAATAAGGGCATTAAAGGCTTGAAGGAGTGGACATGAGTCTCTCAACTATGGGAACTGGAGCACTGCAGAAGAAAACCGGCGCCTAACATTGCTGGGAAAACAGATAAAAACAAGACAACAGATAAAAGTTACATCAGACAAGAAACACGGTACCTTCCAGAAAAAAATATTCCATAGAAGTAGATTGGAGAGGTGACTTAGACAATAAAATGACCTTAATATCATATGCAAGGTCAAGACTAGCTCACATCTGATATCCAGGGTCATAATTTCAACTACCAGCAATTTCACAATGAGGATAATAAATTCTTGGTATTCTAAACTTGCAAAAAAGTCCATGTAATTGAAAATAAAAAAAAAATAGGGGTAAAGGAGTGGGAGGAAGGGTATCTTTTTTTGCCAAACGAATACAGTATCAAAAAGAACAGAGATATGAATGGAAAAGTAATATTCCTGTGTATCTTTGTCTCTCAGTCTTTTCATTGAACTCCCTTGAATGAAATAAGTTTATTTGAAGGAGATCATGCTGCCAAAGAGCTGTGAGCTCTAGCATGGCCAAGGCAGCAGAAGCAGAGAACAGAAGGCACACACTATGTAGGGAGAACAAGAAGGTGGTAATTCCGCCAGTGTTTGTAACATTTGTGATAGGCTGCTGGCCTGGGAGTGGAAAGATTTATTTTGCAAGCTCTGTGGGTGCAGGGAAAAATTAGGGAATCGAAACTGATCTCTTCTGAAACTATAAGTTGATCTCTTATGTCCAGGACCAGACTTTGTAACTCCAAAATGCATTTGTCTTAGTCACATGGAAAGACGTGAGAATTAATAAAGTAAAAAACATGTAATGTTTATACAACAATAAAATACAGGGAGACAGTCAAGCCTGCAAGGTGTGAGAACTATGGCCATCATTCCCTTACCTATGTAAATGCATTCAATCAAATTGATGAACAAGTTAAATGTACTTAGGGTAATATCACTTGCATGTTTAACTCAGTAACTGTCTGTGTTGAACAGTGATTTTCAAAAACGTAACATCTTATACCAAAATGGACCACCCTGTGTAAATGTGGTATCAGTACAGGCAAGGCATATACTTCACTTTTTTCAATTCATAATGAATGGTGTTAAGAGACTTATTTCTCAAGCTCTGGATAAAAGGGATGTCAAAATGAGCCCAGGTATCAGTGTAATTGTGCTATGTGAATTTCCTGCTCCATCTCTTATCCGGTGTTTAGAGAAGACTCAGTGCATTTGAGGGGGGAGGAGGAAGGAAGGGGAAGGAACATTTATGTTGTCTGAGAGTCTACGGCCAAACAAATGTACATCCTGACTGATTGAAAAGGTAATTTCGCTTGGAGCTTTTCACTCAGCACCTGGCAAAAGATAAACCAGAATAAGACATTAAAGAAAGTTCATTATGAGCACTTGAAAACTCTCCTCCCTTCTCTGCGCTGTCTTCTTCTAAGACGTTTTGTATAATAAATGTCCTCGTCTTTGTCTTCAAGGGGCTCCTGAAATGTGATTCTGCTTGTCCAAGACACAAACAAAATCTCCAGGGCTCTGTGAATGGCAGGCTGAACTTTCAGAGCTGCTAGCTGGGGGTTAAGAAATGAATTCCACTGTAAGCCGAGGACTCACCCCTACAGATTTTTTAATGCTGTTGTTTCAATGAGACTGAAGGTAACCCGTAGCACACTATCTAGTGATTTTTGGAGGGCAAGTGAACCCTGGCTGCTCAGTACCACCGACTGGTCCCATATTAAAGGGAAAAGGCATATCATGTGTGTTATGGTATTCCTGGGTATGCACCCTAGCAGGACGCACTGTGTAGCACGGTGGAGACATAAGAGGTGACACAGGAGTCCTATATTGCTGTTACTGGCTCTACAAGACAGTCGACACCAGCGCAAGGCTATTCTGGACGCAAAGAGAAGGCAGGATAAGAAGCTGAGCTGTTAATGCCAGCTAAGACACTCCAGCTCTACGTCTGCTGCGTGAGAACTGAGCAAGGCAGAGGGATCTGCCTCAAACACGCCTGTCACCAGAATAGCCGGGTGCCGAGTCCCGGAGCTGCCATTAACACAGCTGTGCTATCTTCTCCCACCCAGCCTGGGGGATGTCGGCACACTGATTACAACGTGCTGCTTTTGGAAAGCCTCATAAAGTGGGTCTGCGCTGCCCAGAGGTATGCAGACCAGGCTAGACTGAAGTGCAAAGGTTAATGGTTTTGCTGATTAGGGCAGCTGTAATCGAGTTAAGGACCACGCTTGTTATGCACTTAAGGCTGTGCTTTACTTGAATCCCATGCTAGCCAGTGTGTGGCTCCCCCCTTATCTCTGCCAGAGGAAGGGTAAAAAGCTCCTGTTACCTTACGAGCACTTGTGAATATCTTCCTGTTGTGAGCCATCCCAGTGTCATAAGGCCACCAGACCCCGACTGCCAGAGCGCCTTCAGATAACTCTCTTCAGATGTCTGCAGGGAAAGTGTTAAGGCTAACACAAACATACATAAAACGGGTTTTCACAGAAGATGTGTGATCCAGCGGTCGGGAGCGGTCAGGCTGGCTGGAGAGAGGGCTATTGATGTCTCTAATAAGCAACGGCTTCTCCAGGGAAGAGGAAAGGGACAGGTGAAAAGTTGCAGGCAGCGTCACAATCCCTTGGTGCAATTACAGCCATGAACCCTAAACTAAAGGTTTGTTTCCTACATGGAAGCAACAAAAGAAGGAGATATAGCAGATTGCACCCGTTGTGCCTACCACTGTCAGTTCCCAGATATCTCACTGTTCATGCAACTGAGACCAAAACGACAGATTTTCTTTATTGCTGATATGATTACTAATAGAACTTCCAATTTTGAAATTTTAAAAAAGAATAAAAGTCTTTGAAATTTCCCATTTTGCCATGAACTGGATTTTGGCAGTAGCTGAAAATTTGTGTTTTTAAAATAAAAGTAGGGGGTTTAAAATGGTGATTTCATCACTTTCTCATATATCAGTTTTCATTCTGTGCCTGCCTATGTTTTATACAAAGAGAGAGAATTAAGCTTCCTGTTTATTCTTAAACACAGACACCCCTGGAGATATTGGAAGGCAGGATCTGACTCTCTCCCAGAAGTTTTGAGATGTTCTAAACCCAAAGATTTAAGAGAGATCTTGGATTTAAATGAAAATGGAAACAAACATTTATACACATACACGCAGGTACAGAAATACATGTTCCCATATCTCTTCCCACAAATACATACTAAATGTTAATAAGATTGAAATGTGTATATTTCACATTGCTTGAAAATTATGGCCATGATCATAACGATTCAGCAGTTCCACTCTAAAAAATTTTTGCCTTCATCCTTTATCATTTGATGTGACAGTACATACCTTTGCATGATTTCAATGGTACAATATTCTTTTTTCACTTTTACATACTTTTTAATGATTATTCTCAACATTTCACATTGTGCTTCAGCATCACGGCACTCATGATCTAACCATCTTTCTGTTATGCTAGCAAATAAATTCTTAAAAGACATTTTTTCCCACAATAACTTATGAATAGTCTATTCATAGGTAATTTATCTCCATCCTTTCATGTCGATTGCTTAGAACACCCAATGTGTATTTCACTACGCTTATCTATGTTGTCTTTTGTCGTCAGCAGTACTGATTTCCTGAACGAAAGCTGAAACTGACTGAGAGCTGCTCCTTCCTGAAGACACCAGGTGATGACAGCTCTGAAGGATGTACATGAATCCTTGGGAAAGGGAAGATGGAAGCCAGTAGGTAACATAGCTGGTTGTTCTGAAAACGTTGGCACATGTAGGAGTCCATTTATTTCAAACTTTTTTTAGAAAACTTCCGCAGCAGATCTTGCCTTGCAAAGGACTTTTTTTCGTGATCTGTATGTTACTACCTGCCTACAATGGTTTTATGATATGGCTTATTCTTCAAGGGCAGGGTCGTAATAGGCAAGCAGTCTACACCGCCACTAGTGTTATTACTTGAGCAGATCATCAGGAAAGTAATGACCACCTAATCAGGGAGTTCAAAGAGCTCCTTTATAAGCATGTTGATCCCTTATATTATCTTCTTGCAAAGCCCAGCAACACGAGGAAAACTGGGAAACTAGCTCTAGGTTTTATTGTGGTCTTGGTCATTCTAAGAGTCATTTCCTTCTCTTTCAGGGATATAGAGAGGCATATATTATGTGGGCAGAAGATTCTGTGTTCTGGTCAATAACATAGGCCACAGAGGTCAATGGCAGTCAGGCAAGCCCGCCTGAAAGCCCCTATAAATTTTCAAAGGTGAGAGAGGAAGATTTAGGGACTGGATGTGTTCTGCCTGTGCAAGAGGAAAGATAAAATGCCACTCTGTAAAGGGGAACAGAATATTAAGTCCCATAGAAACCTTAAGAGGCTATCCAGTCTCCTCAATGAGGGAAGAATTTTGCCCACACAGGTTTTATTTTACTGCAGGGACACATAAAAGGGCACTTGAAATTAACGCTTAGAACACAACTGATCCACAAAGGCAAAAGCTAAAACTTTCTTTCAGCCTCCTCTTCTGACCTCATTCCTCTTTTGTCACCAGCTATTTTGATGCAACACCTTCAGAAGAGGGAGTTTGTCGCTGACACAGTGATGAAACTTCCCACCATCCCTCCTTTTCAGATGCTTCCAAGTCAAAGTTGGCACAGGCCCAAAGAAATACACATATTCTCACTCTGCTTAGGAATAGATGTGCTATCCTTAGGTTATTCCCTATGTTTCATAAAAACTATTCCTGTCACAAAACTCTTTGGGACTCTCTTCTATAGCAATACAGTAAGGCAGGCCATGAAACATCTTGACAAACTCGGCTCGATGTGTAAGGCACAAAATATCCCTCTCTTTTTCATGTATATGGAATAGTACTGGATATCTAAAATCAATTTATATTTGTATATGTAGTAATACATATGTTGAAGCAGTGCAATGAAAGCAGAAATGTTTTGCATGCAAGGAGATGGAGAGCTCCTTTTTTGCCTTACTGTACTCTGGAGCATGCCCAATCCGCTTTTCGTCCATATGTCCTTAACTACTAGCCACTGGAATCGTTTTGCTGCCATTTTTCACAGTGAAACTGCGTCCAAGATAGAATTATGAGATGTTGCAAAAACCGACTCAAGCAATACACAGAATAGGAAATTGAATTCAGGTTTTCAGACTCCCAGACTATTTAATCCCACCTGGCATAGCCCCATATTTTGATAATTTTGACTTCCTTGTGATACCTGTGATCTCCTTAAAAAAAACCAGTACCAGCTCGTAAGCCAGTTCTGCAGTCTTATGCTAAAGCCCCTTATAATCTATAACAGTCAAGAAGCATCCAACATAATCTTGGGACCTGATCAGTACTTTTTTTAAGATCCAGCCTTAGTGTTACAAGAAAATGCACTGCATTGATCTGTATTTTCTGTGGGTTTTTAGGGAGCTGCTAAGTGTAAATTTCCATCATCTTCAGCAATAACAGGAGCATGTTCCTTCCAGGGAGCATCCAAGCCATTTTATATTTGCTGAATCTATTGACTTGTCATTTTTTCTTTGCTTCTTTTCTTTATTTCTCAACACATACCAGGACCAATGCTTGTTGCTTCCTGATCAGCCGCGTAACATTTTAAAAAGTTTGGGATTGCTCTCTGACAAGGTAAAGCACGGGCTGCAGAGATACAGCAAGAGTGAGGAAATGATGAGTGAGAAAGGACAAATCACAGAATGATGGATGAAAAATGTGGGACACACTTTAAAAAATCCATAGTTCCCAGGACTTTGCTGGGAGACACAGCTGAGGAGTTTCCAAGCAAAAGGGAAGTGCGGAGGTAGTCTATGTGGGTTTTTTGCCCCCCTGTCTCTGGCTGTATGCAGGGTACAAGGTGAGACTATTTGGATACCACTGGCTCCCAGTACAACTTTGAGACTACATTTGGAGCACTGGTAGAAGGAAGCTATGTCAAAACTGAAAATATTTGCTATCTTATCAAACTTTCTCATTTTAAATGGAGAGAAAAGTAGGGATGCAGAACAAGGAAAGGCCTCCTTTTTCCGCTGTGGGGAATAATGGTTGATATACATACTATATATGCATCTAGCTAGAGTAAATAACCCAGCGAATCACTTTCTGTTGGCAGATCATTACGTGCTTGGGATATCAGTAGAGGGTTAGAACCAAGAGGAAAAAACGGAGTAGAGAATCAGGGTTGGAGGGAACACTAGTGTAAGCAATTGATGTGGATCTTCCTGTTTGTTACATGATATGAATAAACTATTTTAGAATGATAAATGTCCTAGACACAAATACATGTATCATAGAGAAAATACAGACAGAATGACACAGTATATCTTGGTTCAGTTTCCCCTGAGATATCGCAGTATCATTTACAGATGTGAATTTGAAATCAATATTTAAGATGTAAAAAAGAACGACATTTTGGAGAAAGGGAGATATACAGCTGAATACCATTTCCCCAGCTACTTTTCTTTGGCCTAAACAATCAGAACACCACCAGAGAAACATCTTGTTCAATAGAGTATGCATTTGACAGAAACAAGCAGAAGGGACAATAAATTGCAAAGCAAGGTCAGAACAATTTTGGTTCCAATTTCTCTGAACAGGTGACATTATTTTTTCTTCTGTAAAAGGAAAGAAGGAAGGAAATTTTCTCTTCAAAAATAAAAATACAGAGAGCAAGGCACAGCGGTCTTTCTCTAAGGGTGAGTTGTCAGAAAGTAAGAAGAATGATCCATTCGTATTGCTCTTTAAGAGCTGAAATTTCTGCATGTGTTTCAGTTAAAGGGATTGTGTTCTGGGAGGATTCTTAGTTCTCTGTCTTCAAGACGCTTAGACTTGTGTTCTGTTCCCTTCAACTTGTAGGTAACAGTAACCTGGTTTCCCTGAGTGGGATTGACCCAACCAAACATGCATGAAACAAACATGAAACAGTTCAGGCTGCCTGATTTGAAAAGGTAGATGGAGAGAAGTGGTCCTCTAGACAATGCATTATTTTATTATTTATTATTTTGCATTAACTATTCTCAAAGGTGATAAATGATGCCTTAACAGCATCTGTTTCTCTCAAGTCTGTGAAGTGAGTTTGGGGTGACATACTAGAAAGCAGATATCCAAGGCTGGACAAGCCGGATGTGAGCTTGATGAAATGAAATTTGTTCTCTCCAGGCTTGGACCCTCAAAGAACGCCAAGGAGGCCTTAAGCAATTTTTGATCAGGTTTCATAGCATAGCATGACTGGATAATTTGTAATGTCCAAGCTTCATGAATGTTAAGTTCTTCCAGGATCCTATCACCTGTTTATGAGGATTATGCCTCTGTAAAGGGAGTAGGAGCTTATGTGAGGAGAATCTGCAGTGTTGGTGTGTCTTTTTGGCCATCCGTTACATAGAATCTATTTGTTAATCTAAAATAAATCTAAATTCTAAAATTAACCTAAATTCTAGAATTAATCTAAATTAATCCCATTAACAACTTCGGGTGATCTATCCAGCCTACATAAAAAAAAATGTTTTGTCATACTTCCTCAACTCTAAATTATTTCTGATCCTACTATGAATAATCTGGACATTTAATAATTAAATGTAAAAAAGGGCTTTTTGCTTCAACATGCATCTTCTCAATGTTGGTGCATAACAAACTGAAAAATGCAATTTTCCAGAACACAGCACAATTATGTCAAGATTTGAGGCTTAGTATTTGGGACACCTTTTTAGGAAATAACTGTTGAGCACTGGAAAAATCATCAAGAAGTGAACAGCTCACACACTCTCTGGGAAACATGACAATAAGGTTGGTAACCAGAGAGAACGCAGTTTATCTACTGTAGCATACCCATGTTTAAAGTGTCCCACATTGCTTTTGTTTGTTTGTTTGTTTCTCTTTCACTATAACTCAACGTAACATTAATTTCAAATCAGTGTTTCAAATTCAGGAACAGAAATAACGAAGTATAATTTCCAACGCTAGCTTGGAAGCAAGGTGAAAGGCAGTCAACAATGTCAAATCTGCCTCTACCTACGTGTGGCGGTGACGCAAGGCCTCTAAAAATTGTGGGCATTTTGCCACAACTAGTGAAGTTTCATATGTTGCAAGGTGGCATCAGTGATGGACTTTTTTCATCCTGAACAATACCAGCGTCAGGAGTCCTGGCTGCAAACATAAAGGACACCATAAAAATCCCACAGCTGTACCTATTCCCAAACTGATCAGGCACTTCATGCCACATCACAAGATCTGAATGCTCCATCATCTGTCTTTGATAAATTATGTCCTGAAGTTGGGGCTGAAATTGTTTTCGTATAATAGTGCTGGCTCTGAATACTGCAAGCCTGGTTATTAGAAACTACATTAAGCAGTGCCATAGCTTTTTGGTTTTTGACAAAGTATTTTGTGTTCTCTGCTGGAAAAAGCCCATGAGGCTACACTTCCAAATTCTTCACTATGATGGCTGTATGCACACCATACACTTGCACATGACAGCTACTTTGTTGATAAACACAAAGTCTAACACAGTCAAGGCATTTTCTGCCACAATAAGCACAAGAAAATACCTGTCTCTTGATGAATTTTTAACAGATGAGAAACTCCAGCCAGGGTGATTTAACAGTTGAGCAAATATAAACAACATGTAGGGGCCTGAGAGACTGATTCATGATTTTAGACGGAAAACAGCAAAAAGCAATACCTCGCCCAGCTGTGCACCAGGATGCACTAGCAGAGCTAAATTCCATATGCCTCCTTGCCCAGATGATTTCTACAATGGTTTGGCTTGGTGTGGCATGGTAACGAAACAAAGCCAAGTGCAAGCTCTTCCTTTATCAAGACAGTAGCTGTTAGATATTTCAAAAACCCATGTATCATTCTGACTTTAAATAATGCAAGAACACATATAAAACAAACTAGCAATGTCAGGTTGCACAGGGATAACTGTATCACTGATCTCTGTCCCATTCCCACTGGAAAAATATGTTTGTCAGGAAAAAAACAACAAACCGTCACTACAGTTCTCACTAATTGGTGCCTTTGTTGCTCTGTAAGCTGAACAGACCCCGAATGACTTCAGTGTTCTCCCCAGACCAGAACCAAAGTGAATTAAATCTATGGAAATGATTACATTCTCCTGTATCCTTGCATTTAGACATTTCTTTTGTCCCCCAACCCACTGTGGCTTGCATTTTCTTTCAAAAATTAGCTATGTAAAACTACTCTTTTCAGTGACCTCAACATGAGATTAGGTATATGTCGAATCAGAAACGGGTGAGACAAGGTTCCCACTGTTTCCAGGCTCTTCATCGCATCGTGTTGCATAAAAAGCCGAGCAAATATCGCCTCCTTTCACCAGCAGAGGACGGTACCTCATCTGCTTAAATGAGACCTGCTGCCTTGGCAATCGCTAAGGTTTCCCTTGCAAACCAGAGGTAATTGCTCTGCTTTCTAGAGATTCAGAAGAAATAAATGTGGCAAGATTATCTCATATCGCTTCTGCTGCGTTCGGTCACATACCATGTGGATGTCAGACAGCTGCTGGACCTCAATACCTAGAGCTCCCAAAGCTCCCACAGTGCAACTATGGGATCATGTGTGGTGAGACAGAGATCTTAGCCCAAAAAATTACTTATTTACTTACATACTTACTTATTTATTTTCAGAGGGTTTTATTTATTCCATGGAAGGTTTTCCTTGTGAATTTAGTGCATGAAGGGATACTACTAGGCAGTATGGAGGCTGGTCTCTCTCTCTGCCGAAGAGTGGTGGCGTGGACTATAAACTGTGTGGTTTAGGGTCCAGTTCTGAGGAAGCACTTACTTGCACTACTATGAGAGCCAGGATCTCAAGAGCAATAGGACCAGTTACGTCCCTTGAATATTTATTGGGTAGTGGTTTATATTGTGCATGTATACTTCATTTTTGTCCAGCCATTTTGCACTTAGATGATCATTCTCAGTTTGCCGTAGCTATATGGCTCATATTTATGTATTTGACATGCTTCTTAGCACACATGTGTGACCAATGTATTCATATTCTCACCTGGGAGCCAACTCAGTCAGAACTAAAGATAGCGTTCACGTCACATCAGCTGCTCAAAAATTAGGGTTGTCCTACTTCAGTGAAAGCAACACTGGCATTTTCAGGTGGCAATTCATCCTAATGATAGGAAGTGTCTGTACAGTAGAAGCTGCATCTGTATCTCAGAAGCTGCTTCTCACTCTCTCTTCATTGACAATCAAGCCAAAAGAGCTCCCTCAGACCAGAAATTTCACTTTTAAACACGTAAAATAGGCAGCATTAATCCTACCATAACTGCCTTGTCCAGGGTCTCACAGGAAGTTTGTCATGCCACCAACAGTCTGCCTGAGGTTTCTCCAGTCCCAGCCTAGAGGCTTAACCACCGAGCTGTCCCAAACCTACCTTTAGTAATTGCCTGATACATAAAAGTTGCCTTAGACAATCAAGCCAAATAATATAGTATGGGAATATATTATAAATCAGGTGCAAGGAAAGCTACTGAGACAGATAAATTTAAAATAATTTTACTAACTTGAAGATCCTTGGAATTCCTTCTCGCCTCATTACTCTTATCATCGGTACTAACTTATTTCTGAATAAAGAATGCAGATTGGCCTCCACAATAACATAAAATCAAAATCACATTTTCTTCCCATTTGTATGTATTTTTGGTGTATTTAGAAAAGCTACTGCATTTATAGGCACAGAGTTTAATTTACCGATGCATCAATACAAACAGAAATAATGGCTTTGTTTCCACAGTTTTAACTCACATCAGTACTGGTCTGGGGAGAACATCTTAGTCCATTCAGGGTCTGTTCAATGTCCAGAAAATAGCAACAAAGGTGCCAATTAGTAAGACCTGTAGTGGGTTTTTTGTGACAAACAGTTTTCCACTGGGAATGGGACTGAGATAAAAGAGCTTTCGTGTAGGGAATTTTGTAGACATCAAAACACAGCAACTTTTCTGGAGTGGATTAAAGCCTAGGAATAAAAAGAGGCACAGCACCATTGCTGATCTCCTTAGCTTGCAATTTCCTTCTAAAACACAATACCTCATCACAATTTGTTGTGGATTTTTTATTTTTATAATTGCCAAAAAACAGAACTGTAAAATATGTGAGATTTGACAACTAGCATTGCAATTATTAAACATGGAAACTATTTTAATGAGCACAGTCTAAATAATGTTAAGTTAGGCAGTCACCAGTTTCTTCCTAAATCTCTACATCATTACAGATAGTTCGGTGGCCGAGTATTAGCAGAATCCTTTCTATGAGGTGTCTAATACCCCCACTGTAAAACTGTAAAAGGACATGTTTGAATCGCTTCCTTCTCTGTAATAAAAATAAACTCGCTTCCTTCTCTGTAATAAAAATAAACTAAAACAGCCATGGATAGATTCTAAGGATGAACAATCATACCAAAAACTCAGGAAAACTGAGGGATGGTGGCAAGAACAAGTCCAGATCCTCTCCCACTACCCAGAACTGAAGTGCCTCACAGACTGTGATATAATGAGACGTGTGGCACCTCTCCAGTCACTAGGGTTCAAATTGGGGTGGAGAGACTTCATTATTTCTCACACTGGGAGTTTTCAAATAAATTTTTAGATTAAAAAAAAAAAAAACAAAAAAGAACATTCCAGCCCTGGCTGAGCTGTCTGTGATAGCTGAGCTTAGCTGAGCTTTATTTGTGTAACACAAGTTTTGCTACTTGAATTGAAGTTAGCGTTGCTGAGGGAGGTGCAGTGTGAGCTGTGTTCAGCTTGAGTAATGGAGGCCAACCAGAGGGTGAAGGGGACGTTTACAGCGTTGATTATAAAAGCGAAGCGAGAGAGGTCAGAGAGCAGCTGTCGTTTGTTTTCAGTGGCCAGTCCCGCCCAAACCACAACAGAAATAGTACCTTAGGGTACTAGAAAATCAGGCCACTTAAGAAATCAGGTCAGTCCAGGCCTCTTATCAGTATAGGAAATACTGAAATCTGTTGATCCCGGAAAGAAAGGCTGGGACATACCTGCCAAGGGAAAGGGAAGGTAAGCATAGGAGAAAGGAGCAGGAGAAAGAGAAGAGATTTGGAGGCTGGGATGAATGCCTTGGTGCTTGGAGGAAGCCTAAACCTGTAAGGCAGAGACAGCTATGCATCAAACAGGTTCTTGCTAGGGACAGCATCCCTACTACTGTCCTGTCCCAAGGCATGAACATTAACTAAGGCAAATCTAGAAATATGCTCATATTTACAGTTCCTTTAAAGACTTGCCATTTCGGTTATAGCTTTGTTTCAATGAGTCTGGACCATCAGGCATTATCTGAGATGTTTAATCACCTCATGAAAACCAAAACTCATGAAAGTATATTTTATATATCTGAAGTTCTTCCAAGCCCAGTAAGTAACAGTGTTTTTTTGCTGTTAACTAAGTAGCAGTGGGTTTTGTTGTTAACCTTGAGGAACCGGGATGCCCTTTAGTTAGTTCATTTTGTTTTTCTTAAAAATCCAATAGCTTTTGTTAACTGGACCTTTTCTGTTCCAGGGCTCTCTCATGTCAGGTATCCTCCATCTTCAGTTTCATAACAGGACAAGTCCAGCACTCATGTAGATATTCAAAAGATGAACAGGTAAGAGCACAGAAATAAATGAGCATTGATATTCTCTATCCTGATTTAGCAAGGTGTTTGTATTCGTGTTCTGTGCAGGAAAATTGCATGTTCATACAAAGAACGCCTATCCTTGTACTATAGTCTTAAGTGTTTTTTTAGTTTCCATAATAGTGTCACCAAAAGGAAAATGACTGGCCAAAGTTGCATTTGGTTTTGAAGTACATATAACGTTTTCTCTTTGTCAACAAATATTCTTGTTCAAAATTAAATTTCTGAGGAAGGTTGCCATCAGCAAACAGATGACATCTATGTTTTTTTAAAAAAGGATGTAACAATTCAAATTATTGTCATAATTTTCAAGGAGTGAGGATGAGGTTTTCTGTCCTCAGTTGGAAGAAGTCAGTAGAGACAACGTGCTAAAATGATGAAAAATCATTTGGGAAATCAAAATCAGCGCAACCTGAAACAAAGCTTTTAAAACAGCAAGGACAGATACACCTATCATTTGACTGTAGGGAAAGTTTTTCACTCAGTGAGACATTCAACTCTGAATGTTTCCAAATAATCAGACAGTAGAAATGTTAGCTACAGAAGTCAAAATCCTAAGGTTCTCTGTGTTTTTACCAAGATTACCTTTCTGACAAAATCTAGTGAGGAGTATTGGTCAACGTATTGACTTGACACTAATCATAGAATCATAGAATTGTTAGGGTTGGAAAGCACCTTAAAGATCATCTAGTTCCAACCCCCCTGCCATGGGCAGGGACATCTCCCACTAGATCAGGTTGCTCAGAGCCCCATCCAGCCTGGCCTTGAACACTTCCAGGGATGGGGCTTCCACCGCCTCTCTGGGCAACCTGTTCCAGTGCTTCACCACCCTCATGGTGAAGAACTTCTTCCTAACGTCCAGCCTGAATCGACCCATCTCCAGTTTTAATCCATTCCCTCTAGTCCTACCGTTACCCAACATCCTAAAAAGTCCCTCACCAGCTTTCTTGTAGGCCCCCTTGAGATACTGGTAGGCCACTATAAGGTCTCCTCGGAGCCTTCTTTTCTCCACACTGAACAACCCCAACTCTCTCAGCCTGTCCTCATAGGAGGGGTGCTCCAGCCCTCTGATCATCCTTATGGCCCTTCTCTGGACATTTTCCAGCATGTCCATATCTTTCTTGTTGTAAGGGCTCCAGAATTGGATGCAGTACTCCAGGTGGGGTCTCACGAGAGTGGAGTAGAGGGGGAGAATCACCTCCCTTGACCTGCTGGCCACGCTTCTCCTGATGCAGCCCAGGATATGATTGGCTTTCTGGGCTGCTAGTGCACATTGACGGCTCATGTTGAGCCTCTCGTCCACCAGCGCCCCCAAGTCCTTTTCTTCAGGGCTGCTCTCAAGCCAGTCACTGCCCAACCTATATCGGTGCTTGGGATTGCCCTGACCTGGATGGAGGACCTTGCACTTGGTCTTGTTGAACTTCATGGGGTTGGCACATGATGCCACAAAAAATGGATGCTGAAAGTAGAACAAGAGCATCAGAAATTGTATATTCTATCCCTTAATGCACAAACTCATAACAATTTTATTTTGCTATAGGTCAGCACTTTCCTGATATCCAGGTGCACAGGTAAAGCATTTGTGGGGCAGCTTGCCAGCCAGCTGGCTTACCTGACATGATCTGGCCTGCCCTCCACACCTGCGGAGTGCTGATGGGATACACATTGGTGGAGCTGGGGAGGAGGCAAGCTGTCTCCTCTGTGGCTAAGCTTTCTAAACAGATCGGTTCCTCTACTCAGAGGTGGCCCTCTTTCCCCCTAGGCCGTTTCTTCTCCACTCCATGCTCTGCAACAGGACTGTACCCTCAGCCTGACACAAAAAACCTGTGAGCTTGCTTTGCAGCTCACCTAATAATTTGTCTGGAGGACACTTTTCTTTCAAACCCTGCAGGCACATTGTTGATGCCAACAGTTTATGGAAATTGGTCTGATTATTCCAGCTTATAATTGTACTTGAGGATAGATGAGTTTTCTTTATCTAATTTTGAAAAGCTTCTTACAAATCAGGCATTTGAAAGATGGACTTAAGTTCAAATGTTTCTGAGTTCCTCTGCTTGGCATGAATTGCAGCAAAAAGGGATAGAAAGAGGGAAGAAAAGTTAGGATGACACAGGGCAGGCAGGGTGAAAAATACAGAATAGTACTGTGAAAGCTGGAAGAGAGATGAAGGGAGGGGCAGGTTTTAATGTTAAGCTTAGATGGTACAGCCAAGGAGGGATTTTCCATCAATACCAAGTGCACAAAACCCAGACCTAAGCAGTACTGTTGTTACTTCTATCACCAATATGCCTTCCTTCCATGAGGCAGACATTGCCTCTGTTGATACAAAACTCAGTGGAAGAGAGTGGGAGGGAAAAGGTGGGGGCAAAGAAGGGGAATACAAAGGCTTCTGCTATAGACCGTGCTTTACAAACTTACTTAAATCTAAGATGACCACTGTAGTCCTAAGCAAAGACAAATATCTACAAGGAAATTGACATTTTGCAGGCCTGAGCCCCTAAAACACCTGTTTTAGTCAAGGTAAACTTACTCTTGAAGTTTTCCAAAATAGAATCATAGAATTGCCTAGGTTGGAAGGGACCTTTCAGATCATCAAGTCCAACCATCAACCTAACTCTGACAAAAACCATCACTAAACTATGTCTCTAAGCACTATGTCTACCCATCTTTTAAACACATCCAGGGATGGTGCCTCAACCACTTCCCTGGGCAGACTGTTCCAATGCTTAATAACCCTTTCAGTGTAAAAATTTTTGCTAATACCCAATCTAAACCTCCCCTGGTGCAACTTAAGACCATTTCCTCTTGTCCTGTCACCTGTTACTTGGGAGAAGAGACTGATCCCCACCTCACTACACCCTCCTTTCAGGTAGTTGTGGAGAGTGATAAGGTCTCCCCTCAGTCTCCTTTTCTCCAGGCTAAACAACCCCAGCTGCCTCAGCTGCCCCTCATAAGACTTGTTCTTCAGACCCCTCACCAGCTTCGTTGCCCTAAATAGAACTACCCCAGCTGCCAACACCTCCTGTGCTCACCAGACTAGTCTCTCCTCATGCTCCCGCATTCAGGGGCTCTGTCTGCACGCTGAGCCTCCACATTGCCTTGCTTCATCACATGCCAACAACGCTTTAGCCCTCCAGTATTTGCTCCTTACTTCTACAACAAAGTTCCTTGCTCCTTGGTATGTTTGTTGTGTTGCAGCATATGTTGTTTATGAGACATAGTTTACACTGGTAAGCATCAACAAAATGTTATCTAGAATTTTGTAGGCAATCTGGGTCTGCTGAGGGGAGCTCACACTGGAAAAGGCTCAGAGAAGAGGGCTCTAACAGGGCTATGCAAGAATACCATAGTAACGCTGAGAGGGAAGTAGCTGGTCCATACCTAAGCTGATGGAGAGCAGAAGAGTTATCTCTAGAGAATAACTGTAGCTCAGGGGAAAAAAAACACTATGAGCCAGTAATTTCCCACATGTTATTTGGGAATTACAATAGTTCTAATAATCAGAGTAACAAGACTCTGCAAACAGCCTTCCCATTAGAACTGTGGAGACCAAAAGCCTAACTAATCTACATCTGAAGCTTGATGAATATATACAAAAGAAAGGAGTGAGAAACAACAATTGCAGAGAATTGGCTTAATGATAGCAAACTTCATGTTGGTGTGATCTTCAAAATTTCAGTGATGCTTTTTGCATTTTCTTCCATGAGAAGAATGACAAACGGCAAAGCATTTGCAATTAATTTTTGAAATTTAACAATAGATATTTTTAAGTCTATGTAATATACTACGTTAATTTGGCATAGTTCTTTTATTTTGATAAATCTCATGTAAGATGACTTGATCTTCTCTATGCACGAGAGCAAGCTTATTTTTGCAACCAAGAATACATTCTCATCAAAACTTTCAAGTTAGCCAGACAATACCTACTTTCCATAAAATCATTTTATTGCCCTCAGTAGTTGTACAAAATGGAAATTAATTACCGACAGAGTCCTGTCTGAGGTTGTTCATCATTTTATGCAAGACTCTAAAACCTACTTTACATACTGGTGCAACATTGGCTTTTTTCCCCGATACTGTTTGAATCTTCCCTAATGGCTGAAGATGCATTACATTGCATGAGTGGATTAGACAGTGCCTCAGCAACATTCCTTTGAAACTCATGGGAGTAAACCAGTTAGTTCCTGCAGACATAAAGTGTTTAACTTCAAGTTGCTGTTGAATATCCTTTTGGATTAGTGCTGGAAATGGAAGGATTTTATTGTCACTTGAAGAAGCAAATACATCATCCAGCTGATTTCCAAATGCAGAACCCGGAATTCCACATGGATTGAAACCTGAGTATCTCAGCCAACCCATCCTGTGAGTCTGCCATTACACTCACAGCCATGATAAACACCAGAATAGAAAATCCTGATGTTCTTAAATGACTACCCAACACATCCCAAGAGTTAGGGTTTGCCAGGAATTCAGGAGGAGATATGGAACCCAGTGTATTTCCACTACTTCCTGTGTTTGTAGACATATTTCTTCTTCTTGACATCTTAGATATTGAGAAGGGCTTTAAAATAGAGCGGAAAGGAAAGAAGAGGTGCATTCGCCATTAAAGAGATATTTGTTTACTGATGGGAGTGGAGTTCTGTTAGTGTCCTCCTTTTTCACCATCCTGAAACCTATATACACTGCTTTCTTTCTTTGATGAGGTTCATTGTATAGCAGCTCCTGGAAAAGTTTTCCTTTTTCTAATTTAATTACTTTTCCCTGTTTCCCTTTTTGTCTTTGTAGTTGATTTAGTGCCACGCAGTGTCCCAGATGGTCAGTCTGGGAAGCAGACATGGACGTTTTCAAAGAGACAATGTTGATTCCCTTTGGACCCAGAATGACCTCCTCCTCCCACTCCCGCCATCCACACTCATTCACAGATTTTAATCCCCAATAAACAGTATTTAAATATGGGAAGAAAGGTGGGCCGCAACTTGAAACCAACTAAGGACACAGGGAACCATGGCTGGCATTGGCAGAATATCATTTAGCAGAGCTCGGCACCATTGTTTGCAGCATGGATAAAACCAGCTGGCCATGTTATGCTTGACTGAGAACTAGACAAGGGAGGGAGGATCTCATGTGAATAGGAAGTGGTATGAGAGGAGATGAAGGAAAAAAGCTGACATGCTCAAGACAAGGTCTGAGAAAGAGAAAAGTGATGAAAGCCTTCATGGATATTGTCATCTGTGCCAATAACAGCAAAATTCACTACCCCTTTCTGCCCTTGTGCAAAATACGGAAACAAAAGGAATGTTCTGGTATAAACTTGCCATAGAGGAAATACAGGTACTGTATGCTGTGAAGTACTAGCTCGCTTGACTGTGCAGAACTCTGTCTTACAGATGTTTCTTTGAAAAACAGATATAGACCAGTAGGAAGTCTATCTGCATTATTTTGGCACTCATTCTAAATTGATTACTTTAGTACTACGTAAACAAATATGTATCTGCATTTAATTTACGTACTTGAAGATGAGAAAAGTGAAAGGAAGGAGAGACACAAGTTCAGAACCAGGTATTTTGCAGCAATATCAAAACTGAAGGGTTGGTGATTCTGAAAATGTAGTTAATTTACATAACTTGTCGTGACTTTTTCCCACCCCTGACCAAAAGGAAAATATGGTGTACTATGTGAAATTCTTAGATGACTTGTGGAAGAGAATTGCTAAATATCTGCACCTGAGGGCTGCAATTACAGGAATATGAAATGATACTATGCAAGTAGAGATAGGATTGTTTTGTCTAGTATCATACAGAAAAGTTTTGTGTTGTGCTTTTAATTACATGCAGGAGATTTTCACTGTATAATAGTGCCAAACAATAATTTCTTTGCATTAGCTACCTGCCAGTATTTATTTTCTCTACTGTGGGGGCAGGGGGATTACAAACCAAAATGATGAAATAACAAAAAGGGCAACATGTATTCCTTTGCTTCAGGAATGGAGCATTTTTACAGCACCCTGTTCCAAATTAAAACAAGCACACATAATAGTAAGTGTTTAGGAAAAGTGGAATGTATCAAAAGTATTTGATGAGAAATTGGGGTATAGTACCAAGAAATCTTCAAAAGTCTTGGCCTACAATTCAATATTTTGTTGCTGTGAAACATGGTTTTCCAAGCAGGTTCCCTTACAAAATGACGTATGTACAATTATGCTTTCTCCTTCTTACGAGTCCATTGGCCAACACGATAGAGGGATGCTAGGCTCAGGAATATGTGCCATGAAGATCAGCAGCTGGTAAAATGGCAGTCTGCTAAATGCCTCCACTCAGAGGGAAAAGGCTACAGTGCTGTTGCAGTGGCCAAGCCTGTCAGTGTGCTTACTCAGCATTCCACGCAGAGAACACGGGTGAAGGAACCGGCCGTTGTGGGAGAAGCAGGATCTGTGAGGTGGAAGGAAGCCTGCAGAGGAACTAAACTTCCTGTGTCGATTGTGGTGTAGGGGTATGATATCAATCCATTGAAAGTCAGGGTTCATTAATTCCAGCATTTACAGAACAAATTGCTTCGTTGTTAGCACAGATGTGCCCAGACAATCCCTACTGAGAATTTAGTTATACTAGAAAAATGAGGACTTACTTGGCAACAATTAAGCCTTTTCCTATTTCAGATACACTGTACCAGTCTGGGCTCTTTTCTATTGCTAACACGATATTAGTACACGGATGGTGACAATCAAATAGTGTTGTTCTATATGCAGAAAAGCCTGAAAGAATTTCCCGCGGTCAGTGAGATATCTGTTGCTCTAATACATACCACAAAATGTTCCTATTCTTCAATGTGATTTTGTATGGTCCTCAATAGATGCATTTGGCAGTTTTTCTGGTCTGGTAAACTCCCTTGCAATCCAAGGATGTCTGCTTTTTCTTTAGTGTGTCACCCTGTTTGAATGGGACCACAACTGCTCCACCAACTTCTGTGCACAGCAGATGTTAGGCACATATCATGCATACATGTCAACTGGACATACGTATCAGTCAACCCTATTTCAGCTTCTTCAATCCTCAGATATCAAACATGCCCCTTCCAAACTTAGTGATCTCATCTGAAAAATTCTAAAAAAATTTGCAGACCCTTAAGCTGCATAGTGGAAACAAACTCTCAAACAAGATAATTGCCTTCTACAAACCTCGCAAGCAGGCAGAGAAAACGCCTCTGCCTGGGTAAAGTGCTTCTGTTTTGTGATGGAGGGGCCAGCTTGTGCAAACTTGAAAATGTTGCTGTTGCTGCTGCACCAATTGCAGCACAAAATAAAATAAAAAAAATACCCCTCCTCAGCAAGCTCTATGTGGAGCTCGAGCCCCTCTCTTTCTCCCCGTAACTCTGGGCCATGTTGAGTTCTTGCTGCTTTCTCCACAATCCAATGACAGTTTGTTTTCATTTGGATTTTAAGTTCCCCTTCCGTTCTTGTTTGGTCCCACGCAGCAATAGGTAATGGGCTTTTAATTGCTCATTTAGTGAATGAGGAGTAAGGGATGGACTGAAGAAGACTTTGATGATACATAAAAAGCCTTGAATTTTCTCTAAAGATGAGCCCAAGCTGAATTCCTAGAGTGACTGTTTACCCTCTGAACTCTAGCAAGGTTTCAAACTGTTGAACATCTTTCCTAATCCTCATTTTCACAAAGCTTTCATTGTCATTGCAAGCAGAAATTAAAAACCCGTCTTCCCTGCACTACAAACTCCAGATTATATGAGGTATGGAGCTGGATGTGGGACACATTTTATTCAAGACTGGTAGCTATGATGGGGAAGAGAGTGGTTTAAGCAAGGATGTAATAGTGGTAGTTGCCATGAAACTTCTAAAAACAAATTTTTGCAGGACTCAGAATAATCTTTTTAATGCCAGTAAGTTTCTGCAGTAAAATATAGGGAAGTGGGAATGAAATAACCCATCTTGTGTGATTCTCTGCCCAAATGAGACATCCAAGACAGTTAAATAGACACTTGGCTGAGCAAACCAAGGCATTTGGTTACCCACAGGCTCATTCAAAGACGAAATTTGGGTATTTTAATAAAAGCTGACATTTTCTCTATTTTGAAGTAAAAGGAGCTAAAACACTGCTAAAACACTGACCAATGCCCTGGTCACTTGACCATCCTTCTCCACTCCTAGGGAACTCAAAGTACACAGTTAGCTAGGACATCACCTCTGTTCACCACCTCCAGGTCACAGCTACTGCCAGACTTGCATCTGAGGAAAGCCACGTGGAAACAGTTAATGTCAGTAAAAACGCTGGGACCAGAAATAGTTTTCCAATCAGTCAAGTTGCCTTGGTTTTCTGGTCTAAGTTTAAACCTCTGCGTCCCAAATTTCCCATTGAAACGATGTTTAGCAAAGGCCTACATTTCCATGCAGCTGTGAAATACACAACTGGTTTCCAAGGCAGCAGATAATCATTAGGGGAAGCTGATACTAATGTAAAATGAAACGATGATTTCTAATTGCTCTCAGTGCTCATCTTAACTCTCTAAGGCACTGAAGATATAGATGTTAAACTTATACTGAGTGGCAGTTTCTGTTTCCCTTAAACTTAGGGCAAAAATTCCATCAGCCACCAGGGTTCAGGCTAACACATGGCATTTTTACATTCCATCTCTGTCCAGCTTTTGTGTCGATGTTCACACTACGTGATATCCTGTCCAGCTGGGGCCTTGTAGGGACAATATTCCACTGATCTGCTTAACTGGTAGCCCAAAACTGGTACAGATTAGGTTATTTTTAAACTACCTAATCATGCACTATCTTTCCTGGTGTCTTGAAAATTACATAGCAAGATATATCATGCAAGACCAGTTGTTGTAAATCAGATATATTATAAACACTGGATTAGAAACATTTGTTCTTTATTTAAAAGATAATTTAAACTTATTTCCTCATTTCCACTCTTAATTTTCAGGCAGAAGAAAAAGTGTCCCAAGCCCCCCATATCTTTTCCAGTTCCTTTCCAACTGTGAATTCATATTTCATGTTCTTGATCTTTGTTGGTGGCAAGCTGAAAATATTTGCTTTTAAAGAGTTATTGACTACCATTTTTGTTTAACACTGATGCCACTGCTCTTCCATGACCTCAGAAATTGCATTTGTAACATATAGCCAGCCGTGTAACCTACCACCAGCGACAGAGGGATTTAATTAGCTGCAACAGGGAGTTCAGTGGGGTTAGAGGTAGTCTTTCACAGCAGCTGAAGTTAAAAAGAGAAACAAATAGCAACTAAAAACAAACAAACACAGAACCAAAATACCCCACCCCTTGTCCCAAATCAAGCGACTCTCACTATCTTTAGATATTCATCCACGCTTAAGTACATATCACTGATGACTACAGACCCTGAGCTTTTAGGAAATGCTTTAACATGGGGGTATCTGTAACCTGAAAATCAGCCCATATCAATTTGTGATTTTCGCATGAAATGCCATGATTGATCTTTGATCTGTTGATTGGTTGTCTGTGGTCTTCTTAGGGATGATTTTTTTATATACATTAAAACACAGGCAAGACAATTTGGTAGTAATTACATTCTTAGGCACTTGATATATCTTTTTAGGGCAGCCCAGAGAATTATGTTAGCTCTGGGAGCTCTGTAGTAATGACTTGATACATAAGGAGTAACCCACAGCGTCTAATGCTTTATAATAAATACTTCAGAGAAGAAAAGTCAGGGTAAACTACATATTTCACTTTACTGGCAGCAAATTACAAAAGGCTAAATCAACTGGTGGTTGTGTATGAGAAGGATGTGGTCTAAATAGATTTGTACGTCTGGGCAATTCCTCCTAATAGGAAGGTTCTTAGCTGTCATTGCATTCTATGCACAATGTTAAACCAGCAGTAATATTGACTGACCCATGTCTGCTCAATAAAAGCTTCCAAATTAAGAAAGAGTGAGCATGAATTCCTGCAGAACCTTTGTCCCAGCTGGTAGAGATCACTTATGAGATGCTTTCCTGAGGTTTTTTAGAACAGGAGGAAACTTTTGTACCACCTTGACAAGCAGAGGATCTATCAGTCTGCAGCCGTCCCTAACAGACCTCTTTGTTAATCCAGTTACATTGGCAAACATCTCCGTGGTACAGGCCTGGTGTTCCAAGACAAGGATATCTTTATGTCCCATACTTGACAAGAGGAAATAAAAACCTCTAAGCATGCTTTTGGCATGCTTGTTTTGTCTTGTTTATGCCATCTGAGGCAAAGGGTTTTCTCCTTCTAAGGTTTAATCCTGAAGACATTAGGCACGTATAGCTCCATAGACTGAGTAAAGCTCAGAGGAGACAGAGATAAGCCACTCCCAGCTGGAGCCTCTGAACTCCAGAGTGATAAACAGAAGTCAATAAAACTGAGCCAAAACAAGCCATGTACAGTGAATACATCTATTTCCACATTTTTGCAGAACTATACCTCTACCTAAAGGCCGTGATTTAAAAGGAAGAAAGAGCGAGAAAATCTGAGCTGCCAAGAGCTACTGTTTCAGAAGCAAAGAACGTGAGTGAGAAGTCTGTGTAAGTACAGCCTTCTGCCTCCCCTTAGGTATTGCAATGGCAGAGATGGCCCAACTATACAATTACGGGGGGCGTGAAGGGAAAGAAGTGGTGCTGGAAAAGAATCTTCTTCATAACTTTGACCTGAGGCTCAGTGTTTAACAGTCAGGAACTCCCAACACTGGAGTTCACCCTTGCTTGGATCATCACACATCCTCTCATCCTCCGCCTCCATTCATTATAAGCTACTCTTGTCATGGTGGCACCTGCACCATCCTCACCTCTTTTCCATTTTACATTCCTCTCATTCTTCAGTCTCCTCCGCCTCAAATTCTTCTTTAGCTATATCAGTCTGTGGAACTGCATGTCACTTACCCTCAAACTGCATGCAAAGCAATCTTGAGTAATTGTATTTTCTCTCTAGAGACTTGGGTTGATTGAGCTGTGATTCCATCTTGGTTGTCATATCTGCTTTGTGATTTTCTGTAAGGAGCTTATCTGAGTCAATTGCAAGCTAAGTCTGTTTAATTTAGCCCACAATTAGCATTCTTAATAGTGCTAAATAATAAAGCGTTCATACCAGTCTTTTTTTCTGGATGTATCTTATTAGGACCACATTTTTTTCTTACTTCTCATGTTAAACATAATACAGAGGGCTACACAATGTTTTCACTCTCTTATATGCTGTTTTTGATTGCAGGTCGTAGTGGCTATCCTGGAGGCAGGTCGAAATCACTTTGGAGCATAACAACCTGTTCATGGGCAACAATTTCTCCCAAAATTTATCAATGAAAGCAGGGGTATTTCTGTCTCTGTCTTTCTCTCTCTTAACACATATATACATGCATGCATTTCTGACCTTCTCTCTTTGTCATTATCCATTGAAACATTTAATCCTTCTGGGATCCTACTAAAGTGCCTACTCCTAGTGATATCTTGCTGCAATGAGTAACACAAGCTAATTATACCTTATCAGTGAGGGTGGAAAAAAAGCCCTCCTTTTTCAAGGATTAAATTGTGCTATCAGCACAGACACTGCAAAGATACCTGCCTCTTTCACAAGCACAGGAAAAGCAACAGAAGATATATATGCTCTGGTTTGTCTCTGCTACTGTCTTGTGCACATACAGGTGTATCAGGAATACTGGAACAGTTTAGTGACAGCCAGGGACTCTCTCACACTTAGACAGATGCAGTTGGTCCATTGACTACAGTGAAAACGCATTTCGTTTTAATTGCACTCAGTGGCAATTTGTCACCATTGAACAAGAGCACTGGATGTTTCTTCTGGAGACAGGGTGTGCCACAAGGATGAGTTATTTCGTATCCATAAGCTTTGGAGAAAGACTTCAAGACAAAGTTAAATCAACCGTTTGTCTTAAGCAGGCTCTATGCGGAGATGTAATAAAATGTGCTTGCCCTTGTCCTCCATGCAATGTAAAAGCAATGGAAAACTGTAGGGTTTGAATTAGCCATCAGGCAGTGCCTACTTCATTCTCTAAATGGAGCGATAAGATTTATATTGACGTAGAAAATTAAACATTGCCGCAGTGTTGATGCTATCTGTCAGAGACAAACTCCACTCTCCAATACAGTCCTGCCCTTCCTGATGAAACGAGCTAGACCTGCATGTATAGTAGATTCATTTTCACCCCTTGCCTGCTATGACTTGTTCAAAAGCCCTGGAAATCAATGGGAGATTTTTCCACCAATTTCCAGGTGGCTTGTGATCAGACCTGCAGTGTTAAATATGTGCTATACCGAAGCACATACTGGAGTGGCTATCTCTGTCCAAAGCGAATAGAGTTGCACCAGGAAGGTATGTATTTAGTCTACTTATGCCACAAGAGCTGTCGTCACCTTCACTGACAGTGAGACGTGTCACGTCATCTCTCTTCGTCTCAGTTTTCTTTGTTAGATGGTGATCACTCTCTTTTGTGGTCACGTACTTTGTCATACACAGGTGGAAAACTCTGTTTAGGCACGAGTCATAATCAACATGAGCCTGATCAATTCACAGAGAGAGAGAATCTGCTACAGTTAAAGGATTGCTCATATGCCACAACTGTCAGTGCCTGTGCTGGGCGAAGTGGGAATGGACCTGGTATTACATTAACAGTCAGAGAGGGCATGTGCTGAGTGAGGAACTCTATGCAAATACAAGCCTGGGGACCTTCATCCTTGAACTGGTTCTGTGTAAGCCAGCTGCAGCACCGGAGGAGTCACTGCATGGGAATATCAGTGCTGGTCCCTGCCTCCACCAGTGTGGATTTGGGGAGAGAACCGCCCTGAAGTTATATGTGATCCCAACCCTGTTTGCCTCACCCT
Source organism: Larus michahellis (assembly GCF_964199755.1). Lineage (NCBI taxonomy): Eukaryota > Metazoa > Chordata > Aves > Charadriiformes > Laridae > Larus > Larus michahellis. The sequence goes on from NC_133930.1 coordinate 37,345,588, forward strand.
GCATTTGGGTAATCCACTTAATGGAAGACTGGGTAAGGACAAGTCATCACAAAGGGCTGTGGAAAGACGGGCTGTGAAAGGCAGCCATGGATTATCACAGCAGCAAAGCTGCACTGCAGTCTGGTGGCTTTCATCACCTTTGTTATGGGGGAAATGTTTGTACATGATTATATAGTCATTGTAGTTGCCTTAACCACTTTCTAAAATGGGTGAGCAAGACTACGAAGAGGAAAAAACGTGAGCTAGAGCCAACACGTAGCTAGAAACAAGGTTCACAGCTGTACATGGAATCACAGGAAGGGGAGAAGATCAGGACACTAGCGGGTACAAAAATATGACCCAGACTAATATCCTGACATAATCCTCACACCTCCCCTAATCTGGCTTTTTATACATCCTAGCCTTTGTACCTCTCCTTGCTTCTCATGCCCTAGTGCATCTCCTCACCAACAGCCATTTTTTGATCACCTTTGACTGCAGCTGCCCTGCAGCATTCCCCTTAGGCAAGGCAGTGATCACAGAGATAGCAAAGGCAGCACAATCTGCCAGAGGATGACTTCTGCAGCGCTGGGAGATTCCTGGAGCAAAAAGTCAGAGTATCAGCAGTTGTCTGGTCCTGGATTGATACAGCTGTCCATGAACAAGCAATCCTCTGGTCAAAAACTGGGGGAGCTGCCTTGGGAAGTCTATTGCTGAGCCATGTTTTGTATTGCTCAGACACAGCTCCAAATCTTGTCTAATTGACCTAAGAGGTCAATAAAAACAATTTCTTTTGGGACTGACAAACTTGATTTGTCAATTTATTTTTAAAAACACTCAGCTTAATTTTCTTTTGAAAAGCTGGTTTCCCAGGCACCTTAATTTCTGCCAAAAACAACTTAATAGAAATTCCAGGCATCCCGAGAAACACTTGAAAAGTGTATGCTGGGGATCCTTGGCCAGGTCTTCCTCTGACGGAGGGAAGTCAGTGGTAAACAGCCTCAGTACAATCACAGCTCAGCAATATTATAGGAGATGTTACAACAGAGGCCACAACAAAAATTGGATGAAAGCAGCTTCTCAAAGAAGAGAAAACACTCATCTTACACTCTTAAGCAGGGGAAATATCCATTAAATGGAGCAAAGTCAATTTATACTTGATGCAAGTCCAAATGGCACAGTGTAGCTGATTCTCAAACTCTGAGAAGGAAGGCACACCAACGTAAAGTAGAGATTAGGGGCTCAGAATTCAATCTATTTGATAACTTTGTTGGTGCTACAGAAAAAAAAAAAAAGTCAAATACTGCATCATCGGATAGGACAAATAAAGGCATTAAGCATAATTTTTTCTGATTTCATTTCTTTCCCCCTTTTCCCTTTCTTGGTATTCTATTACCCCTCCAGAGGATGTCTCTATGGGAACAGAAGGGATACAATGAAAGTGAGGTGGGCTGGTGATAAGTAATAATAATCACAAAGGATAAAAATTAGCAGCTTTTGGTTTTGGTGTTTGGGGTTTTTTTGTTATTTTGTCATTGTTCAAATGATAATTATCTGGTTACTCCTCAGTCATTGTGTCTGTCACTTAGGAAAGAACAGAATGAGGTTATTCTGATTCACTTTATTTAAAATCATTAGAGGGATTACACATAGTACAGAACTCCAAAACCAGAAACACCAAAACAAAATAGTTAGTTCCATCTGTAAGCAAAGTAAAACATTAATCACTGGAAATAAGATAACTACAAACAATGCTGAACAACACTATTCTTCAAGAAGCGCCACAGATGATGGTACGCAGATAAACAAGAGAGACAGACATGTTTTACAGTTAAATTCAAATGAGGCATACAGAAGACCTCAATAGAGAACCAGTATGACAAATTGAAGAAGACGTGAAGGTAATATAATTTAAGTGACAGGATTACCACGGGTTATTTGATACTGCACATCTGCTTGATTTTCATTCTTTTTGGTAAAACTTTTTATTGTTTTTCTGCTTCTGTTTGCACTGATTTATCATAGTGATTAAGGCAAACACTGGAGGAATGATTCGTTACTTGAAGCTACTGTCCCATAGATATAGTGACCAAAGGATTCATTGTGTTGCCCATCCACTGCATGAGTTCGGTTTTGAGAGGAAGAAACTCAGGCTAAGGCAAATCAAGTGACTTGCCCCTACTGTACCGGGCAAAGAATTCATGCACTTTGGTCTACACAGGGCTGCAATGCCTGGCAATGGTGGCAAAGCTGACCTTACACCTTCTGAGCGAGCCGTCAGCGGTGGAGGTTGTTTCAGGTTTTTTGATTTACCTCCGTAAACTGCTTTCACGCTCCGTTCTCTTTATGAGAAAAGAACTTGCACGTCATACACATGGATGGAGGACAAAAGCTACATGTATTTCTCTAAGTTGCTGGAGACAGTGGAAGGGGAGCAGAAAGCATAGAGGCAGAAGATGAAAAAGTTTAGTAAGAATGTCAGGGATCGCACACGAAGAGCACACCAGTGGTGAACGCTCTGTGTTTTTTTGCGGTGTGAGTTTGCCTCCTGTTTCTCACAATCAGTGTAGATGTTCTACACAAGAACAATGAGCAGCAAATGGACAGGCCACTTTAGTTTCAGCAAATGGCATTACTAACAGAACACAATGTTACCCGCTTGTGATCCAGTCATTGATTAATCACCTCGATGGCATTTGCTGTAACACGCACTGGGAGTTTCCCTGCAACCTTGGCAAACCTCGCTGTGCAATTAGCACTGCTTGCTTTTACTGCCAGTTTTTGTTAAACATTCCCATCTAAAATACATCTCAGACTGCTCCAACACATAAGGTAGACAATTTTCTTTCAGCAGTTCAGGGCATGAGCCAATAGGATTCACTCCTAACAACTTGGGAACACAGACCCTGGTAACAGTAAGAGTTGAAATGCCACACCTTCTCGTATTTCACTCTTCACTAATGGATATAGGCATCTGCAAAGAAAAACTCATATTTAGCTCTTGATTTCCACTACCTGCAGGAGGAGAACAACCACCAGGTCTGAACTCTTCTGTAGTCTTAAAAAGCATGAGGCAGTGTGGAGAGTGTCTAAAGACACTGCCTTCCTGCAATGTGCTGGTCACCCGGCTATGACACTTGCCTGTCTTGGACAAGGTAATTAAAAAGGTGTTCGTTAAAACACATCATCACACTCCAATTTCATCAGTGTCCTGGATACCCTAGCGACAGACTTCAGAGTAACTCATGGAACACATAGTGTATCCGTCAGCATATTTTTGCGCCCATGTAAATCAGCAGTGTTCATACTAATTTTAACAATTTAATAGCTGCCACTATCACAGTTACACAGAACAAGCTGTGAACAAGTCTGTCTGGTGGGACAGTGATGCAAATAATTGGTTTCCATGGTGTTTATTTTATTTTCTAAAAGCATTTCGATACAGAGATCCACAGAGTACAATCCTTTCCGGCTCAACATTTACGCTAAAACACTGATCTAAGGTCATGGTGAGCTGTTAGCAGAAGTATATTGAACAGTTTTCAGTTAAAAATTTGAAAAAAGTGTATTGGAAACCAGAAAAACACTGAGGTCTGGCAGCAGCCCAGTGGTTTAAAACACTTTGAAACAGCTGTTTTAGAGACACAAAGAAAGTCTATGGTCTCAAGTCTGAGCAAAGCTGTTAGCGTATTGTGTTTCACTCTCAGGAAAAGATAGCGCTGCCATTACCAAAGATATGTGGAAAGGAAAAGAATCTGTATGAAAATCTTCTGTCTATTTCCATTGAAGCTATTTGTTCATTGTCTGGTGCTAGAAATCAAGTTATCTGCCTTCTTTTAAGAGCACAGTTTTCTATGCTCCGAGGCCCTCAGCAGCCCACCTGGTGGGCTACGTCTGAGGAGAGGTTGGCAGGACTTCTGTTATTACTGAATCCAAGCACCCTGAAAGAAAGAAAACTGGGGTTGCAGGTTCTAGTTTTCTGATTGCCTCTGTAGGTTTTTGGGGACGCCAGCAATGTTGGAACAGCAAATCAGCAAGGAATCCCAATATGGCTCTTCCGAAGGGGAAAGGGTTTTCTTTAAGAACATCCTCTATGTGGGAAAGATTCACACATCTGAATTTTCACCCAACCAACTCAGAATACCAATCGAAAGAAGGAATGAACAAGGTTAGGAAAATGCAAAAATTTCTTCATTCCTTGAAATGTTCCCTGCACAACCTGATTTTCTGTCACACGTTGAGATCCATCTCTCTACCTGCAAAGCACATGCTTCGTTAAACACAGTTTTACCGCAGTTTACTCTGCGCTTCAGCTGGGAAATTCTAGCCCCTGGGCTGCCTGCCTGCCATTTTCCATTACTTAGCACATTGCGTGGCAGCACACAGCTGGTAATTGCCCTTGTGTGGTGAGAGGAGGTTGCTGACTCTGGGTGTGCTACCACAATTTACTCCTGCACTGTGGCCAAGTACAGGTAGTGCGATAAGAACAAAAGCTCCCCAGGTGATGGCTGGCTGTTTTCCAGACACTTTGCACCGCATGACTGGCAGAACACAATAGAAAACCTGGCTTTACATAAAGGAAGGTAAACAGAAACAGAAATACTTGATGTGAGAACAATGTGGCTCAATTAAAATTCTGTGAATAATTGTAGCCTTTGGATTGCATTAACTGCTGGACACTGGATAGAAGTTTAAGGACATGGATTGTTTTTCATTTCTTATTGTGGGAGAAAGTTTGCTATTATTTTCTCACCTCTTAAACAGCAGAAGTAGAAAGAGATATACACCTTTTCTGACTGCAGTGAACTTGCATGTCTGAAGTGAAACCTGATGAGTGTATTGAATGGAGCAAATGAACATGTAATCAATCCTTCCTTCTTTCCTCCAGGATCAGTAGGAAATAAACCCCAGTTTCAGTTTCAGAGGAAAAAAATCTATGTCTTAAACGACTGAAATCTAGAAGAATGTGTAAGAGAAGATAAAGCAAACCAGAATTTTTTTTTCTTCCTATTTTAGTACCTATAGAAGTGATACCCAGTTGCTGAATATTGACAGAAATGTTTGTTTAATGAAAAACTGAGAGTAAATGGCTGTTTAGCTTTACAGAATTCCCTTTGCAATTTCTCAAACCATGTTATTGCAGATTTTTAGCCCAAGCACCAGCTCAAAGAAAACCACCAAACCACGTGATACAAAAATGAAGGGCAGAATTTACTTGATTGTTTTTCAGAAGAATGGGGAATGCTTGAACGAAAACTGAAAGATAAATGATTTGCTGATTAGGTGAGACTGGAGGAAGAAGACGAAGAAGATGACCCCATTTCCCCCAAGGTTTGCCAGTGCAGTTTGAAGAGGTGGAAACTGGCTTTCCTGCACTTGTCCATGGGACTGCATCTCGCCCAAACCTAAGCTGAGGCGGTCGACCTCCTCACAGTCGTTTTGCAGGTAGGCACAGGCTCAGTTGTTTCCAAGAACACAATGTACAAACACCATGAGTGAAGGCAAGAGAGCAAACTTAAATGGTAGTTTTGAGTACTTAAATTGCTTTTTGAGTGATTGTTTTTCCTGAAAAAAAAAAATTTTCTCTTTTAATCTCCTCACATCCAGAATCCTTTAATGGAACTGATTTTTTTTCATATAAAATGGTGTATTGGGCTAGTTGAAATATGCCTACCTGCGTTTTTCTCTGCCAAGAAGTTACTCTATACTTTGCATGTTAGAAAATGAAAACAAAAGATTGCTCAGCTAAAAACCAAAAAGATATTTCTTCCTGCACTCATCTTGTCTGTGGCTAGACACTAGAAAATTAGTCCTGTCTATTCTTGCTCTCTTTCTTCTGCTTGGTTCTCAAGTGATAAGGACATTAGTGCTAATTTTAAAGGGCACTTGATCACATCTCTGGGGAATATCCTGCAGCAAGGTGCAAGTATAGTTGTGCCTTAAAAAGAGAGATGAAGAGTTAGAGAATAGAGCACCAGCTCTGCTTTCCTACATACCTATAAAAAAGAGGCATTAGTGCCAAAGCAACTGAAGTTAAACCATTCTAATAAATAACTGCACCTGAAATCTGTACTCAGTTTTAAGCACCTTCTGAGGATATATGGGCTGTGCAGTACAAACCTCGACAATTACACTTGGAGATCAATTTGGCATGCACAGATGTGGGCATTTTCCATCCAGTGTACATTGGCTGAAAATAATACAGCAACTGGGCTGAAAAACAACATTCACAGTTGTACATCATAGCCACCTTCTGAGGTCTTTGAGCTCGTTTCTGTGTATTTCAGACATTGGATCCAAACATGCAAAAAATAAAAGCTGTTGCTCTATGTGCTGTCCTTCGCCCCTCACTCACCTTTATTATGAAAACCCGATTTTAAAAAAAAGGAGCAACACAGTTCCAAAGAATTAATGAAGATTCATCCCCTCCTCTTCCTTTTACCGCCACCACTTAGGCATCTAGCAAGCATGCAGAGCTTATTGGGAGACAGTTTTGAAGGTTGTCAGTGAATTCTCACTTTGTGTTTAAAACTGTAAAGTACCCTGCAAGCCTTCCCCCATTTTCCTCCAACCTGAAATGTTAGCAATCAATTGCTGTCCTAGAAGCCATAAAGCAGACACACAGGAGGCAGATGATGGTGCATAATCCATCATATGTCCACGCAGCCAAAGTAAAAGGAAAAGAGACACAAAGTCAAAACTGGACTACAGTTTTAAAGCCTATCAAGGTGTTTTTTTTTTTTCTTTTCACTTAATGACTAAGCATGATACTACATTATTTCTTTCCTGCAATGGAGTTCTATGAATTTCTATCAAAATGTTGAAACTTAAGAATTCCTCTTTGTTGTTCCAACAATATTTCCAGCCCAGTGCAGGAAGGCAAGAAACACAGCTTGAGGAGCAGCATTTTCTTTCTTCTATAAATCTAATTAAATGCATGAGTCTGGGAGATATGAAATGTTGTTCTTGGTACTTTTTATATTTAGTAATAACTATACCTAATTACAGTGTGCCAAGGCTGGAACAGTACTGTGGCAGGTGTTACAGAAACCAAGAAAAAAAAGACTTGATTTTACACTGTAGTTGTAGCTTTTCTGACTTCAGCACTGTTATTCCTGGCATTCTCCAAAGTCAGCAAAAGAATAATCACATGCAGAGACTTTCAGCTGTTTTACCAGTAAAATAACAAGAGGCTGAAAGAGTGTTTTTTCTGTCTAGCAGTGAAAAAACAGATCTTTTAGGAATATGTGAGATAGATAGCCTAGTGTTGCCACAGGAAAGTTTAGCTTAAGGTTCAAATGTTCTTACCCATGGATGCCTTCTCAATATTAAATACATACTTGTGTCCCTGGGCTCACTTTAAATGGGGGTAAATACCACATATGGAAGAACCAGTGCATACTATTGAATGCACTGAGAGGTCTTAATTATAAGCTTTGCTCAGAAAATAAACCGCTGTGGTCTTGAAAGAGCAGTCTCTGAAGCTGATATGAGCTTGCATGCCTAGCTGAGTACTATGTCAGCATGAGTACTTGGGCAGCTGGCCTGCTGTGTGCTATAGCAGGATGTTTTTGTGCTGTTCCAACAAACACACTCCTGTCAGGTCTTGCGGCATACCCCAACACGTGTGGTACGGATATGCTCAGAATTGTTTGTGCACGTGGGATGGTATGAGCTTGCATGTATGTAAATGTGCTTTCACAGAGACTTCACTAGGATACTTCTTGTCCATTATCTAAAGTGCATCCATTTAACACAATTTCCTAAAGTGGACTGTGACCCTTCCAAGGAAAAGGTTATGAAAAGCTTTCACAGGTAACAGTCTGCACTCTTTTAAAATGCCAAAAGCTTCATACATAGGACCATGGCTGTATGACAAGCTGTAGTGCCACAATCAGTTTGGACACCTTTGCTTTCCGCCTCGTTCCATTTGTTTCTTGTGCAATGCATACTGAAGACTAAAAGATCAATGCAAACGCAACTAAATCCCTGAATATTGTGTCTGAGTGATTTACTTTTCCATCAGCGTGTGTTTCAGCACCTGTCTTACCTATCTCATATTTTAAGGCCAGTTTGTCCTGAGTTTATCCAGCTTCAGGACTCCCTGGGGATTCTTCCCTAAGAAGATTCTTCCTGCAAAGTGACCAATACATAAAATATCCACATATTGCAAAACCGTTGGGGACATCAGGTATGTCTTTCCAAAGAAATGATGGAAACACCTTTTTTCATTGCTTTAAAGGCCGCAGGAAGCCCACCAGCCCTGTGTAGCTCAGCCTTTAAGTAAGAGCCACAATGAGCTCTCAGCACTGTAAGATCACGCCACACTGCACCTCAAAGGTACCGGGAGAGCCGTGACCAAAAATAAGAGCATCTAAAGCTCTAACCAGATTTGGAATGGATTCATCCAGCCATACCATAAATTTACACAAAATTCTGCCTGTGCGCAGCACGCTGTTCTCACCTGACCTGTGTGATATTTATGAGACGTTGGAGCACCTCCTCAATACCTGGGAGCAGCAGAGGCAGAGGCAGCGGAAGCAGGGAGTGGGAATCGCCCGCACACTGTGACATCCAGCCCCCTCCTGCCTCACACCACAGAAACACAACACGTGTGTGATAGCTCATCTCAGCTCCCTGCTGTGAGTTGGTTGATAAAACATACGCGGGGAAGAAATCCTTCTGCAAATTAACACATTACCCCCCGGGAGACCAGGAGGAGAAGGAAAAACAATGCCTCAGCACAGGTAGTCTTGACAACAATGACTGCTTTGCCTTTTGAGACTCTGGTTGACGTAGCACCCTCAGAGGTAGCACCAACCAGAGTAGCAAGTGAGCAGGTAGAGGAGGCTGCAGTGCCTCTCAGGCTGCTGGTCCTAGATGGGTGGAACTACAGGTGAAGGTGAGGGAGGAAGAAACATGGGGCATGTACCCTTGAAGAAAGGGGAAATAAATAAACCTGTGTGCAATGAGAAATAAGGCATGAATCCCAGTTGGAAATACCATGTTATCCTGGGGGAAAAAAGGTGAAAAAAGATGTTTTCAACTTTTCTCAATCAAGTTGTAAAGAAACAGGATAGTTTAAGATTAATTTGTTTCCAGTGTTTTCCATTGCTATTTCCCTTGAATCTCTCAAGTCTGGTTTCGGAACTGCAGGCGCTGACAGCTCCAAGAAAGACTACCTGCTTTCCAGTGCATCTTTATAAGAAAGGCCTTTTCCAGGGAGTGAATAATGAGTTTTGCAAGACAAGAAACAAAGAGTACATAAAAGGAGGAAAAAAGCAAATCAAGATGTTTGTTTAAAGTGCACGCATATTTCTTCTGAAGTATTCAACTGCTAAACAGCTGACAGACTTGCTGTGACTCTTGACCTTCCAACTATTCTTTACTCTACAATCCTATATTTTAGAAAATCACAGTTTGAGGTAATTCTGTCAACCGATTATATTTTCCTTTCTTCTCAGAGAAAGAGGTATCATGGGTGATTCTAGTGATATTTCAAAAACAGTTAGCTCTTAGCTTTTGCACAAATATTTTTGAGAGTGACAGAAATTCTAACCCCACAAAGGGACGTTAAATAAAACACATAAAAGTCTTTGTGCTGTGTCAAGAACACACGCACACCTTACGGAAACGCATACCACAGGCCGAAAAAAACAAAAGGAAAAAGGTGGGTTGCATTCAATTCAGAAATAAACCTTAACTATAGAAGAAGAAAACCTGTTGTCTTTATTCCAACAAAGCTGAGTCTAGTACAACAGTACAACCTAAGTTTCAGGGAGGTCCTTTTCTGGTTAGTATAAGATGTCAGAATGCAGGAGTTATATATGTGTATATATATATACCTGAGTGATACAGGATGCAACAGAACAGAAATGTAAATCTTAGAGGCACAGTAAATGAAAGGGCACAGACATTTTTCTACATGTCTCAGCCTGGATTTGACGCTGAAGAAAGGATAATGCACCAAATCAATATTTAAGAAAGAAGATCAGCACTGAGCACAAGGAGCGTACTTTCTTCAAAACATTGTCAGGGTAATAATTCAAGATAGCATTGGGATACTTTCAGAAATTAATTCCAAATGACATCCCCATATTGAAGATGCAGGCCCACACCATTCCTGCAGGTTGCTTACGTTCACTAGTGGTGTACTTAGGAAGTCCATAGGGGTGCTCACATGATGCCTCATACCATATGGGAGGCAAGGTTTGTAGGGAGAGATACTATTTTTCCTTAGCCAGCTGATGAAACTGTTGTTCCAAGTTTTGCATACATTCCCTGTTTTATAGCTGTCCAAGCAAATAAGCACTTGCAAGACAAAATGCTAATAACATGTCAGATAACTTCAACAAGGTTAAAAGACATAGGCAGTAATTGGAGTAAGAATTCACAATGTCCAGATGTGAGTTTAAGAATGACAGGAAAAAAATTCATTAAGGAACATATGACCTGAACAAAAACAGGAGTGACAAGTATGTAATGTCAGTATGTAACCTAACTACAAAGGCATATTAAATATACCTGGCAAGTACCTGGAAGGGAGAAGGTTGTTATCTGAATTGGACAATTGGTGATGACATTCCTCAAGAGGGAGACTGTTAGGCCACTGAAATGTTAGCATTTCTTTCTGGATTACCTATGTGGATACTGCTAAACTGAAGGATTAAACTAGTTCATGGAGCAGCTCTATGGTAGGTGTGGACAGAGTTTTCCCTTCTAAATAACTTTGGGAATTTAAGAACCATAAATCACTTCTATGCCTGCACCTGTAGAGTAGACATTTTATTTTCTTCTTTGATGAGCAAGTTTCTTGGAGAAATAGGGCAGAAGAGGTTTTGGATCCAAACAGCATATGAGAACAAAGGGACAAATAGGATGCAAAGTTTGTTCCTTCTCTTGAGGAATATAAGGTTACGCTGATGCAATTTTGAGCTGCTTTGTCTTGGTTCATCTGAGTATACCACAAATAAAGAGATCATATTTACATGCCAGAAATAGTAGAATGATTTTGCATCTTTTCTTTTGGCAACCAGTCCTTAACTAAGTGATCTCATGAAATAGATTTTGAGTACTTTTGAAAATGATCTAATTGAATTCACTTTGGCTCAGCATCCCACATAACAATACTGAAAGAGACCAATATGATTGCAAAAAAGCTCCAGATGGATAAAACAGTGAAAAAGGAGCTACAAGTTTTACTGGGGAAGGAGAAAATTTCCGTGTGGAGCCAAACTAATACAAATCTTTCTGTTTATTCACTGCAGCTAGAATTACATGATTTCATAGGCACATGGGCAGCAACGTGGAAATATTCAGCACCTTAGCGATGTCCAGATAAAATAGATTTGACAGACAAAGACAACACTCAAATGTAATTACTTATTTTGGAGATCAGAGGACTGCAACGTTAAAGTATATACACACTGTACCTCACAAGAACAGTTACGTGGTGATGCTGTATTAAGACCTACATTCTTCCTGATAACGTTCTAGAAAAACAATCACATTGTGCCTTAAAATGGTGCTTTCTCTGCTCCACAGCTGCTAGTAGAAATAAGTCTTCTCTTCAGTAGAAATAAGCATCTTCAGAAGTCTCTAAACCCAGAGGCTTTTCACCACCCTCAGAGGAGTTTTATTTTATATAAATGAAAAAGCATACATCATCCTGCCAAATAATATACATTTTTATTTATCTGTATTGATAGACAGCCTGGCACAGTGTCCAACTCCTTCACCTGTCTTGCTTTCTTCCAGGGGAACCGCTGTCAGCTGCTTAAAAACTGCAATATAAGATTACTAGCTAAGTGGGAATGCTAACTTAGAAAAACTATTAAAGAGACAGGCAGATAAGAAATCACAGAAGTGCCATAAAATGATGCATAAACACACACAGACATATAATTTAATTATTATATTGAGATATATATTTAATTATTATATTGTATGATCTTTCATGTGGAGACATTACGTTTTACCCTACTTTCATAAAAGAATCTTCTTCTGGTGTCAGATAATAATAGCACTTGAGGTGATCATGCCTGAGCTGAAATCAGTTTACAACCTCCTGTACTTGATTTTTGTGGCCTTTGACTTGCCAGCTTTGCAATACATTCATCAATATGGTGTTAAGGACTTAATTGAAGTCAGCTTCTATGATGGGCTGGATGTGTAAGTCGCTCTCCTTTGTTTAAGCTGGCCTCTGCAATGGGAGGCACTTTCAGCCATGAAAGGACAGGGTTGCGCTCAAAAGAGTGTGCAGCCATTTAGACTCTGCCCCAGTTACTTTGTCCTGAAAGAAGCCATCCCACTGAATGATTGCCGCTCCCTCAGAGGTCTGCTGCATTATGTTTCAAGTGACTCATGCTTTAAGTAGCACATCCAGCAGTTCAGGTCAGGGCAGGTGGGGTATTCCTGTTCAGTATTTTCTTAAAGAAAGTCCTAAAATGCTGTTGAATGCAGAGCAGTACAGCATTATCAACAAGACTTCTTCTTACAGTAGGTGGTTACCTGCTGTTTCTACCACAATTGCTCACTACAGCACACAAAACCAAGGCTGTTGTGGCAACTAATACTGATTAACTCAATCCCTATGGTTTAATCAGTAATGAGAATAAACCTCTGTGACAGTTGTGCTGTAGCCTCAATGATCTAAAGAAACACGCAAAATAAATTCTTTCAGGTAAGTGTTTTGTTAGGATAACTGGTATCACTGAAAGAAATTCCTTCTCCAGCTTGTGGGCCTCAAAATCTTCCTTCAGATTGTGGCTCTAAAGCTGCATATTTTTCATCTAGTAACAATGGATGCTATTAATTCTAATAAAACACATCCCCACCAGCCACAGTTTGTCTTGTAAAAAGAGTCTGTGCAATATTCTTGTTTATGAAGCTCCCTTTATTCTTCTAAGCACTCTAACACCACAAATACCACTGGGGTCCCTTTTGACTTTCTGATAAAACAACATACCCTGTCATAGCGAGACATGGTTTACAGACATAAGGTAGTATCTTTTATTGGATTGATCAATATAGCTGAGGAAGAATACTAACTACAGAGAGGTTCTTTGGCACGCAGAGGTTGCTTGGGGTGCCTGTCTTGATAAGTCAGATACAACACGATCCTTCCACTTAGGAAAATGATTCTGAATGTGCAACTATAACCAGTGTCACTTTTATTCAATTATTGACTTGCCTCAATAGTGCTTGGACTGACTACCTCAATGCATCATCGGTGCTTTGGTACACACTCTCAAAGGGAATTTTGTTTGAAATCCTCATTTCCATACTATTCTATTGGCACATAATTGATATTTTATCTATATGCACCCTCAAACTTTTTTTGGAGCATCTCACAAGCATTTACCGTACAGCACTCCAAAGGGTAAGGAAAGTAGTTTTAATTCCCCTAATCACAGAAGTAAAGACAGAGAGATTCAGTAATATGCCCCAAGTCACAACATAAACCTATGACAAAGCTGAAAACAAAACCTATATTCTCCCGGCTGGCTCTCCAAGTCCCTAGAGACAAGTCATTAAGGCTCCTATGCAATCAAAGGTATGATTGCAGCAGGAATAGAAACACACAGACTCACTTTAATCTGGTTAAGATGTCTAGGAACACCAGCATGAACTTCAGCAAAAGCGATGCAAGTCAGCTATAGATTATGAGTGGTTATTTATGAGTGGTTATTTGTATTGCTAGCTTGCACTGATGTCTCTGGTGCCGTAAAATCCAAAACCAAACAAAGCTAGGTCTGTAAGGGCTGAAATTACCCTTCTGACTGCAGTTATACATAGCTGCAGTCTGCTCCTACATGGTTGATGTGTACCTTACAAACAGAGCTTGAGCTGAGCTCTCCCCCAAGACTAATACTTATTTTCCGCCCGCCTCTCACAGGAAGAAGAATGAATCCACAAAATCGCTTTTTCAAGCACTGCCCATTTTTCAATCACCCTGTTCCTGTCACATCCCAATCAGCATTACAACAACCAATTAGTTCATTATGGGTGCGCTGTGAAAGGCTGTTGTTTAGTATCAGAGGGACTCCATGGCAAACCCACCCAGTGGACTACTGTCTGTCATATGGGCTGAGAACACACCAATTGCTTTGCAACTTCTCTTGTAGCATTGCATGTAAAAGCAGTGGTAAAGGATACAACTTTGTGGAAGGACCATCAGCCAGGAAATTCCTGTACAGAGAAAGCCCTGGACAGGAAAGAAAGTCACACTCAGTAGTTGGGCGCAGGAAAGAGTCAGACTGACCAGAACTGAACGCGTTGGGCTTGCTCACCTCTCTGCCAGTGTCCATTCGTGTTTCCATCATGCATTTTCTCAGTGAGGATTCTCTGGAGCTGCAGCTGAGTGCTGGAGCCAGGAACACATTCCAGGCGAGAGGCTGCAGGCTTCTTTCTGTCAGCATTCAAAGCATCACTGACAACATAATTCAGGTTTCAGTGCATATCCTTCTGTTGCCTTGCACTTCGCTCTTCAGCAGGAAGCATAACCCGAGAAAGGGGATGGGTGTTGGAGATATTTTCCTGTCGCATATTCATCCATCTACAACATCAAACCCCTTAATGGATAGCTACTCAGAGCTGGATGGCTTTGCCTTTGAACTAACTGCCAGCATGCCAAAGGATTTGTTAGATGTTCAGGTGATTTAAAGTCTTTCCTCTGGAGACCCCGTGTGCAGATCCTAATTGGAATACAAATGTTTGACCTCTGCTGCTTTTCAAGCGTCCCTGGTACATAGAGATGGGGAAGGAAAGAAGAAAGAAAGGAAGAAGTGTTGTGGTGGTCGCAGAAGGAGGCTGGGATCAACAGTCAAGCCTCTTTTAATTTTGACCCCCTGGTCATCTTGTACATTTTTATCTGTTCTGACAGTGTAACGGGTGGGAGTCACCATTAATTTGTAGAGTCTAAAGGAAACTCTGAACTCAGATCAGACTTACTAATGTTAGTGAAACTTTGCCTAAGTGATTTGAGCACAGGGGGAAAATGTGCTAAACAGCAGTTTCTTTCTGATTTCACAGTTTTCAACCAATGGCACCATTAACACTGTAGCTATCAGTTCCTTCATGTGACACCCTCAGCAACAACCAAGCCAGGCCCAGAAAACGTGATATGATCATTCAGAACTGTAGCTAACGACTCATAAGCAAAGAGGACGCTATCGAGGGAGTAAGCCAGACACTGCCACCAAATAGTTACTGTCAATTTACTCACAGATAAGAATTTCAGTTAGGAGACATAGAGCATAAATCATGACCCTTCTGGGAAATGACAGCAGAAAGAACAGGGTGAAAACTGACTGTTTCTTACCAGAAGACTTTGCTCTAGGCTGCTCTTGATATTATTCCTTCCCCACTGTAGGATTATAGATGCATTAACAGCAAAATTGTAGTTCATTCAAGTCTCCCAATGTCTAGGAATCATTTTAAGTGCAATTTGGGAATGTGTTGACAGCTTTATGATAGCATGGTACCCATTCAAATTATTATTAAAGTCATACTTGCAGAGACTTGTGAAGAGAGAAGAGTAATCTCCTGCAAAAGAAGATGCTTGTGATTGTTCCTTTGGCAATTATTCATTTAGGAGCATCTTGCTGTGCACTAAGGCATCAAATAAATTGGTGCTCACTAATTTGGACTCTATTGAGAACTGAGCATTGAGTAGCTCAGACTATCATTATGTCCCCTTTGATTGGGAAGGTTTTTGTTCACACATGGTAATGGGTGGTTGTATTCCTTGAGGAGAGTGACACTATTCAAATATTTGCTGTGATGCAGAAGTAATTTCCTTTCTTTCTCAGTTACCTGTTAACCCTGTTACAATGAATCTCCAGTCTGATTTTCTTGATAATGAGCAAAAGCATCCAATCACCCCTCTGGCAGAAATGGTGTTACAATGGGAAGCAAAACCTCAGCTTTATTAAAATGTCAGGGTCGTATAAAAGCAACTCCCATGGTGTATTGGCTCCCAAATCTGTTTGTATAAATGGCACAGCCAAGTCCCACGCTGGAGGACCTTAGGTTTGACCACAGCAATTCCCCATTGCACAACGGAGGATTTTTACATTGCGGTTTTGTTCCGTTCACCAGCCACTGGAGAGGACATGACACGAGGTTTCAGTGGTTGTCGGTATTCCCCAGACACAGCCAGCAGATGTGCTGGGGGTATACGCTGAGCACTCACAAGGCTGGTGCTTATGCCCAGACGCGTGAGAGTTTTAAGCAAGAGCTTCATCCACACATCTCCCTTTGGTTCAGGAGGAGATATGCTATGTCTGCTGCTCTTTCAATGGAGGGTTTCTCAGAACCTCTGACATCATGGTCTTTTGAGGTAATGGAGAGGAAAAGTGATGTCTGCCCAGAGCAGCGCTCTGGCCACCAGCCCTTCTTTTCACCCCTTCCTCCCTAACAGAGGGGAAGGGCAAGAGCAGGGGAGGAGGCTGCATAAGCCTCAGAGTTGCCTTCAGCCAAGGCAGGCTTATGTGGGTCCCTGGCGTGGGGCATGGTACTCAGCGCTGCCTGCTTCTCCCTCACCTTCTCACACAACCACCTTCCTGTCTATCTCAACCCAGCCTCTAAGGCTTGTATGCCCTTCCTGAGACAAAGCAGGTCTTTCCCTCTCATCCCCAAGTTTTGCCACCAAAATCGTCTGCCCACACAGCCTGGAAGTCAGCTGAGCTCACAAACACATATTGTGGCTGCCTGTTACTGCTAGCATTCGCCTTCCCCACCTCCGCCTTCACACCCCTCTTTGAATGCAGCCTCCCTGGGGCATGTACAGCCTGCCCACCCTGCTTAAAATGTGTTTCACACTACACAGCATCATGAACAGCCTATGCAAGTAGGCTGAGGGAGAGCATGTACGTACTATCCTATTTATCTATGTTTATTTTTATTTTGTTTGTATTTGTTTATTATTCATTTCCACTGAAATATTATAGCTGCCAGCTGGCTCCCAGATTGAGAGCCAGCAAACACCCTTGGGGAGTTTCCAGCCTCGCTTCTTCAAGCACGTCTTCTATGCTGTACATCAGGAATTTTTTGAACAAGGTTTCTTCCAGTGCGTAGGTCACAGATAGACTGGGTGAGGCACATGGGGAACAAACCTCTCTCTCCCGATACCATGGTAACAGTTTTGAGTTTGTTCCAAACAGTAGCTCATCTTTGTGCTACCACTTTTAAGGTCCCTTCCTTCATATGGAACTGTGAATACAGTGATAGCACTTCCCAGTGCACGCTGCCTCACTGGCAAATGAGAATCATCTTGCTATTTCTATGCAAATGGATTTAATTACATTATTACAAACTGTTATTAGTAAAAGGCCTCAGAAGAAAAGCCTGACATTTCCGTAAGCTCCACTCCAGCACCAAAGCTACTCTTCTAAGCCTACATGACAGTGGATAGGGATTTCACGTGTCTAGGCTGCACTGTGCAAGAATTTCACAAGTGGAGAGCACCATAATTCAAATACCCATCAACAGTGCAATAAAGCATATTTGAAGTATGGTTCTGACCAAGTAACATTATACAGTAACTTTTGTCAAGAAATTGAGACTGGAAATGCAATCACTTTCCCACTGAAAATGATCACAGAGAAAACATTTAAGTGTTAATAGGACAATTTTGTCAGGAATGCATCACTAATATTGTCACCCATGCTGTGTGTTCAAAAAAATCAGACCATGAGGGTTCTTGGTAGGAGCTATGCTGTATAAAGCACCGTCTTCACTGGAAGAAGTATATATACCTTCTGAGCCCTATTTATGATTTTAAACAATTGGGAAAGTTTGTGAAAACCCAGGTGCCTCAGCCATTTGAGGTTATATTTAGGCATCAAAAAAAGTAATCTGACTTCTAAAGGTGCTGAGCAAAGCACCCCCAACTGCAGTCAATTAGTGGCATATATAATTTCAAAGCGCATCCTGACCACACACAAACATAAAAATGCAGTTGGCCAGATTGTGAGCTAGCACATAAGCTTTATACCAGTTGAGAGCCCACCCTGATATTTCAAGAGATTTTGCTGTAATTATGTATGTTTTTAGGTGGATCTCAACCCCTGCTTGGATTTTTGAATGCCTTCTTTCAAGCACAGGACAAGACCATCATCCAGAGGAGCTGCTTGTCCGTTTTTTATCCCTGGCTTTGTTTTTAGGCAGTTTAAATGTTTCAGGCCTTCAGCACTCCTGAATGTAAACTGGTGGTAGTGTTTTCATGTACATGGTGTAACCATTGTCATTCAGGGAGCTGAAAATATTATCATTAAGAAGAAAAAGAAAGGATCTTTGTGTGATCTAAAAGCATCATGGCATGAACAGAACCTGCACTGGATGTTCCAGTAACACAGGGAAATAGGACGCCTCAAAAAAATTACTTCACCGGTCATGAGAGAAACAGGAACACCACAGATCTCTTCTTAAAGCAAATCTCTCGTTTATTGTTTATCTGCAGAAAAGAGACATGGATAAATTGCAGAGACATTATTTCAGCAGTCACCTTTGGAAAAAACAGTTTCTAAAGATAAAATGAAACATACAGTTCTAAAAATACATTCCAATATGGATGGTCAAGGTGGACAAATACTACTTTTTTTTTCCCACAAGAAACTTGTGAGAAAAAAACTCCTTACTACCCGAATAAGGCTTTGCAACTTACAGCTTCTCCTATATTTAAAAGTCCTTTTCAGCTAAGTGAACAGGCTATAAGAGAAAGAAACTATTTCACTTACCCTGCTTCAGCATCCTCATGTAGACATCCACCTGTACCACTTCAAGCAAAGAGGATGTGGAGGACATCCATCTACCCTGCAGAGCCTCTTAGCTGAAAACTCCTAGCAGTTTTTCTCTTAGCGCATTCTAATAAAAAAACAGAAGGAAAGAGCACTATCTATCTCACAACACCATATTTTCTTCAAATTCCAAACATAAACCATATGTAGCTTCTATTGCTTCCTTTTCCTTTGCATTCTTTACAGATGTTGTATCTCTAGAAATACTCGTCTCAAAATAGTCACTCTGGTTTGATTTTTTTTCCCAGAAATGTGTTTTTAATTTTTATGTCATTTTTCCTGGAGTTTAAAGGGAAGCATTAGAGATGACCTAACATAATGACTGTGTGTTTTGTAAACACAGACGGAGAGAGGAGGAAGTGTTAGCAAATAACAATGCAGGCTGGAACACAAATAAAAGTAATTTTAAAACCAGTATAAAAATATAGTTACAGCTTCAAAGAAAAGCAATCAGGGTTAAAACCAAATTCTGTTCAAATACTGTTAAAATTTTATGATTTTTACTATAACATTATCTTCAGACTGACATGCTCCATACGCACAGTAAAAGTGTATTTCCAAACATTTTCAGTCATGTTAAACAAAATGACTCCAGAAGTAAAGAGAAAGTTGAAGGAAATGGGATTACTGGAAGAGATGTGGAAATGGTCCTGTTGACTATCAGAATCTGGTAAGATTATATTAGGGAGAAGACGTCCTACTCCAGATTATGAAGACGGACGAAGTGGGGGAAAAAACATATTAAGAATGACAATTTTGTTCTGTGTAAGTCACCAAGTTTCAAAAGCTATTTTTCTTAATTGGCACAAAAGTAAAATGTTTCAAAAGTTTTTGTGAAATATAATGGTAAAGAAAGATGCATTTTCAGACAGAAAATAGCAACTGTTTGATTCAGGTCCCTCTGCTGCTTTTTCTCTCGTCAGAAAGAACCCATAAGACCACCACCTCAAAACCCTCTGTTGAACATTTGATCATAAATGATGGGTGTAAATGTTTGTGCTTTAAAAAAATTAGCTTTTTAGAAAAACAGTAATACACTGAAGAGTACAGTCTGCAACCCATTTACAGAATGGATGCGAGGAACAGAGAAGGCAAATGGCTGCTCAAGGTCATAAAGAAAATCTTTTGAACCCAAATCTCCAAACAATACAGGGCTTCAGTTACGAGAACAAACATCCTTCCACTGTCCCCAAAACTGATGAAGGTGCTGGAAGTACACATAATTTTTCTCAAAAGCTGCCAACTAGTATAAGAATTATCACTTGCTGTTAAAGTGTTTCAGGTCTCTCTTTAAGAAATGTTTTATTTATGCTCCATAAGAGAATTTATTGCTAACAAGAGGGTCACCACCAAAAGTGTGCACCATCAAAATGCCTCTGTGAGTGTGAGGAAAGATTTCACCATATATATTTTGTGAGGGTACAAGGACATAAAGGTAGAACTTGACCTCAGGAGTGGTAATAGATGGGAAACTTGAAACACAAATGTTTCCTTACCAGGCTGTCTAATGACAGATACCTTGCTGAGACAGTCTGATTTTAAAGTATGCTGACTTCTTAGGATGAAAAGTACAAAGTGTCCCAGATACAGATATCTTTAACTCATCATCTGCCTGGTTCTTGAGGTGAAGTCTAGTAAGATTTTTCCCTAAAAAGAATAAGCAGAAAGTTTTTCAGCCAGCTAACCTGAAGTAACAAATTATTTTCTTCTGCCTCACATGAATGTGGTAGACTTCACCCAGCAGAAGGGCTGGGGTGTGGAAGGTAAACCCTCAGTTTACGGCTGCACCTCAGTCCTGCAGCATGCCTGTCAAAACCTGCGTGAGGGCAACGGGCTCACGAAACAGCGGTCCTTACAGCTGAGCCTGCTCTGTAAGAGGTAGAGAGGTGGAGCAGCCATCTGTGGACAGAAAGGCCCCTTCTCCACAGGACACAATGCCTGTGGCAATCCCAGCACCCCAGGTCCTACCCACGGCACCGCATCTGCCATCGCCAGCTCACTGGACAGAGTCAGGCCCCGTGACTCAGAGAAAGTCACAATCAAACTAAGGATTTGTTAATTGACAGAACTTCCCAAACTGCAACGGAAGTCCCAAATTCTCAGTGCTAGTCCCTTCCTCTTTGTTCCCTGCCATAGTCACTCTCTCTTACCCATTTCAAGCCATGCAGGTCTAGCCACCACTGGTTTTCAAGAGCAAAGGACAAACATTGCTAATCAAACTTTCCTTCTAGAAGTTTGTTTGCTAAGTGGCAAAGCCTCCTTTCCTAAGAGACAGGTTCTTAGGTTCCACAGGTTCCTAAGAGACCACCTGTGTTTCAAAGGGCAAACAAGTTACGAGATTCCCCACTTGTCCATGGGAAACATGTTAAATCCTGTCAGCACAGATTAGAACCAATACTGTTGAAATATTGGCAGCACATCAGTCCATGAAACTACTGGAAGCTCTGTTTTCCATTTTAACCATGTATTTGGTCAACTCATTAAGAGCTAAGTCTTATTTTGACAGCTTTAGGCTAACTATATTACATTAAATTTAATTGCCAGATGTAAGGGATCTAACTACATCTACTCTTTCTATGCATGTAATACTCTTTGCCTGCATATAATTCTAGCCAGGGAGCATTTATGAAAAGACATACAATTCACTGCAGCAGTCCCATCCACCCTGCTTTCCCCAGCCAATCCAGCCCAACAGCAGTCCTCAACTATTCTTCCTGTCTTACGGAAGTCCTCCTCATCTTCCACCCCAAATCTTGCAGTTCAAACTCAATGACATCTCCCACTGAAATCACAGTTGTTTTTACTGAACAAAGATTATAGAGTTTGTCCCAGGTTTTCAAAAACATCAATGGTTTATATCTGAATTAATTAGAGGAAGGGGAAAGTGTTTTAAATTGCCCCTTAATGATGGCATCTCCTCCAAAATGTTTACCTGTTTGAAACCCATGTGGCTTTTATGTCTCTGTGTACTAAAGAATCTGTTCAGCAGCTGGGACTGCTGCCGTTTTGTGAAATTGGGTTCATGCAGCCAGCTACAAAAAAAGAAACTAAATGGGTTCATGGGAACTTATTTTAGATTAAAAGAAAACAAAGACATAGCCTTTAGAAGACCATTTGGGGGGAAAAAAACCCAGAAGATGGCCTTTTGTATGCAGGAAAATCTGATGCTGTTTTCTTTAATTTCCTTGAACAACACATCATTTAAACTTTTTTATCTCCTGTCAGCTCTGCAGAAGACCAGACCTAGGAAAGAAATACAGGCCAGCAGGCAGAACATCATTTTGATCACACAAACCTGATTAAATGCAGAAAAATTAAAAAGAGTCTAAAAGCAGAGAGAACCGCAAAAATCAAAGCAAAAGAGAAAAATGTTTTGCCAAGTCTTGGCATTGAATAATGTTGCGATTCTTAGTTCAGGATCAGCAGGCAGTCAAGGTTTGAAAAGTGGGCAAACCAATAGAATTTGATCTTTGTTGGAGGCATGGACAAGACATACGGAAAGACATGGAACCACGTTTGAACCAGGCTGATATGTGTTTCTCTCATGAGAAAGTGGCACGTAACAGCGGAATCGTTGTGAGATCGGACTAGATTTTGGACTGAAATAACAGAACAACTGCTGTTATTTACTGATTTACTGGTCTTTACTGGTTTTGGAATCTGAAAACCCAGCAGGGCACCGAGCAAGACACCCATATCAGACAGGGATATGGGAATTGGGATTCCCTCATTCTCAGCTCAAGTCTTCAAGGGCATCAGAGGCTCTGGTTACAAGACAGCAGAAGCCCTGGCAGATCAGGGGCAGTTGGAGATTCCATTTTTAAGCCTTCCTTGTCTTCCCTGGCCCAGCGGCACTTGCTGATTATCACCAATTCACATGGGCTCATGTTTATGCCTGTGAAATAGTATATCACAAACTTTCTTATATTAGAAGGAAATGGCTGAGTTGAAACAGTAGAGAGGACATCTGTAGGCCATCTTTCTGCACCGATTTTCTTTCATGACAATTCCAGATAGCCACTGTCATGTCCCAAAGTGCTTTGCAAAATAGGAAGCCTACCATTGCTATAGCAAAAATCATGTTGCTAGTAGCATTACTGTTAACTTCAGCCATGAAGCAACAGTCACTGCAAGGCACAGATTCTTCCTCATCCCACTCGCAGCCCAGAGCAACAACGAGCAAAAAGCAAAGCCATCTGTGCCAAAGGAATTCACTCATAATTACAGAGTGACATGAATTGTCCTCTGCAATTAATGATGGAAAACGTTCTGACTTTGCAAGCTGTTTTGTCAAAACCGAAGAGGAAGCACTGCAACTGCGGTTGCCAGGGAGGGTGGTGTGTATGTACCTGGCACATGCACACGTGTATGTAGTGTGGAAGATGCCTGGCTTGGTGCCACCATATGCTGTTTACCTTCACAGGGGCTCCGACTGGAATAGGCAGCAGAAAAGGAAACAGCAGCTCTCTAAAGAACTAAATCTGTTGGTGAAGATGAATGGATGCATACAGCATATTTCACTAACTCTGATAGTCAAGTTCACAATGCTGAGTTATCTGCCATGCTACAAAATTTAACCTCCCTTGCCCTTTACCCAGGAGAAATGACCAGGTATTTCTTGAACCATGCTCATCAAAGCAATCGCTTGCAAGTTCAAGAAAGCCCATGCAACTAACGTCTTGTTGCAAAAGCATTGCCTTCAGCTGAGGTCCCCAGCGCTTCTGGCATCAAAATTGTTCTGAACCTTTAAATACACAGCAGATATTGACATTAATGCAAGCCTGGAGCTTGCCTATTTGCTTCTGTGCAGTGACCAGCAGTTCTGACGCAGATCATCAGTGCTGCTGTTTGAAGAAGCTGGGGTACGTCAAAAGGTGACCTAACAACTCTGACACACATGCCTGCTGACAAGTAATAGATTCAGCTTCTTTGATGTCAGACAATGTTTGATAGAGCCCAACTTGGCTAGTCGGACAAATAGTCACCATGTGTATACAAGATAAAGATGTGCATTTGGCAGGGGGAGGGGAGCTGCTCTCTTGTAAAATTCTGAGTAAGTTTTCCTGAAAAAAGAAATTTACATTTTAATCTCAAGTAAATATCACAGTTTGTCTGTGCTTTGTAATGCAATATTAATATTGCATTATGCTATTCTTCATGTATCAAATGAAATGAGTCCTGACATATGGCTTTCTTCAGAGAAGTTTCATTTTTCATAGTTACTGAAATGCACTTTACAAGTGTTAGACTCCCCCCTCCCTCAAACTTGCACTGCACTTTCTCACAAGCACTGAAGTGGGGTTTTTTCCACCCAAATTGCATGTAATAAAAGAGAGGCAATTGCACTCTCACAAGAAACTGTAAACACACTGTTAATACAAGCACCTACTCCTTTGAAAAGCCTGCTTCTTGGTAGACACGCTCTGCTATTTTTTCCTGAGTGTTATGTCAATACAGAGAATCTGAAGTATTTCCAAGAGGTGGTCTAGAAAAGGCACTAAAGCACAGGAATGAGCACTAAGATATTTTTCCCACATTTGACACAATCAAGAGAGCCACGGCAACTCCAAACCTGTAGTGGATGGCAATTGACATACTGTGGCTAAGGAACCACTTCCAGGTTTTGATGCTGATTGTCCTTTACTCAGACGATACTTCTTCAGCATTGTGGGTTTGTTTTTTAAGGCTGGAGGGGGTCATTATTGCCTCCAGCATCAGTTTGTAACAGCCACATACACTGCAAAAACCATGAAAGACAGGCAATACTCTGTATCAAGGTGCCCATTTCTAGAAGGGATCCTAACCCAGTGAGCTTTTACAATGGCTAGGCAGCCCTGTCTGATGCTGTTACAACTAAGCAAAGCACAGGTTGCCATGGATGATATGCAGTTAGCATGAGATTTTCTTCATGTCATAACTGTTTTAAGGTCTGATATTGCAAGTCACTAACACATAAAGTGACAAATGCTCATTCAGCAACCTGAAGCTAATAAAAAAATAATTACTGCTTGTCATTATGTGAGAAGAAGCTGACTACGCTAGCTGGGCAAAGGAGGAAACTGAGAGGTGAGATTTTACAAAACCAATTTTTAGCTAGTTAAGTAATGTTTGTGAAATTTAATGAGACTATTAAAACTGTCTGGACTCGAGGGTGCCATAAGGTATTCATACCACTTCAATCTTGGTTTTGTTTTGATAGCCAGAAAATGGTGAACTGTAATTCAGTCATATTTATCATTTTCATCTTATTTCAAATTTGATGTTATTTACACTTTAATATTTTGAGATGTACATATGTAAGTTGCTGCTTGTACTGTTTCTTTTCAGTGAAATGATATCAAGCAAAACTGCTTTTTTTCTGCACCAAAACACACATGAAAATGATAACCAACTCTCTTTAAATTATTTTCATTAAGGATTACTTTCCATTTCACACCTGAACTTCAAGATTTACCTGATAATATGAAATAGCATTTTCATACTAAGGATTTGTTGGCTACTTCAGTTGAAAAGGTTCACAAAGCTGAAAGAGTAACACACAATTTTCCTTTGCATTTAAAGGATAAAATTGTCCCAGTGAGAATGGACTTTTTCACTGATCTAGGCTAAAGCCTAGGTCTGTCTTTATTTATGAAACAGATTGGCTTTTTTCAGAAAAGGCCAGTCATAATGGTATGGCTACCCACCCTCATGATTATAGTCAGGACACTGATTTCATCGATTCATGCCACACCAGCAGCACCAGCCACAACATTTTTGAATTGTTTTGTGTCCTACCAGTCACTTTTTTCTCCCGTTCATAAGTACCTTTTCAAGACAGCTATTTCTGTCTTGAGACAGAGGCAGATTGTGCAAATCTTGAGGCAGATTTCTTTTTTTTCTTTCTTTTTTTTTTTTTTTAAGCTGTCCTTCTTCTAATTGAATTTGGCCTTAATGGACAAGAAAAAAGCAAAAGGAGAAAAATAATCTTTCTTGGTGCTTCTGCCCGCAAGGTACAACATGCTTTTAGAATTTAGGATAAGGAAAAGCATGCTGGATTGATTCCAGTTACTTGACTTTTGGAGAGAATATCCATCCCCAAAATAGCTTTCATGGTTGTTACTTGCCAATTGACACAAATTAAGAGCAGATTGTTTTCATTTGATTTCTTCTTCTCTCAGGTCTCTAATTTCATATTCCTGCTATAGCTTCCCCATCTTATTCCCGAACCTCCCTCACTTCCTTGCACACTGCTATAAAAAGGAGCATTTTCTTTCTTCATCAGTGCTCAGAAGCTTGATTCAGAGCTTTAGTATGACTAATGGAAAATAATGTTTACAAATTTAATTGAGTGAAGAAAGGTTTGGAAAGGATTTTCAGCATGCGTACTTATGTTTGTTCTGATGTGGCTTTGTGTGATTGTTAGGGAATACTTAGCTAACTTTATAGAAAATAAAAAATGTGGTTTTCTGCAACTTTCTGTTTACAAAGAAAAAAAAGAGGAGTTTAATCTCATCAATATATTCACCTTCCACAACTAACAGCAAGTATGAAAAAGAAAATGGAAAATACTTGGTAGATCTACAAAACCCAGGGTTTTTAAGACAGAGCTAGGTGACATTAACATACTTCTGAGTAAGAGGATTTTTTTTAAAATCAGACACCAGGTGTGTAAATAAAACTGGTTTTGTTCCATCTTCCCTGCTATATAAAACTAATAGAAATTCAACTCATCATGTTGATATCTACTTTATCTCACATGCCAGGAGGCCTTCCTCTTCATTGCTCTTGTCCTGGCAATAAGGGAGGTATGTGGACTGTAAGAGGACGTAGATTTACAGAGGAAGGAACACATGATGGGAAGTTCAGGACTGCTGCTATGAGAGGATAAAGAAGCCATTGTAATCACTCACGTGTCACTTAATATTTTTTGACAGCAGCTGCTCCTCTCTGTACTCGAGCACCTTTCATTCTAAGTTAACCAGGTTTTCAACATGGAATAGCTGGAACAAAGAGCACACATACTAGAATTTGCAGTACAGGGTCCCTGAAAGCCTCGCATACATAGCTTGTAAAGGAACAGCCCAACTCATTTATTTCTCTATGAGTTCACAGTTTAAACAAAACATATAAATCAGATTGTTAATGCTCAGTGGTAGTAAACAGCCCAAGGTTGCTCTAGGACAAAGGAACACTGCAAAGGAACACAACATTCTGAAATGACATGTATATAACAAAATAAATGCATCAAAGGAATGCTCAGTTATTTTCTAAAATGTTTTTGAAAGTATAGGATGAGAGGGGGGATGTTGTGGACTTGGATTAAACAACAGCAGGAAGAAATACAAACTGAATTTCAGTAGATTTAGCAAATCATTGAGGAATGGCTTATAATGGTTTGGAACCATTTAGGAGTAGATACTACAGATCTCCGCAGGCCATTAAGTTAGCATAAGCCTTAATGTCAAGAAGCTGCTGTAAAGAAGCCTGTAGCAGTTTCATAACCATGACCAGACATGGCTTGTATATACTAGGCAATTAGTTACAGCTTAGTGTGACAAGTATACTTTTGTCTCTAGATCAAGCTGCCAACTTCTTTCATTTTATTTTCCTCTTTACAATTGATGAAGAAATAAAAGAAGAATTAAAATGCAAAGGGACAAGCTAGGTACAATTGCCATGTCTGCACCATGCTGGGTTGAAATCCCTCAGTGGACTGTCTTGCATCATATAAGGTATTTGCATGCCCCTAGAGTGTCATTTATCCCTTATCCCTTTATGTAAATTAATGCAGTTTTTTGGCTTGTGAACAGCATGTTGTTAGTTTTTATAGTTGTTTGCAGGGTGAAAGAGTGTTATATTTAGAGATACATTAACGCAACAGGAATATTCTCTGGAGCTATTGTCCACAGCTAAAATACTGATATGAGAAAGAAGGGGCCTGAAAAAGCCAGCCCTTTATGACAATGTGTAGGCAGAGTCAATTTTCTTCCAGAAAAGACCCTAGCTGAGACTATTTATATTAGCATTCAGCCTTTGTTGAACATCTCCCTCATAAAACTGGCCTATGTCTGCTTATTAATAAAGTATTTTGTTTCTCTGGACTCCTCATTAAAGGAGAAGGAACTGATCGTGCCCAAGAGTTGCATTGCTGCTATTCGGCTCCCACCTCTCCTATTAAGAATTCCCCAGCCACCAGGTCTGCGGCTAAGTAACATTAACATAAATTTTCCAGGGGAAAGACTGCAGCACAAACAGACTCCTGGAGAGAAAGAAAGGTGGCCTGGCTAATGCCTAGGCTTACACACTGTGTCCTGCAAGTCCTTCCATATTCAGGGGACTTCACCAGCTGCTGAAAACCTGTTTGCACAAGAGGCGGTCTTGGGGTCAGAGAGGAATCTGCAAAGCAAATGTCATGACACCTTTTGGCAGAGATAGTGCTGGGGGAAGAAGACACAACGTAAGACTAATACAAGTCAATAGATGTAAAAGTACTGAACAGCACTGGTGAAAAGCCTTACAGCTGTTTTCTTGGGTATTTGTGCAACCTGCTGAGGGAACTGCATGCTAAAAAGTCTCATAAAGTGCAGGTTTAAAAGCTCAGTCTATCTATCTTGTCTGTCTCTGGTATAATAACCAGATTCTATTTCAGTGTGGCTCTTTTCTCAGGCACAAAATTGGAAATCTTTACTTGTGCCTATATGTGCTTTCAGCAATGACTTTCCGCGTACTACTGATATGCAATGTTGAACAGACACTGTCCAGCCCCAGAAACAGAAAGCATATAAACTTATCAAGGTGCTGCTGCTGCACCTGAGCTAATCAGTAGTAGGCCTAACGAGCCCAGGCAAAACCCCACATTAATTCAGTTTTCATGCTGTTAGGACCCAGGCGAGCACGTCTGCTGTGCTGTGCTCAGCTCCACTGTGCGGTACGTAGGTGTCCTCTGTGGACATTATCCATCGTACCTATGTGTTGTAAGCTGTTGAGGTGGTGGAAGAGTACCTTCTCCTTTTCTGTCTCTGCAGAATTGAGTTTAGAACCCTTAAAATCTTTGAGGGATTGTGTTTTACAAGATTACAGTAAATAACCGCATAATGGCATAATAGGGAACATATATTTGTCATAGAGGCAAGTTTTTGTAGTTGTAGGAAGTATTTGGAAAGCAAAGTATGAAAATGAAAGGGTGCACTTGTACTGAAAACCTAATTTGAAAGTTACAGGTAAGCAGTCTGCCAAGTGATAGATAAAAATACGCAATTAATGTTACAAATAAAAAATAAAGCCCTCCCCCTCATTCAATGGTAATAATTCTTTAAATAGTTTAAAAATTGTTGGGGCTCACTTGTGGGAGGGAAGGAGAGAACAAGGGAAATAGCAGTTATTTCTTTCCTCCAAACTCTTTGCCATGCAAAGAATTGAGCTCCAAAATTCCCAAATGAGTTTCACCTGTTACGGAGGGTTTGCATGTGTCTGATGGTCCTCTGGAGGCAGCTCTCCCAGTAAGCCAACCCTTCCCACGGCAGCGCACAGTAGCCGCAGCTTCTAATACAGCCACAGATGGGGCAGGGAATGGGCTCCTGTAAAATTTCTGTCATATTCAGGCTTTGCTCTGCTTCTTCTTGGTTGTCACTGCCCAAGGAAGTTGCTGGCCTTGCATTGATGGAAATAGGTGCTGCTCACCCATAATGCGTCCCCAAAGGACCCACAACCCAGGTAAATAGAGGCTGATGGACGGTTTTAGGAAGGGGACGCGGGGCCTGAGGTCTGTACCAGAGCTGGAAGGTAAAGGCAGGCTTCCAGGCAACGAGCCCTGACCCCACTCACCACCTCTGCCTCCCCAGCACAGCCACAAGCCTCCAGCTCAAATGAAAGCTGTGGGCCTACTGTGTGCAGCCACCTTTTTGGAAGCCAGAGCATCTGACTGCTATCAGCACACAAACCACAAACACCACCACCTTCTTTTAGGTGTTCTGTGACCTGTCCAAGTTAGGCATTTCCTCTCATGAGCACAAAAACTTAGAAATGTAGTTTGAGAACATTCACTCCCTCCCTCTAATGACACTGTTCAACCTCAAGTGTTGAGACAGAACAGAGAGAAACTGACTTCTTTGAAGAAGTGTGGGCTGGGAGTGAAGCTAGCAACTCCAGACCAGTTAAGGTGTATGATGTTCACAAACACTTCAGTGGTGAGGGCCAGACATGTGGCAGACAGCAAAACACAACGAAAGTGGCAGAGGAATAAGAGAGTGACATTTAGATTTGTGGAGAGTCCTTGACTTTCTTGAGACAACATACAGTTTTGTAGTTTAGTATACTATATGTAGAAATGTGTCTCTTTGCTAGTCACCTATTTATCACAAGTAAAGCTTAAGACTCCCTAAATTTCAGCTTATCAGTGTATCAAACACACAGTTCTCTTGTGCTCATAAGCAAAAAATTGTCGGACAAGAGTAGAAAAGCAGGTAAACTCATAAGGTAATGTTCCCGATGTGAACAGTAGAATGGAATTAACTGAGAAATTGCCCATACTAAACACAGGCAAATTCTGTGCTTGTCTTCTGTCATACCGATTACTACATACCAGAAACCTTTTATATTTTAAAAAATATTTAAAAGAAAGAAAAAATGTCAAAGAAATCTGGATGAATGCCAGTCTAAGGAGTTATAGGCATGCAAAACCAGTTTATTCAGAGTTTCTTTCCCTTCTACGTGGAGGCCCCATGGCACTGCTGGGAACTCTGCTCAGTAGCATACTTTGTAGTTCACTGACTGGGATTTTCTGTGTCTATGTTATTAATGGTAAGTAGTTGGTAAATGTGTAAATCATTGCACATCGAGATAATACAGAACAGTACCCACTGTGGTATTATAAATCTCTAAAATTGATTCTTAAACTAGCTGAGATGTAGTCTAGGGTTGCTTGTTCAGGCTTAATTTGACTTATCAGCTATGATACCATCTGTATTTGAAGAGAAACAGCTGCATTTTCAGCTACTAAAGCTGACTTGAGCACTTTATAAAAGAGACCAGTTGAATCAACACAGATACAATCTCTTTCATATTCATTAACTGTCCCAGCTGAAAAATGTTCCAAAGCAAATAAATGAAGCAAAACCAAGCAATAATACAAGTGTAGCATTTCAGTGAATGGAAAATTTTCTGTTTCTGAAACCAGTGAGAGCCTTCCCCACCCCAGTGACAGAAAACTTTTTATCCAGGCATGCAAGTGACAAATGGGGTCCTAGAGGTCTTCTAAAGAAAAAAGCTATTCCCTGTGCCTGCGCAGTGCTCCCTG
The DNA here is from genome assembly GCF_964199755.1 of Larus michahellis. Taxonomy (NCBI): domain Eukaryota; kingdom Metazoa; phylum Chordata; class Aves; order Charadriiformes; family Laridae; genus Larus; species Larus michahellis. Next base: position 37,376,644 of record NC_133930.1, read on the forward strand.
CCACCCAGACCTCCCGGGGCACAGGCTGGGAACCCACCAAAGCACACTGGCTCCCTATGCTCGGTCCCCTCAGAGGAGACTGGGACATGGAGAGGGCAAGCGGTGCCATACCATGCACCACCGTGCTCACCGGGGCCCATCATGCTGCTGGGGAGTGACCGCTTCCCTCTTGGGTCTCCATCCACATGAGCAGGAGACGGGAGTGCCCAGGTGCTTGGTTCTCCGACAGCCTTCCCACAGCAGGCTCAGGACTCCCTGTCCAGGGACTCGTCTCTCACCATTAGGCTCTCTTGAATGCAGCTTGGCTTATTCCAGGCTGGGCTTTTTTAGGGAAAAGCCATTAGTTTAAGATATCCAGAAAGAACTGCTCTTTCAACCAGTTGCATTTGACTGAAAGTTACATACCACTACCCCTCAGAGAGGGCAATAAAAATCCAGGTCCAAAAGAGGCAATTTTGCCTGCTGCTGTTTTGGTCTTTTGCCCATTGGAGACTGGGAGTCCCTGCGGCGGAGTCTCACACATGCCTGAGGCTAGCTTGGCTCCTGGCAGCCCTGCTGCACCTCTCGGGGCATGGCCTGCAGGATCTTACACAGAACAGCAGGAGAGAGAGACAAGAAGGGACTGGCCTTAAAGTTAAAAGCCCTCTGATGCTCAGGAGGCTGGAGCTGTTACCATCCTGGGGACTCCAACGTGCTTTTCCTGTGAGCAAGAGATCTGTCATAAGTTTAATTTAAGAAATATTAAATCAATTAATTTTGTTGTTGTCCCCAGTCACAACGCCCCAGCTACATTGGCCAAAACTAATCATGGTATCAAAAAGAGAAGCAAGTTTAAAATTATGCCCAAACACAGGCTTGGAAATCACAGCCAGTCCCACTCCATTATCTACCAAGTGAGATGCAGGCACTTGGAAAGCGTAGAGGAAAGAAATCGTCTTTATTACTGTACTCCACTTTCATTATTACTACTTTTGCCTGTGCTGAAGGGGGATGAGGGAGATGATTAAGTCCCTGTTAGCTGAGATCCCTGGGCAAAACCCTCCAGGTAGCTAGCCAACAGCTTCTCAAAGCTTTGCATGCGGTGCTGACTTATGGCACAAGCACCCTGAATCCATCTTTCCGTAAAACATGCTGGAATAATGCAGACCCTCTGTGGGCCTTTTCCGAGCCTGGATGGTGCCTCAATACAGCCATGTGCATCAGTCCATCTCACCACAGCATGGAGTCTAAACGGAGGGGATGAGGGGCGTTTCTGTTTGTCTTCTAAAGATACCTTTCATCAAACACTGAACACAACAGACACGCTGCCAAAGATCCTTCCTCCAAAGAGCTTCATAGGATGAACACATCCATCTCCCCAGGGAATTAAAACTTTCAGTAATATTTTTATGTCTTATATTATGCGGAGCAGAAATCCTAAATAACGAAGTGTCAAAACAAGACAAATAAGACAATCTGTTTGCTCGAGCAGGGACAGGCAGAACAGAGCCTCCCATGCCATGAATGTCATGAAACTAACTAAGTGTAACAACACAGCCTGAAATCTTGTTCCTCTGCACATCTGTCCTTTCAGTGTTTGCCTGGCCTACTTAAAAACCTTCCTAAGTTTCAATTTCGATGTTGGTTTTTTTTTTTCCTTTTTAAATAAAATAGGCAGAATTTTTTCTCCAAGGAAAACGTAGATAATATAGCAGGATGGTGTCACAAATGGCAGTGTGTGTTGGCAGGCCAGAGACCATAGAGAGTGTATTTTCCACTTCCAGTCACAGGGCCCAACAGAAATTATATGAAGCATACTAGCAAACCCAGGTGATGCCTTTACTAAGCATCTTAATTCAGTATCTTCATTTTAACGAGGCACAGGGGAGAATCCTTATTTTGCAAACCTGACATATTATTCAGCTTACAATATGAAATACACACCCAGCCTTTAAACTCAGCTAATCGGTAGAGATTGACTGGAGAACAGTGTGTAAATACACTGCTCAGCTGGAAATTTAGAATGTTTAATAAAGAAAAATACACAATGTTTCTGCATATATTGTATCTGTTTCATATAATACACAGCACAGCATTATAAAGGAAATGAGAATAATCAATTGTAGCTTTGTTTATCCAAGCAATCTAAGACAGAAATCTACTTTCCAGTCCTGTAAACTATTTACTATCTCCAGTAGAAACTGATTTCTCGTAACATCTGTGGCAGCTATTACATAGGAATTAGAAAGGGGTGAATTTAAGTGCACAGGTAACTGGAAAATATACACATGGTTGCGAGAAACGAATTTGAATTGAAAAGGGATGCTTTTCAGTTTTGATTAAAGCATTTTTGAATCTGTGTTACTACAAAGGAAGCATAATGAAGCCTGATGAAGAGAAATTGCAATGGATCATTGCACAACTACTTCTGTTTCCTGCTACCTACCGGAAGAATAGAAGTGACATCTCATGCCACTCGTGACAGACCAGAGATGGCACCAGTCATCATGTCAGCAGGGAACTCACCACGGGCAGCTGGGAACTCCAGCTACCTAGAAAGCCAATGTCATAAGATGACCCCTTAAGTGGTATGAGTGGCTGCAAATGAAAGACTGTAAGGAAATAACTGTGCAGGTTGTAGCTGTGTCACTTAGAGTCATCATAGCAAAAAATGTCTTCTCAGGTAAAATCAAATACTTGGACGCTGATGTCCCTAGCAAGAGCCAGTACACCAGGCAGAATGGCAATGATAACCAATGTGTTGTTGAGGTGGAAGGGCACAACAGGTCAGCTGCCAGGAGACTTATCTTCCTTCATCAATGCCTGATCACCTGTCAGGAAGTTATCACCAATGCACCCCAGAGACTCTCTGGATTGCTTGTGCCCTGTTGGGTTGTCCATCCAGCAGTTACCAGGGTGGCTGAAGTCCTCTACGTGGACCAAGTCTTGCAAATGTGAGGCTTCTTGCAGGTGTCTGAGAGGCCTCATCTACTTACACTTCCTGGTCAGGCGATCTGCAGCAGACACCCACTACAACATCACTCATATGTTGGTGTTCTCACTAATCAAGTGATTTGTGAGATCACTTGGCTCACTGCCCATCTCAAGGTAGAGCTCCATTCAATCCCACCGCTCTCTCACAGAAAGGGCTCACATGAACTCCTCCTCCTCTCCTTCCTGGCTTGTCCCTCTAAAAAGCCTGTATTCACCCATGGCAGGACTCCTTCATGTGGACTATCCCACCACATTTCCATGATCCCAGTGATACCTTAAACCTGCAGATGCAGACAGACCTCTGATTACACCTGTGTGTCCCCAGGGCTGCAGGCATTAGTGTGCGGGTGCTTCCAACAGGCACCCAGTTGTGCCGGTTTCCCAGAAAGGACATGGTAGGTTTCCTCACAGTGCCATGGTATTTAGGCTGAAAGCCCTAATGTGCAAGGGCTTTGTTGATGCAACACAGGCTGTACAGAGTCATTCAAATCAGATTATTAGCATTTCCATTTTCGTAATGGAATATTACTCTCTAGCAAACACATATATATATGCACATACCTATAAAAACAAAAAAATCACACATTAGCCAGAAATACCAATTCATAATAACGACAGGCAGCACACTAATGAAGAGCTAAGTTAGCTGCCTCCAGTAAGATTCAGTATGTCTGTCTGAACAGTAAATTATTGTTGCTTTAGTGGGTGTTTGTGAGAAACACAATGCCGTTTTTACCCCATGTGTAATAATTTTGGGTGTTTGTTACGGTTTCATGTTATGAGAATGGCTGCTCTGAAATACCCAGCTGATGTATGTTACAAATTCCCAATGAAACTAATGGTGCACACAAGAAATAAATCTACTTTTGTATTTGCAGCAGGAATCATTTCATTTGGTTTGCCGGTTTTTTGCTTTCCTGGAAAAGGCCAAACACCTGCCTGCTGATGGGAAGTAGTGAGTGAATTCCTAATTCTGCTTTGCTTGCATATACTCGGCTTTTGCTTTATGTGTTAAACTTTCTTTATCTCAACCCATGAGTTTTCTCATTTTTACCCTTCTGAGTGTCCCCCCTAACTCACTGGGGGGGGCTGAGCGAGTGGCTGCGTGGGGCTCAGCTGCCAGTCAGGGTTAAACCACAACAGAACCATTCTCTGTAGTGGGTATTCCCTTTCCTGACCCAGTGATATATCTGGACACAGTTAAGGTAACATGGTGATTTAATTGTCTGACTCCACCTTCAAATCAGGTACGTAGACATCTGGGGTCTGGTGATGCAATCACACTGCACCTGCGTCTTTGGCAACTTTCCAGCACACATAAAAAAAAGATAATAATCTAGTTTCTAAAATCTGTCTGTAAAATAAACACAAAGCAATTAGAGAAGGGTCACAGAAGACTATTTCTGCTGGACATCCATAACACAAAGAACAGAGTTTTCATTCACCAGCAAACTACACTAAATTCAAAAAGTGGGAAACAGAAAAAAATCCAGACTTCTGTAATTCCCGGTTATGCTCAGATAGGGTTTTTATTACAAAAACTAGAACTCAGCAGGTTTAAATGACCAGGGATTAAAACAACAATGTCCACTGCTGTTCAGTCTAGCCTAACACATCTTACGAATACATCCCATTGCTTGCTAAGGCTAGATAAGTCTTAGTGATTGTTAGAAGCTTTAGCAAATATGTCAACTGCATACAGAATCTGACAAATAAGAAATCTGGAGAATAAGAAATCATCTAAAGAAAAACATACCCCTCACATTTTCTGGATTCCACTTTCAGAACATAGAAAACTTTCCACTTCTAAAGAATGTTATCGAACCTTTTCATATTGAAAATGAAATTTTGATTAGGCTGAAGAGATGGCTGCACATTTCAGGAAACACTTCAATGACATTTTTATTGTTATAGTCAGTAAACAGTTTGATGAAAACACCACAAAGTCGATGCAAAGAAAGGAGAAATACCAAAACAATATTAATTTGTAGTTTGCAAATAAAGGAAATCCCCACAATCTCTGCAGCTATCTGAGTACAAATGGACACGTTAAAAATACGAGCATTAGTTGCATTAAAAACACCTTCTGGCAGTTTATGTCTTGAAAACAAAAAGGATACTCAGATTGCTGTGATTGTCAAAATAAAGAACAAAAGCACAAAGTACGCTATCATGATCACTCCTTATTAGTCTTCTATTAGTTTCATTATCTGAATGTCTTTTTATATTTCTGTTGTTTTTCAGGGCCATCACCAAGTGAGACTAGCTACACTTAGCTAACACAAGGACTGTTTGGTCCTGAAATAACACAGTAGGAAAGTTGTAGACTGAAAAAGTTGTATTTGCAAGAAGAAATACAAAAGATAAAAATTCTGGAAAATAAGAGATCATTAGTAAGTTATTAGCAAGAAGTTAAAAGACTCTGTTCCCACACTGCTGACAGCAGCTATAGCGTGACATCAGTCTGTAAGACGGTGAAGGGCAGTACGTCTGGCAGAGTTCAAATCATAAAATATGTCCAGTTATTCAGAGATCCTATGTGAGATATTTGAGATTACAGTGTAACTACTTTCTAGAAAACTGACTGATGAGATGAAGTTCTTACTGTTTCTTTCGTCTTGTATAATATTTTTGGTTCTCATGCATATACAAAGAAGGGAAAGAGCTCAACAGATAAACTACTCAATCAAAAGCATGGAGCATAGGATTAGGATTCCCCAAATCCTGTATTCTCTGTTTCAGGTTAATTTCTTACCATGGCAAACTTAGCAAAAGGTTTCTACCTCATCCTTTCATTGCCTTACCCTCCTTGTCTACCAACCTGATCCTTCAGTCACCACAGTTGAGTTATGCCAGTAGAAATGTTTGAGGAAGCTCAGTGTGAACTCATCTTGCCTTCACATAAAAACCTCAGTCAGGTAGCAGAAGTCAAATTTTGGTGGTTACACAGGTCCAAGCACAGGCACCTAAAAAGGATCCTGTCTTGAAGAGACAATTTGTTCTTTGGGGAAGTCAATTCTTCTGCTTCAGACTGAGAAGGAATTGGAAGAAAAACAATAGGTGTTACTGATACTGCTTGATAAAGTGGAGACTATATAACCATCCTCATTCTGTTTACACCGATAAAAGGGCCAGCAAATTTAGCCCAAATGCCTCCTGAAAACAGGTTCTGGAACAACTTAAAGCACCCTGCAGAAAATTTACTTTGAATTTGAGGTCCTGCCCAGTGACCATTGACATGTTAAATCCCCACAAAGAGATCCCCAAAACATGCACCCTGCTGGATTTACATGTGGTAGACCCAGCGTGCAAGAGGTAAGTGATGACATGTGTCAACTCATCATCCTATTCTCTTCACAGGATTTTAATTCACAAGATAAAATTGACTTAGCTGACAACCTGGAAATCTTTGTCTCTGTATAGTCTTCCATCTCACAGAAAGGCAAGCAGGTTTTTTTCCTGATTATTTTTGGTAGAGGGAAGAATCCTACTGCCTTTCTCTGAAACACGTTATTTGGAATACGACTACAGCGTAAAACTTCAGGATAGTGTTGTAATAAAATATAGATATCCCCCTACACTTTCAGTAATTTTTTATAAAAGTAACTAAATTTTTTCAGTTCCCATCACTATCAGCTGTTCTCATGGGCTGGGTTTCTGTACACTTCTCTGATCTCTCAGCTGCTTCCTGCAATCCCTGAGTACCAGAGCTCTTTCTTTTTTCCTCTCTAGTCTCTCCATTGCACTGAGACATCTGCAGACTTATGCTTCTTATTGCCAGAAAGGCATAAGAATGCCTTTCTTCTCTTCTGCCTTCTGTCTGAATGTTTCATTTGGACTCTAAAATAGTAAAAACTTTTATATATCCGGCTGAAAATTTTCCACTTCACTGAAAACTTGAAAATAAGTCAAATACTTTTAAATAATCCATGTATGTGTCCGTATCATTGACAAGACTTTTCTTATTGCAAATACCCAGGCAAAAATTTCAGGAAAATATTGAGGACAGCTTAGTAACCAGTGAACACAGAGGTGAGAAATGAACAATATTTTCTGTGGAGAAACTTCTCAGCTTAGCTTAGCTAATTATTGTTTGTACAACATAAATACTCCTCTTTCCTCATTTTGTCCATTCCTGTGTCCTTGGGATCCGGTGACTTAGTGAAGCTGGGCAAGGCTTCGCCTTACTTTGAACAGCATGGTTTTCCAGGTGATGTGCAGAGATCACAGCTAACCACGTTCTCTTTCCAGTGAGCTCATCGCAAGGCTCCCAGCATCACTTCTGACTGTTCAACTCCCAGAACCTGGAAAGAGTTTAAAGACATAAACAATCGCAAGTTGTAACCTCCATGCAATTCTTCAGTACTTAGTCTCACAGATTTACCAGTGCAAATGTAGCTGTGTGGCTTGCCCTGGGCAGGACTGCCGTTCTGTCTGAGGGATAGTTAAATGGCCCACAGTCCTGTGAAAGTCTGAAGACTCATGACATTGAAGGAAGACCTCTCATTAGTAGTAGAGCAATAAGCCATCTCTTTCACTGTGCGTGAACAACAGCTGATTACTAAGTGATACTTGAAAGTAAAATCTGAAATCGTTTCAAGAACATATAGGTCTCAAGACTCATGCCACGGAAAAATGGCTATGCCTACCTTACCAAGGCAACTGTTCTTCTCTTTTGGGAATTACATGACAACCAACCTGTCACAGAGTCTGGATTTAATCCTGCAGTCTGGATTATTGCAATGAAAAACAGCAGCTTGTTTGTAGCATGTGAACAAGTTTAGGCATCATTTGCAGTGAGCCAGGCTGTGGAAATATTGGTGATCCACCCCTTTAGAAAACATACTGCTGTCTTCAGACCTGCTACAGAGAGCATTAAGACTTGCATTAAGACTGCTTTGCATCCTACTTTACCAACAGAAAAAAGGAGCATAAATTGCTACCTCTTCAAATAAGTGCAGCTACTCAATGATGTTCTAAATGATGATCAACAGAAACAATCAGATTCTAATGAGCATTTGACCTCCTCATGAAAAAAGAAAAAAAAGAAAAGGGAGCTTTCCTGGCAATAGCAGTGATGTAACTGTGCTTGCACACAGCAGAGATCTGCTCAGAGCAGATATGTCACAGCACAAGCTATTTGTCAAACCAGCCAGCATTCAGCTGAATGTAGACTTGGCACATTGACACTGTTGTCAGCGCAGCCTTCCTGCTCCCTTATACATTTTACCCTTTCCATCTGAATATTGCAGAACATGAACCAAACCTTTGAGTGCTCAGAAAAATTTCTACTGCACATACGGAGAAGAAGAAAAAGTCTCAGAGATCTATTCTTTTATGAAAAGCAGCAAATAGAGGTGCTTACCCCTAGATTTTTAAAGAGGAAATGCAGAGTCATCACTGGAACCTGCAGTAATTTTGATGTGTCCACCTACATTCAGAATTTTGAGTAGTCTAGCATGGAAGTGATATTGTTACATATGGATTCATATGGATTTGCTGGACAAAAATTCAAAACCATAATCATTAGAAAGAAGAAAATTTCTTCTCACACACATTTTTCAAGTTATTAGTAATTACACTGTGGGGATAGTTTTAGAATACAGGTACCTCCATCTGGCGTATCAGGCTCATTTCTTTTGCCTTTATCTGAAATTTCTGACCTTTAATTACCTAAATAAATGATAAGGAGGACTCAGAAAATAGGAAATGAAATGGATTTATTACAAATATGATGCCTATTGATGAACCTTTAAAGATTCAAGAATACTTGAGAGGTATGATGAGACAGGAAACCCTGAGTATTTTGTCCTTAAAGTTCTTGAACTAGAAGGTTTTGCAATGCATAGCCCACTTGTTCCGAACTTTAAGGTTAATTTCTTTTCCAAAATGTATTGATATTTGAGACTTGCTTATGCTTTTCAATACAACCTTTGTACTCTCAGACCTTGGTTATTCTGTGAAGACCAAAACTCCAATACCAACAATGAAGATGTCATCTATTGTAATGAAGTAAATCAACAGTTTCAGGCTTCTGGATCTTGGCAACAAGGCTAATCAGTCATAGCAATCCAGGGGGGGGGAAAAATCCTAGGGCAAAAATGTTTGAAAAAATAGTGCTTTCAGTGAAAAAAAAGATGAAAATACAAAAGTCAGTGCCCTCCCATGAGAAATTCTGAACTTTTCATTAGTGTTGGTTTATGGGGAAGCCTTAAAAAGCAATGTTAGATCTATCTCTACCATGAAATTCATTTGACATTATGCATCTTACGGATTGTTTGAGCTACCCATTTTGAAAGATCTCATCAAAAGGAAAGCTTTTAAAGGCTTTACATTTAGCATAGCATGATACTTCCTTTGGATAGCTAACAATGAGCTTGACCAGAGACCTAGAGAGTTTGAATACTACACAGTCTCCTTAGCACCCAAAGCTAAAACCTCTTTTATCTTCCCAAGTAAAGCTGCTGCAGAATTCAGCTTTTGATACAAGTGACGTACTCCTAAAAACTCCTCTTCAGTTTTCAATGCAAGACCTCTGCTCCTAAAACTCAGTTTTCCCTTAATTTCGTGCCCCAAGGAGAAATGATTGACCAGGAAAAGGAGAAAGTGTCAGGTTCTTTAAAATACTATCAAAATGGGCAGTCCTACCCAGTGGAGTCTCTGTGGGTCTGGAGAGGGTTAAGGTCAGAAGAGCTATGGTTTAGAATTAGTGATGGTTGCAAAAGGAGAACTATGAAGCTATCTGGGAGGAATTACTGCTTAATCACAAGCCCTGCTGTGCAGCAGTGATACAGGTTAATTCATTTCACAGCCACACAACTTCCCGTGAGATCTTGTGATGGCTCACAGCTGTGCTAAACCACAGTATATCCAGCACCAGATCTCATGCAGGGAATGAAATTAACTTATGTGTCACTAGTCATCACTGTGGGCACATCATCCTACACTGCTTTAACTCCAATTTTTTTGAGTGTGACTACTCCACTTTACCCTAGGGGATATCAGAATCAGACCCCACCTTTCTCAGAGTCAGTCTCACTCACACACATGAACATGATAACATGCAGGAGAAGCAAGACTAGGAAGGACTCCTAGAGCAATCTCCCTTGAATCACAGCGACTGCCACACTGCAGGATAGTAGTCATTTAGTCTTGAAAGACTTAGGGGAAATCCATTCCTTTCTCCTTTTGTGCGTGACACTGGCCAACAACTTTCATCACCATAATGATACCATTCAGAGGTCACACGCAGAGAGCAGAAAGAGCTTTGCTCACCACATGGTGCTCACAAATAGTTTACCTCACCCTTGTTTTCGTAACTTGGTTACAGCACTTAAATGTGTACCCAGATTGAACTTGTGTGCCTTGCACACAAGTCCTACAATTGTTATAACAAGGTCATACAGCTAGAGAGAGGAGGGTTGAAATATACTTTTGCTTTCTACTCTAGAAGAATGTTCATACAAATGGTCTTCCAGCAGTGTATGCACTTGACGGTGCTGGTCCGGAGGGGCAGTGTAGACTGCAATGTCCAAATGCAGTGTGCTACCATCCTCTGTCTACCCAATATGCTGAGAATCTCCACCAAAGGAAGAAAAACAATTAACTGGTAGCACACTACAACCAATAAGGTTGTGGAAGGATGAACAAAAATTGAACTGATGTTTCCTGATAAATAGAACAATAAATTAAAACAAATAAATATGGCAATAAATAATATCCAGACAGGATCTCATAAAGAAAAAGCTATTTGTTCTCTTGTGATTTGTATGAGATGACACTCCATTACATTGTCTACTAGACTCTCAGTTTGTTTTGCTGGGAACCAAAAATACATTTCAAGGAAGACCTAGTGCACAAGTCAGCCCTGCCCAGTCAGCCTTTTAAAGCTGTGGACTGAGCTTGTAAATTCACATGACAGAAAATAATATTTACAGAACTTTTGTGTCAAGATATCGTCTATATCAAGACAGCACTGAGGCATGACACACCTTGTGGAAAGAGTAGTACTTCAGTCTTTTGACCAAATTGGCATCATTAAAATTATTTTCACATCTCAATGAATAGTTCCCTTTCTTCCTAAAGCATTCTTGAAATTCAAAAGCCTCGTGCTTGAAACTAGATTATGCTATATCACTACCTGTTAATATGCAGTTACATACACATATTTCTATCTATCTATCTATCTATCTATCTATCTATCTATCTATCTATCTATCTATCTATCTATCTATCTCCTCTTTGCAGAATGCTTTCTTGTTGGCAGGGGTGGCATTGAAGGACATTTCCCATATAGTTGATTAACGCTGTATTTTCTCTACCAGGCTGGGATAATATGTAGCCAAATTTCCCAGAGATTTCATACCAAAAAATCACTAAGGAAGAAATGCTGTTGTTCACATCTGAAATTTCTGTTCATTCTTAGAAGATAAATCAAACACTATGTCCTTTCCCATCTAAAGAAAAAAAAAAAAATCTGAGTTTCACATTTCCCCTCTCACCTCAGATCATAACTTGCTCACAGCTGTCTCAGTTTGTGACGAGGTACACATCTGCAGATGGTCTTTCAATTTCATCTGTTCCTCCTAGAAAACACAGCTCCTATGGTATATGTTTCCAATGCTGTACCTAAAATCATAGCTGGAAATCTACAGACACAACAGAAAGCAGGTTCTTTGTGTCAATGGTATCCTCTAGAAAGGGATAGCAGGGGCAGAGTGACATTTCAGCTGAGGCACTGTAGGCAAGTATGAAGATTTGGACAAAAGCAATTCCTACCATTCTTGATAAACATATCAGCATGTCTGTTTGTTTGTATGTTTTAAACAAAAATCTCTATGATAAGCACACAATTCAAGTAGAAGCTAGTCATATTCACCTAAAAAAGAGCTGAGCTCTTGGCCCTAGATTTAATGGAAAAATTAAAATTTCCTCTTTGACAAAGCTATGGGAGTTTCTTGGCAAAGCTGGGGGAGCAAATGGAAAGTGTCATTAGTCTGAATTTCACAACATCACTGCACACTTTCCCAAGGTGTACAATATACATAAGAGTAAGATGATGGAACATGCATTTCTGTATAAAAAGCAGATTATACTCACTGATTATATGTGTTTGTATATGAATTTCTGACACTGCAAACATATACAGGCACCTTAGATTTAATTTAGCCAGGCAGGATTTACATAGAATAGCAAAAACATATACAGGTACTGAACAACTTCAAAGTTAAATAGTTCTTACATTGCTGAAAAAAACAATCAGTGGAGTATTTTAGCTATGGCACAGAAGGCACATGTTGCTTATTAGCATGAGTAGCAACTGTGACCTTACCTCTGCTTCTAGTATGTCTAGAAAATCCTAGAGATCTAAGACAAAGAAGGAAAGGTTTCCACAGAAATTCCTATAATTTAGACACTTCTAGGGTGAGTTCTTCTCTTCTGCTGAATTCAACTGGAACATTATATCATAGCTATTTTTCATTTAGACTAACATAAAAATTTAAGACCAGATAAATAATTTTTAAATAGTTCACAAACTGATAATGGTGCTTTTGGCATTGATTTTTTCTTTACATGAGGCACCTGCTTTTCTTCGTGTAGTTGTAATATCTAAAAATGAGCAAGATTGAGAGAAATTGATTCCAGAGTTAAATTTTTGGCCTTTGGAACAAATTCTGCCTTCAGCTGCATTTGTGAATTCCCTTCATCTCCCTACTTCAATGCATTGGTTCTATTTGTGGAGAGCAATGAAATAGTCTCATTAACAATAGAAAGCCCTTTGACTATATCCACTGAAATCTGGTGATGTCCAGTCGCAGGGCCATCAGCAAAAATGCAACCCAGAAGCTCGGGCATGATCCATGCTCACATTTCACGTTCATTCTTTGTAAGTAGGGATAGCTATTAGATATTTGGGTGTTGTGGTTGTATCTATTCCTGCTTGTGCTTTTTTCAGTGGTATAACAGATGGTCCACCATACAGGACAAATGATAGAGAACTTCTTCCATGAGCGAAACTTGATGTGACCATTATCAGGCATTCTGCTTTCACCTTTTCGAACAAATCCCATACTCAAAAATTGAAAGACCCTTTCTCCACTTAAACTGACCCATTTTTGAGATTAAGGAGCTACAAAGTTATCAGGTATCCTCCCTCCACTTTGCACTGTTGTTTATCTTACTTATTTTTACTGCTAATTCTTCATTCATCTTAAATGCATGAAATCCAGACCTTTGAAAAGACAAGAGCAGGGAAATACGGTGGCATTCACGACTAAATACACTAACTAATGTGACAATGTTTAAAAGCTAATTTGCGAAGAGTCTTTCAAAGTCTTCCATCTTCTCTGGAAGATGGAAGCACACTTCCCAAAACAGATAGAGAGATCAAACCAAGAGTGTTTTTTCATTCCTTAGCTTTTTCCACAGCTCTTTTTATCCACTTCTTATTTTCAGGAGTCAATTTCTGCTCCTCCGCTTTGCATCAGTCTCAGCTTTGAGCTTCTCAGCTGCTCCCAAGGGGAGCATTTTTCCAGAACTGCCCACATCTCCACAACTCCGTGTTCCTCAAATCCATTTTGATATACTATAAAAAGTAAGCACCTAGCAGGTAGCTGTCATGAATTGTGCTTTCTAGCTGTGCATTACCAAGGAACAACACATGAGCAGCTTTTAAATTCACAACATGGCTTCTCACTTTCCCTCTCTTGTTCCTTTTCCTTGTCTCCCAGTAAGCTTTGATTCAGCAAAGTACTGAATCTTGCATATGACTTTAAACTGTGGTTTTAATCCTCACTGAAGTGGCTTCCTCCCCACCATGGACACATACACATATGAGTGCGCAGCAGGACATGTGTTTTGCCGAGTTAGGGCCTTCCACTGTAAGTTTTCTGGGGAGGCACCACTCCTCCAATGCATTTGCAAAGTACTTAAGCACCAAGACTTAAGCCTGTATGGTCATTTTGAGGTGCTACTCAGTGAACAGCAATGAAAGTGACAGCAGCTGCCAGCTTTCACAACTTAGCAGACACATGGAACTAAGTGGAAACCCAATGGTGTCTTTATACATTGAAGAGATTCACTGGAGAGTCATAAAGATCAATACCACACACTTGAATCTAGATTGGTATATGGTAGAAAGAAGGCCCCCTGAAACCTACTAAATTCCCAGTACCAGAGGTAGTATGGACCCACCTCATTCCAAGCATCTGTATCTTCCTGTCTGGGAAGTAGGAGACATGGAAAAATGGAGTACATTGTCGGATTTAAAAACCCTTCTTCCAAAGGAAGGCAAGGGTCACACTCCCAAGGTGCACAAGATAGCAAGAGGCATGAAAATATCTAGATGAACTACCAAGATGCCTCAGCCTTCTTTAGAGGATAGATGAGTCCAATAGAGATGACAAGCTTACCTTGCTAATTGAGAGACTCCTTGTCGCTGTGGCTGTGTGTAAGGGTCATACAAGTACTTCAAGCTGAAACGGTCACAGCTAGTTGTCAGTAAAATTTGTCTAATGAGCCAATAGCTCCTGAACTGTCTGTGTCGATGTCCCCCTCCATATTTAATTCACATTAACTTAATGGATTTGCATGTGCTTGCTGATGTGAGCAAAAGATGAGGT